>NC_139722.1:20234094-20791594 GCF_964211835.1 Anser anser
CTTTCACATGCTTCACAAGTATCATAGGTCTCACTTCTATTCTGACACTTGAGAGACTTTCTTAAAGTGTCAAAATGGGTCTGCTTTTTCTGCAGTTTCACAGTCCAAAATTAAAACGTTCCCATTTAGTTCAAAAAGAGCTTGCCTACAACAATTTTTATTTAAGAATCCTAACCTCTGCTCATCGGTTGTGCTTGAAGTATTTTTCAACAGCGGAATGTAAGTTGCTAGATGCAGTAAATCAATCTGTAATGAAAAATTTTAAAGGCAACATCTATTTTGTTTGTTTTATCTGATGATGTAAGTATATTTTGTATCGCAACTTGTGCTTTTAATATAAGAGTGTAAATGTTAAACTGCCCACTGAACCTCAAGCACAGTTTTACTTAGAACATGGGGGAAGTATAGGTTACACTGGACCAGTGTAGAGAAATGCAGTTGTATTCTTATTCTTACTGGAGCTCATTCAGAATCCTGTTATTGAACTTACTAGAGTATTCAGAGAAAATATCTTACTTAAAATATTATGCAATTTCAACTGTTGTTTGATACAGGGAACAGACATATTTCTCTAAATTCAGAAATACTCTTGCATTTGCACTGTAACAGCCTGCAGCCTCACCAGGCTCTCTGAGGCATTATCATTCTTATATTCAGTTCTTATAAGCATTGGATTAGAGTGAGAGACCTTCAAGATATATCTGTGCAGCTGCAGAAGCTATTTTTGATAATAGATTATACTATTTTGCAGCATTTAGTGGCAATCCTGGGCTCTAGCCTGGTGTGAAGGACACTCTGTTATTATGGGTGTCTAACTTGTTGT
The DNA here is from genome assembly GCF_964211835.1 of Anser anser. Classification (NCBI taxonomy): domain Eukaryota; kingdom Metazoa; phylum Chordata; class Aves; order Anseriformes; family Anatidae; genus Anser; species Anser anser. Next base: position 20,234,918 of record NC_139722.1, read on the forward strand.
AGAAAAATTAGTCTCTGATCTCCTCTGGCTATTAAAAGTCCATGAACACTTTTGCAGAGGAGAAGCAAAAAGTGCATGTAACTATACAGTACTCTAATTGAAGTAATTTTGCTGAAGTTCCAGCTTAACATTGTACAAATAACAGCAATTAGTCTCTTTCCAGTTAGTTCAGCAAAGTGCTGCCAAGTCAAAAAAAAAATTCAATAAAAAGGTTAAAGAAAAGTAGTTTACAAGGAGAATTTACTAGGGCTTCACTGATATCATGAGTTTAGTCGCTTTAAGGACTTTAAGAGGCTGTAAGGGTAAATTTGGCTGTAAAGGTAAATTCAGCTGCAAAGGAGAGTCCATTCTATTCCTTGCATCTGAATTCATGACAAGCTTGCAAAGCACTGTTTGAAAACTCTGCCATAACTAAAGAGCAAATTATGATTTATGCAGAAGAATGTGGAATAGATGAACAATTTTTAATATATAGAAGGTCTGAAATTCAATGTCTTGATTCACAAAACAAAACAAAACTTATTTTAAAAATGAGACAAAAACATCTTCCATCTCAATAAAACATTGATTTCAGACCAAATTTTGTCTTTTTCAGACATATCATTTTAATGGAAAGTTTAATGGCAGGATTTCTGACTTCTTACAATGCATGTCCTTCTTGCAGAGACCACAGAGGTATCATATAATGAAGATGATGTCTTGGATTTAAGGATGGTGTGTAGATACATCATATATCATGAAGTCATAAAGCTGATCAAGTACTTACAAGGTAAAAAATGTGACCTTTTGTAACTTAACAGTAAACAAAATTTGATTTAGTAAAATAAAAATAATGACCACATAATACAATTATGGCAGACCAATTTTTGCCTGTGAATGAGGATCTCAGTGTGACTACTGACAAATACACAAGAGGATTTAAGATCCCTAAAGGAAAACTGGGAGGTGCGGGTACAGAGAGTTATTTGTTGCCATATTCAAAGTGCCCAAAGATGGGGGGTGTTCCTGTCCTCTTTTTGTAGTGTTTTGCAATGAGTGAAATATTTACAGAAACCCTGGCAGGAACCATTACACGCGGATCTCTCATGTGAGAAGCTCCTTGGATAGCAGCAAGAACTGGACCAGTGTCTTCCACCTCCTGCCTCCCAGCACTGAGTTACTGCACAAATTCAAGCAGTGGCAACACGCTTCCATTTTGTACCCATCATGTGAAAGAATAAAAAGAGGTATTGTAGTAAAAGTGCTCAGGAAAATGACATAGATAGCTATAAAAGGAGAGGAGCAGAGAATCCTGACTGGACAGAAACTGGCCTTACAGTGAAAAGTGCAAATGCTATATACCATGACACACATTTTTTGGTATATGTATGTTCCCAGCTGTTCTTATTACCTGGTTCAGGTGTCTCAGTATGACAGCATTGGTATACCCTGTTTTGAAGAGACTTAATCTCTATCCACTCTGTCTAAAAGGCTTGAGTTTTGCTAGCTGGATATTTTTCCCAAAATCAGAGATTACATTTTTCAAGGTTGTGTTGTGCAAGTGTCTCCATGGACAAAAATGTTCCAATAACTTGTAGCAGCAGTGCTTGAATTCATTCTTACACTTAAATGTTTTCTACTGGTCTGCTTCAGTGAATTGCCTGGTAGGCTTCCCAAGCATGACATTGACATTCCAAAATTTATTATTTAACTTGAAATTATTAATTTTTTGATCGATTCAAAGATTTAGGCAACATTAGATATTCACACAGTAAGAAATCATTACAGAGATGGAATTGTGAAACAGTTTGGAGAAAGAGGTAATAATGGGAAACACCTAGTGAAAAATTAGACTTCTATTTAGTAAATCAAGCAATAAAAGAATCTCTCAAAATGGCCACCAGATCATTAGATGGATATTCAGTAGACACATCCTACACTATAAACGCATTTTGTTAATTGAAAAACACATTTTAAAACTAATGAGATACTCAAACTGTTTTCAGCCAAGTTTATATGCACTCAAGCAAATGTGTATGCTTCTGAATTCATCTTCAAATTTTCATTAGTCTGTCTCAAATCAGGAAAGTAAATGGTCTGAAGAAGTTAAATGAAACATTCTTCACAAGCACCAATATTAAGAGGTCACACAGCACCACTCTGGGACATTTAGTGTTCAAGTGAGCCTTATGACTGTGTAGTAGAAACATCTTGGCTATCTGACGTCACGTCAAGGTTCCACAGAACTTGAGCTGTTATTGTTAATGCCCTGGTGAGTCTGAAGCATTCTGCAGCTTAATAAATAAACTCTCAGGCTGAAAAAAAAACAAGAGATGTTACAGCTTTCTCATTTTTGTGTTTAAACATACACACGAATAAGGAACATGAGGATTACCTGGCTTGTAGCATTAAATAGTAACTAATGACAAGAATGAAACCCACCATATTTAAATGAATATTAATATAAATCAGCACTTTATGAAAGATTAAGAAGAGAATAGTTCAAATAGTTGAAGTCACAAGAGAGTCCGTGTCTGTGTGGGTACTTGTATGTAGGTGTACATATAAAAGCATATATAGATAGTCACAACAAAATAACTCATTTTTCACTAAGGTCTTCATATGTGAATTGAGGAAAAATAATAATATATACGATGGTATACTGAAAAATCCAACAAAATGTTTTTAATGCAGCCAAATAAAAGACAATATATTTGAAAATTAATTGTGTGGGTAATGTAGACATGATGGGATATTCTTGAAAACCTGTGACTCAGGAAAAAAAAAAGATATAATGGAAAAGATATAATGGAATGTCATGTTTTTGTCTGTGATAGAGTTAATTTTCTTTGCAGAGGCTCATATGATGTTGTGCTTTGGATTTTTGACGAAATCAATGCTGATAACACATGGATGTTTCAGTTGTTGCAGAGCAGTGCTCTCACACAGCCAAGGATTTTTCTGCTCCTCGTGCTGCCCTGCCAGTGAGGAGGCTGGGTGTGCACCAGGAGCTGGGAGGGGACACAGCCAGGACAGCTGGCCCAGGCTGACCGAAGGGATGTCCCACAGCATGTGGTGTCATGCTCAGCAATAACAGCTGGGGGAAAGAAGGAGGAAGGGGGGTACGTTGGGAGCGACACTGTTTGTCTTCCCAAGAAACCATTCCATGTGATGAGCTCTGCTTCCCAGGCAGCGGCTGACACCTGCCTGGCGATGGGAAGCAGTGAATGGATTCCTTGTTCTGCTTTGCTTGCACGCATGGCCTTTGCTTTCCCTAGTAAACTGTTCTTATCTCATCCCATGAGTTCTCACACTTTTACCTCTTCTCCATCCCACCTGGGGAGAGCGAGCAAGTGGCTGGGTGGTGCTGAGCTGCCTGCTGGGGCTAAACCACAGCAAAGAATTATCACAGGTAAGTTTTTCAGTAGTTTTTCAAGGTAGGGCTTCACCAAGAGAAACTAATGTGTGCCCCTGAGATGTAGGAAGAGAATTAATAAAAATCATTGATCTGGTGTCAATGTATGGAATGGATAACACTATTATAAGTTCATCATATCCGCTTCTGAGGTCTGGAGATAGGGAGCAAGCTTTAACAAAAGTGAGACTTAAAGCAGTGAAGGGGCTTGGTTTGGTGAGAAAATGCTGAGAACGACATTTGTTGCGGTTGAATATTTACACTTGGAAAAAAAGAGCCCACAGGGAGCAATTTTCAATTCTGTAGAAAAAGGCTAGATACAATACCTGTGAGCTGTACTGGAGTTAAGCAACTTCATCTATGAAATAAAATGTAACGTCCAAGTAGCAAAAGCAATTAAAAGTTGAAAGACGTTACATGAACAGTGAGGAAAAAAAGAGAAGGAAAGCTTTTCATACGGCCCCCAGGCATGCCTTAATTCAGGGTTCTCACATATGATTTCTCTGAGTAGCGGTAACTGGTCCTGTGGCACCAGCTCTATGCAAGAAGAAGCACAAATACAGGAACTGTACACAGTGGTGAGAAGACCCCACTCTTCCCCCATATTCTCCACGCTTTAACCTGCAGATTAAATGCCCAGTACCCATCCCCTCCCAACCATCTGCTTCTGGCCCACCTCCTAACTGGAGGCAGTGAGCTCAGGCTGGGCAGCCCCCAGTCGATAACCACCTAGCTAGCTGATATTTTAACCATCAGCTTGGTGCAAGGTACATAATAGTAGGCGAGCAGTTATTTATTATGGGTAACTGAGACAAGCTGGCAGATCAGCTGATACCTGCTCATATGTATATTGCTGTAAACCACCGGGAAATTTTGCATACTGCTATGTGTACCATCACTAGAAAATATCTAAGTATTATTTTTTCTTACAATGTATCTGAAATTTCTTTACTTTTGCAGTTGATCCTTGAAGCAAAATGTAGCCCTTTCTCAGCTGATAGAAAAACAAATTTATGCACTAGTCAGCTCATTGGTATTTAACAACAGTATTTTTGCCTTCGGAGAGGATCATAGTTCCCCTCAGAAATAATGAAATTTGTTTTAATGAGAAAAAAGCACTTTGCAGAAATGTCGTTTTGTGGGAAGCAGCGGTTATAGATGGTTTTTGTTAGCATAGTGGTACCATGTGCCCTCCAAAAGGACTTTGACCCTATGGTTCATTGCACTGCTAAATGCACTCATAGTAACATAAGTGTTTGTATTACTAGACTATAACCATTATAAGTCTACAGCATGTTTTGTCCTGTATTATTTTTCAGCATCTTGATGCCCAGGTCTTTTTTCTAGTTTTCAGTAATGTCATCAACGATCAAAGAGCTTCTTATCATCCAAAAAAACAAACATACAAGACATGGGTGCCTTTCATTGGTACGTGGTACCAATGTTGTGTGGCTGAGATTGTACACGGACACTGGAGTCTCTGAATGGAAAGCTGCTGCTGTACAGTAAATTAAAGACCTGAGACACTATAGCTTTCATCTGTACTACTGAAAATCTCCTATATTTCCAATCAGAATGAGTGTAGCTAAACTGCCAGTAACAAACTGCTCCTTGCTAATTCCTCAGACATGCCTACGGGTTGTTTAACAGACAATTGGCTGGCTTTGGGCAAAATCATGCCAGAGACCATTTTCACAACTTTACCACAGAGATAATCATATCTCAGATCCCCTGAAGATTTCCTTATATGTTTTAATTTACTAGCACTGAAGTAACAAAAGGGTCTTCACTAGAGAAACAGCCAGGGGAAAAAAAAGAAAAAAAAAAAAAAAAAGGCTCTATTCAATTTTTCAGTACAATTGAATATTGTCAACATGAAAGACGGAAGTATCTCAGACTCTTCCCTGTGTGGTAGAATACACCAAATAACATGCCCAGGCTCTCCTGTTGCCACTCTCTAAGATAAAATGAGCTTCCCAGAGCTCTAACAGGAGTACATGATTAATCAGTTTGGTTTGGGTATTCATCCACAAATAAGGACACAGTACATGACAGGACCAGTAGAAGGTTTGGGATGTGACAAAGATAATGTAATACCTTTGAAGGAGCATGAATAAAAAATCACCCCTCTGCAGGCAGAGAAGAAATTATTAAGCATAGTCTGGTGTCCTGTGTTTAAAATCTTCATACATCATTTAAAAACAAATAATTTTATGACACCAGGTAGCTTTTCCTAATATATATAAATCTAGAAGTGATGTTCATATTCTCTTCCCCTTGAAGCACAGAGAAGTTTAGATCCTCCACTTCTGTTCAGTCATTGAGTATTGTTACTCCATAACTGTAATAGCATCTAAGCACCTGAATTTGCATCAGTAAAACATCATCACATTTGCATGCCCATGCAAATCCACCATGATCATACAGGGCCTTAATAGCTGTGGGGAGGAAATCCTTGTCTTCCAGGTTATTAACAGGTTATTAGTTCTCAAATCTGTCTGTAAAAGATAAACACAGTGGACTTGTGGCCTCCATTGGACGACTCTTTGGGCACAGGAGAGAGCTATCCATACACAGGGGAAAACAGTGGAAAGAAGATGCTGGTGAGCACAGATCTTTTATTTCCCAGAGAACTGGTCACCAGAGGAGAGTGCCCTGATTGTCCTGAATTAACTGTCATCTCTTGAGATCTCATCCGAGACAAAGAAAAACAACTTGCAGAGGCAGTGAATATATCTGCCGTATGAAAAAGGTGATTTTTATGCAAGGCTACCAGGATCTTCGTAGATGTAAAATACTCCATTGCTACATCAACATTAGCTCAGTACAAGCAAAGTTCTTGCAGCACAGGAAGCCTGTACTTTCACTGGCAGAGAGACATTAGCACAGGCTGGGAAATGCAGATGCAAGCAGGTTGAAGGGAGGTGGAAGGTGGCAGAGACAGCAGGTCTACCTTTTGAAGGGGGAACATGCAAAAAGTGGCAACAGTAATGGGCAGGAAAAGGCATAATGTTCCTGGAAGTCTGCCTGTGCCAGTAGCAGTACTTATATGGCAGGAGGAAGCTGCCAGCAGTGATGTTTGTTTTCTGTGCAACAATCAGGCTGTGGTATACATAATTAGCAAGCAGATGGCAAGAGCCCCATGGGGACCTGAGTTTGTGATGACTTTTGCACTCCGCTGCTTGTGCCATAACATTCTTTTTAAAACAAAGCATGTGCCAGGTCTGGGTAATGGTTTAACAGATGCTTCATTTTGGTTTCAGGACAGCAGATGCAGGAAAGTTTCTCTGAGAGCCAGGAAGGAGACATTCATGAAGCTATGGATGCTCCAGTATATACAACATTGTATGGGTGTACATATACTCCTTTAGCCCTGGGTATGCCAGGGGCCTGTAGATTCATTGTGCATGTTCAAGGAGGGGGAAGATGCAGAAGAAATTTCCTTCATCCTTTCCCATGAGAGCCAATGCTTCATGGCTTCCATTATACAGTGAACTGGATGGTTTGCTCAGTTATTGGGTTGGAGAATTTGGATCCAAGATGCTGGAAGGCTGAACAGGCACAGGCACAATCCAGGGTTAGTTATATGGGACCACTTGAAGAAATCTGAAGAGTCCTGCATCAAAAATATTAGTAGTAAATATGTCCAGTAATAGTTTTGGCATCTTTCAGGGTATTTCCATCAGTTAACTCCAATAGCTTTCAAGAATAACAAGCTTGCTCAGAGAACAAACAGGTAAGAATTGGCAAAGGCCAGTTGCTCATGAGGCTTTTGGTATGCTTAAATACAATTCTGGTGTTAAAATAGCATTGTGGCCTGCCATTTAAATCTGCTTCATGTGTCAGTGTTAACTTGTCCCATGTGTAAGTCATTTTGTTCAGGTGGCTCAGCTGTTCCCACACCTGTTACAGACTGCTCTGACTCTCTGCTTTTCCTCACTATTTTCCATTCAAACCTCCAACTACTTTCTCCTCTTTTCTTCTCAGCTGTATGTTACCTCTAGCTTGTTTATCACCCGAAGTTTCACTTTGTCTCCATGTTCCCCACATTGGCCAAAACTCTGAGGTACAACTGTCTCCTTAAAGTGAGTGCACCTAATTTCTAAAGTGAGTTGGACCAGAGCACAAATTACAACAAAGTAGCTCTGAGCATAGATAAGATTTAAATATCCTGGGAAAGACATGAAAGTCCAACCCCTTTGAGCTCATTCCCCCAGTCCTAATCTTCTTCTAGCAACTTGATGTACTTTTAATCTTTAACTCTACCAACTCCCCTGCTACAGCTGGAAATGTCTTTCCTTCCAATTTCCTTTTGCCCCAGCTTTATTCAGTATTTTTTCCATCCTGCTTCATGCTCACCCACCCCCACTGCACACCTCAAAATGCTCAATGTTAATATTTGAAAGGAGACACCACTCTGATTCTCAAACAAAGGTACAGATATTTGTCACTTTTCTAGTGCAGGACACCCACTCTCCATGTCCCCCTTAATTTTTATCTCTTACTGTCCTCATACAGATCCCTCTTGCTGACCCCATCTTTCTAGTTCTCATTTTCCAACCCCTTTCCATGCTCCCACCCTCCATTTTCTAACCCCTTCTCTATCCCCTTCTCTTAATTTCCACTATATTCTTTGTCCTTATCCTACTTCTTCCATCCTGGGTCTCCTTTAGTTGTCAGTTAACCATTCTCCTGATTTCCACCACAATTTTGGATTCAGCAGGGAGGGTCTTAGGTGCTTTAAAAAACACAAAGAGGTAATACTTTGTGCTAGTTAGACAAAATATTTTTTGGTAAAATCCTTGGATTTGGTAGTGCTTTCGAGGCTGGTATAGGTTTGCACAAAGGATCTGGGGCTGCTGCTTGGTTGGGAACTACCCAGTCTGAGACCACAAAATGATTGTTCTGCAAATCCGAGCTTGTTGCAACTCCTTAGGTAAGAAGGGGTGGTCTCTTAGACCAGCTAGCTGGGTAGGTAATAAGTATTTAATGCAATGGGAGTTTCACAGATATCAAACAAGCAGTCTCTTCTTGCTCTACTTTTGACATAGTCAAGTAAAGTTCCCCCCTTGGATGCATTAAAGCAGCACCTAAATCATTAAACAAGGCTGCATGGGAACAAGAAAGTCCAGCTTTAAGAATACAGAAAAGTAAGACTGTCTCTTCTCTTTAATTAGTTAAAAATTAACCTACCCCAATTCCCTGTCAGGTGCTGTGCTACCAGTTCTGAGTTCATAGGCTGCAAAAAAAAGATTGACCATGACCTACTTTAATAAAAGTGAGCTGTGCAGAAAACAATTCCCATTTTGGGAAAATAAATAAATAAATAAATAAATCAGCTTGCAAATAATAAATAAAGCTTGCAACTAGCAGCAACCAGCATTAAAAATCCTAAGAACAAAATCATTGCTATAACTTTAAAATTAACCACTTTCTAAACACTTTGGCTGCAGTTGAAATAAAAACATTTTTCCAATCAGTAGGAATTTTCTTCTCTTTTGAACTGTGTATGGCAGGAAATAATTCAGCTCTGTAGTTCCAAGCATGAAATAAAACAAAGCAGATGAAATAATTAATATAATTTAGTGCAAAGCAATTACTTCTATTGCCACGAGAAGCACAATTTACTATTACAGGGAAGTGAAAAAGTTCAGGATGTCAATATGTCACAGTAAAATACAAGATAATCTGCACATAATGCAACCTTCCACACTGCTCTGCATTTTGCATCACAGAGCCACTGGGTGAAGCACAGATGATTTCTTTAGAAAGGGGACTATTGGAGTTGGACTTGATGATCCTTTTGGGTCCCTTCCAACTAGGGATATTCTATGATTCTATGATTCTATTGCTCTGGATTACACCTCCCCAGCTGAGCGTCCTGCCTGCTGGGTTACAGAAGCCTGCAACTTCAGCTGTGCTTACGCTCCCTCCCCAGCAAACCTTTCTCATCAGGAGGCCAAAAAGTGTGCCTCTTGAGTTGAAGAAGGCATCTATGACATTGCACCAAGGGCTCAGGAACATGCTGAAGCAAAGAGTGGTTGCTTAAAAATGTGCAGGCTCTTGGCAGTGACACTGCTCAAAGCCTGGCACGCTGAATGAGCCCTCTTCTAGGGACCACTGGAGTTGAAGTGCCAGACTGTTAGCCACAAGGTAGGCAAGTATTGTGGTCTGCAGCCTCTTCTTAGGAGGTAGCCCAGAGGAAAGAGGGTGGATAGGAATACTAGGATACCTCAATTCAAAGGCTAAGAGATGAGGCAATTTTGAAACGTTTAAAGTATTTGCAGGTTGTTTTTGGTCACACTGTGTTGGCATTAACAAAGAAAGAATGCTTAGCTCCATTACAAGCACAACCTTTTTCTTTTAGGTTTAAATTCAGGATTTATTTTTCATTCAGAATATATTTTCTTGAAATGCTGTTATTTCCTTTAGGAAGAATTTCCTCCTACAATTAACCACCACTACGCATCAACGATTCCATGGTTAACAATATGAATATTATCTTTATGGGGGTAAGTGTAGATGATGTCTTTGTAGAAGCTAGATATACTAGAAGACTTGGAAAATATATATATATATATAAAATGTTTCTGAAGTCCCTTTTTCCAAAGATCTTCCCAGTAGATGCTGGGCTTTGAATAATTCAAGCATAGTTGTTTGGAGGTGGATGGGCACTATGTTTTTCATCTGTTAGTGAAGCAAGGAACAATTATAGAAAAATCACAAGTTACAAATGAATTCTGCCAAGATTTGAAGGCTGTGGACTTTTTGCTGCGTAGCACCTTTGAATTCAGGATTTGAGCACTGATCTCTCACTGAAACAAATAATATGTATTGTGATCATTATGTCTCAGCAAATCTCAGCTGGCTGTATTTAAACCATGAGAAGTGGGAATGTTTCTAATTCCTTATTTTAGACTATCAACAAGGGCAAAATATGACTCTGCCTTGTTATGTATCCCTTCCTCCATACCTTGATTTCCACTGCCAAAACCGGTCTATGTGTCTGGAGGAAGATGATGTCCCCTCTCTTGATCAGGACTTCTGGGTGAATCATGGATCATACCTAGGCTTTATCATAGAAATTAGGTCAAGCCAATGATGATTTATTGAATTAAAGGTGAAATTAAGTCCAATTAGAAGACTTTCCCCTTTTATCACGAAGCCCACCAAATAACTAATGATATATAAACTTCAAATAACTGGTAACAAATCCCTTATACTTATTTTATAAATGAGGAAAACCCACTGATGAGCAATAAATTATTTATTCAAAAACATCTATACAAAATAACACTCTCAGAGATAAACACTTTTACATTTTTAAAGTGCATCTCTTCATTGCTACAATATTTGGTTTACTAATTTACACTGTACATTCATAATTTATAAAAAAAATAATTGGTGAATATTTTTTGAGTTGGATGTTAGTAACAGTGACAGAGAGCACATATTCCATTATAGAAATCACTTTTGAAGTGTGTACATATACAAACTATTAATATTCAGATTTTAAGACAACACTGTGACAATAGCAAGAGCATCACTAGAAAGTGGAATTACAGTATACTGTATGATAATAGGTCCTCTTATTATAAAAGATTATTTAAAAGTGCAAAATATATACACTCTGCCTTTATATTACTTCCTTGTTTAATCTTTACTACCTTTTAAATCATTTTCTGACTTCCTGAACTGAGCAGATAAAATTACAGTAATTTTACACTATTTACTACAACCATGCACATGTTGCAAGGTCGGAAAAAAAAAAAAAAAGGAAAGAAAGAAAGAAAAGAAAGAAAAAAAAAACAAAGCTTCATACACAAAAACACTGAATTTCAGATTTTTTTTTAATTTGCCAACTAAAATACATAAAACACATAACAAAACATCATGAATATAACTTTAGATGTGAAACATTATTAATATGAAAAAATCTTGTTAATTTTTCTTTGACAGTTAACAGATTACTCGTAAGCAGTTCCCTATGCAGTCTATTGAGGTGATCACATTTACTACATCATTTTGTTGCACAATATTTTGGCCCTCGACACAACCTTCCACTAAACTGAAAAGTAACCTGCAATATGCAAAAACTCATTAAAAAAACAACAATCATTTAATTGCCACATGACCAAGAACAATGACATTCAAACAGTCCCTATGTGATTGTATAGAACTTTAATATCCATTAGGTTTGGCTCTATTATGATATGTTGTACATTTTAGTGTATTTTTAGGACAAATCTAGTAGACTGTCAGGAAATGCTTAATAATACATGGCTATTGGTTGCAATAAAGTATACTAATTAAAATGTTTTTCTATTCTTAAAAAGAAAAAAAAAAACAAAAACCTCTGCATTTATGTTGTGTAAAGTTTAAAGCTGAAAATTTCATGCTAATTATCTGGTGTAGCTCACTTTTTTTTTTTCCTGTGCCAGACATTTCAACAGACTTAATATTTTAAAATTTATGTCAATTTCTGGAGAGAAGATGATTTTTCCTTTTCAACAAAGAAAGATTTACAGGGTAGAAATGAGAATGAATGGCAGTTAGGGAGGAAACCTGAGTGTTAATGGCACCACTGATGATTTAATTCTAGATGCCCTGCATTCTTAGGGAATTCCAACAATGTCCACTGATTTTCAAAGACATGAGTCTGGAAATGGTTTAAAACATTTCCCATAAAGTATCTGAAATATTAATATCTCCTTTTCTTATTTGGCTGACAAAAAGAAGATATTAAAAATAATATACACATCTTTCATTGAACAAGAGTAAGCAGCTATCAGCCTGTTGAAGAAACACTTTTGTTATACTGTTATATGAACTTCTGATCAGTGTGAACAAATTAGGAAGTTTGTGTGATAGCCACACACAGTAGAAAAGCATTAATTTAATGATTTAAAAAAAAAACATCCACACTTCACTTCCACAATGTGTTTTTGTAGGTTTTCACTGAGAAACAGAAATCACTTTTTACTTCGCAAAAAAAGATCACATGATGAGGAGGAGGGGAAGCAGTGGCCACATATTTCACACTGATAATTTTGGGAAGTTGTATGTAGTACTTGGCTCTGTTACAGATGGTGTTTTCCACCCATAGTGGAGAAATTTACTGCAGTGTTTGAGATAGAAACTCCTCGAAATATTGACATAAAAGTACATGCGGGAATGCTATTAATATAAATTTTGGGGACACAGATATAATAACTACTTTTCTCAAACACAAAGAAGTCAGTTATTTTTCCCTTGCTTTTATTTACCACTTTCATGAAGAATAATGTCTTTTCTCCATTTTTTTTTTTTTACAGCTATGTGAAACCTGAGAATATTGTGAGGACTTTAAATCCCTTTAGTTTGAAATAATCAGTTATTTACAAAATTTTATCTTTACCAGCCTAAGACATTAGTCATATTTCTGTTGAAACTGGAGTAGTATTGGATGAATATAATAATATTATATATAATATAGTAACATATGAATATGCCAAAAAAGTTGAATTAAAATTAAAACCCACCAATCTCGCTGCATAGCATTTCATTCATTTTGTTGAATTTTCTAGTGGTGAAAAAGACAAATACAGATTCGATTATCTAAAATCATGAATTTTTTTTTTTAATAATTGTATTACAAATATTCAATCTTTTTAATATAATGGGATAAATATATTGACATAACCATAAAAAAAAAAAAAAGGATGACCACTCGATGGTGTCAGGTCAAAGGAAAATTTTAAAATAAATGACATTTTGTATGTCAATACAATGGGCTAACAGAAAACTCTAAATGAGGCTAGACTCCTATCACCCTCTGTCTCTGAGAGACATAAGTACTCCAAAATGTGGGCTGGAAATGAGAAATTCTGAAGAAATTGTTTAACAGAATGTAATTTTTGGTATATAGAACAAATGAATGAAAGGCACTACACCAGATTAAGAGAAGACAGAGAGAGAGGACAAACAGCAAGTAAACACCAGCACCACTAACAGAAAAGCAAGGATGTTGATATACGTGAACAAATACAGTCAGGAGCAGAAATAGGACTAGTGAACGGGCACCTGCTGCAGAGCGAGCACATGTAAAGGACGTTAGGACATATTAGGACAGCCTGCAGTGACCATCAGGGATTTGACCTCTGGAGATCATAATTTTGCTCAGTGAATGCTAATAATGTACCCCCAAATGGATGGCTGACATTATAATCTGGGTAGCAGAGTAAAGAGGTATACGTTTACATGCTTCAAGAAGAGATACAGAAAGTACTTGCACTTGCAACATCTCTCACTAGAACAAAAAGCATAAAAAAGCACAAAAGATTTTATTTTAAAATAAAATGCTGCTGTTATTTAATAATTGATAAATAAAAATTTAATAATTGAGCAGTATTTCTTCTTATGCGATGTAAGGAAATGCTGTGTAATTCTCTTTTCCTGATCTTAACATTTTTGTTATCACTTACCCTGCCTACTCTAGCCAGTTTAGCAGTTCCTCAGGACATGCTCAGCATATTCCCAAGTACCTGGCTGCATCAGTTCCAGCAGAGATCACTAGCTTGCATTTTTTCCTGTTCATATCCTTTTTTTTTTTTTCATTTAAGAGAGTCCTTCTACAGCTCAAATATCATTTTCTTTCCCACCATTGAATTCATATTTGAAATGACTTCTAAGCATCAGTGATCTAATTGACTGTTCATGGAGCAGACTATGGAGTCCTGCTCTTTATTATGAACATTGCACACATCTATGGCACAAAGAAAAGTGATTCATCAGAAATATATTACCCTGTGTATAAGAGGAGGTTAGAAGTATTTATGTATGCTTTTGTGGAGCTTTGTGGTCTACAGAAAAGTGCCTTGCAAATGCAGTTACCCTATTTACCCAAAGGTTTTACTTAAATTTTGTCTTTTTGTCTGTAATCACATGTTGTATCATGGATATTGTTTTCACACACACATGCACACAAAAAAGAGCACAAACATTAAATGTTTGAAACTGAATAGCAAGTCTTTCTAGATGAAATATACTTGTCTGTCACTGTAAATATCAAAGTAGTCTATTTTTGTTTGAACACTTTTGACAAGAGAAAACTACAAATTTTAGGCAGTGAATTAGCCCAAGATACTCCATAATTTGTTAACTCCTCTGTACGATTAGGCACCATTTTCAATGTGGAGAAAACTTGTGAGTGCGGTCATAACAGTGATAAACAAGCTGAGGAAGCACAGCTAAAACTGTGGAATAATACAGAAACAAGACAATTAGTTAACACAAAGAAAGAGGAGAATCGGACATCTCTCACTTTTAGTACATCCTGACAGTGGTTTAATTTCTGCCCTGATCTGCAGTGCTGGAAATTGTAATGAGAATCCATGCCTTTCTCCTTGAAACCTGTGCCATTATTAAAATGGAAGAACCTGGAAACATCTTTAAAATCCAGGGCCTGTTTTCAGAGATGAAGAATGACAGCTAGCAGGAAAACCGATGGGTTGAGAATTTCCCATGTGCTGGATTCTAGTCTCTGCTGTCCACTTTTCCCTATCAAGATCATTTCTCCTTTTCCTTCTAACAGCTGAGAAACATACATTCGTTTCAGAGATTTAAATACAATTCCTGGTTTCCATTCCTTTTTTTGTCTTGCACTCCTTCTCCAGGAACACTGTAATGTGTTTTTGACAAATTCTAAGCTTTGCTGAATACCTTCACGAACTAGATGCTATAGAAAAATGTATCAGACATAGGGTCTCTCCCGCACAAAATCTGTGCTTTATTGTAACACTTCCATTGCCACCAATATTTCTGCCCCTTGGCAATCTTGTTTGTGTACACAAAGCACTGAATAAGTCACTGTGCCTTTTCCACTTCAAATCATCTGTTAATCAAATCATTTTCTGTTCAGGCCAAGCTCAGCCTTCCACTACTTGCACTTGTGCAGGGACAATTGAATTTGCCCTTTAGAGCTATTACAGGGACATCAAGTTTCCTATTCCTCACTGGGTTTCAGCAGACCGGTATTTACTGAAGTGATTCATTTTATGACGGAGAACAAGGGACCTAGCAGTCTGCTGAACACATTTTATTGCTGGGCAGTGAAATGCCTCTGTGTGTGTAGAAAACTGGGGCTGAGGCCACACTTGCTTGCTAACACCTTGCTGATGGAATGCTTTCAGAATGCTTGCCCTGTTTTGTTTCATTTTTGGTTCAAGGAAAGAAAGCATTTTTCTTCTTGGTCTGAACATAAAACTGTCCTTTACTCTCAAACAAAAATCTGAGACAAAATATGCTTATAAGAAATGGTGAACCTTTGCTTTCTAATGTGGCAGAGTGTATTTGTAGGATGTAGGGCCTCCAGGAGTAAGATTGGTGATTATTCTGCATATGGGCACAAAAGAAAGAAGCATTTAAAGAAAGAAGCATTAAATAGTGATGCAACTGGTAGTCAGATGCACCAAATGACCTCTCATATTTGAAAATGTTACAGCATTACAGTTTAAAGGCTGTCTTTCCTACTCTGTATAAATATGTTGCAATGAGTACAAAATAGATGACTTAATTTGATATGATTAGAAGTTAGAATTTAGGAAAAAAAGGGATGAATTTTCAATAGACTTTTCAAGTGCATCATGCATGCTTATTTTCTTTTTCTACTTGTAATATTTGTAGATATATCTACTTATATTTGCTCTTGTTACACTAAGAATATTTTGTAGAAATTTTTCTATATTCTATATTTCTATATTCTTAATTTGTTTCAAATCCACCAGTGAAGCACACTTCTAGTGGAGCTAATCTATTTGACCCCAAAAGTCACAGGACATATTCACAGATAAATAACCATAGGTAAACAGCCTATTACACCTTAATGACTTCCACTCATCAGCTGAGGCACGGCAATCATCTAGTAGCATATTCCCAGCTCATTGCAGATATTAAGTGAAACACATTCAGTAAACAACTGCAGAGGTCTAGGAATTCAACGCGAGTCTGAGTAGATGGCAGCATATTCAGCAATTTTAATTATTAGGCCCATGGGGGGGGGGAAATCTAAATAACCACATCTGAATGAAAGACTACGTCTTTTTTTTTTTTCCCACTGCAGGATCCATTAATAGCGAGCTATTAATGGATTAATTATTAATTATTAATTAATTATAATTAATTAATATTATTAATTATTAGCTAATTAATAGGGGGAGCTGGTTAGGATTGCTGACTTCCAAGCTGTCTCTGAATGAACCCATGTGTATGTTTCATAGCCTGGTCTCCGATGTCACAAACTATGGCTCATAAAGGCACTACAGTTTTGTCTTTGTCTTGCTCTGGTTCCTAGCTATTTATCCTTTTTGAGAGCATTTTCAAAATATCATCACCTTGGTTTTTGTTAGTTGGAGGTTGCTGCTTTTTGGGGAATCCTACAGGCAGCCTGCAAACAGATTGCAAACAGCACACAGTGAATGTAGTTGGGTTATACTCTCAAGTGCTAGCATTCGGCTTTTTAAGATCTTGCATACAGTACTTTAAAACAAGAAGAAGTCTACTTTTTTATTATTATTTTTTATTTTTTGAAGAGCTGCATCAGTTTGGATAACTCTTTCATAAGTATTTAATTCGGGTCACTGGCTTTTCCAGGTTTGGGAAATCTTAGTTGAACCCAAAATGGTAGTTCTTTTGCTTTGGATAAGATTTTAATGTAATGAAACCATTATACGTCCAATAATGGGACATTTTGTCTTCATTATGCTAGACAAATGTTCCTTGTATTTGCAATACTTAATGAAACACCCATTCCCTCAGATTAATTTTTACTTGGAGTTCAAACTCATTAAAGTACCTCTGCACACACTCCTGGCCATTTTCAGTCTGAGATTTCAAAGAATAGTGAACCGCTGACCTGCCCTATGCAATTTTTTTTTTTTCCATACAGTTTGAATTCCAAGCATTTGCATTTGGAGCAGATGTTTTCATGCCAAAGAATTGGTCCAATTTATCTTCTAAAAAATGCTGGTTTTGCTTTTGAAATCAAAAAGGAATGTAGGTAAATGAAGAGAAGGATGGAGCATACCATTAAAAAAATCCAAATCTTAATTTTATTTATCTTATTGTCAGCGAACCAAAAATGAAGAGAAAGAAAAATACCATAAATAAAACAAGTTGTTTTAGAACAACTGCAAAGAGCTTTTTTTCAGGCTGCTGAATTTTTTTCAGGAGAAGAGATGGGAATGCAACTATAAAAGAACAAAGATTGATTTTGGAAAGACCTATGACAAATGAACACAACATATACTCTTCAGAAAAATTAAAAAAAAAAATAAAGCGAAATGCTGTGATAAATCAAAGGGCAATGTATATTGCAGATTAAAATGCACCAACAAAATTGAAACAACTGAATAGCATTAAGGAAAAATATGGCCCATTATTACACAAAGTTTAACATACATACACTTTCAGCCAACACACTTTTGCAAGCAATATTAGAAAATTTGTACAGCTGTGGATGGGAGAAAAAATACTGTGATTATTAAAAATAATAATAATATTAACAAAACACAAAACAAGAAAACAAACAAAACAAACAAAAAAAACAAACACCTGTACCTTGTCCGCTTGCTTGTATTGTTAGGAAAAAAATATCAGTCATGTCAAACTAGGAGAACAATTCCTCTGAAGGCAAGGGAGCTAAGTAATTCTGACTGCAAGGAACCACTTGATGATGGCTGGCAAAGCTATTTAGATAGAGAAAGGGGAAACCTACATGCCTCTTAGCTAGATTAAGTAAAATCATAAGAAGACACATAAATGGATTTAATACTGATGAAAAGGCACCTATTGTTGAGGAATGCATGCTAATTAGCAAAAGAAAAGATGTATGGTACTGCTGTGTCTAGAATCCACCAGACGAGAAAGGAGTATGGTGCAAGATTTTCCAAGGGGAATAAAAAAAATAAAATAAAAACATGAAAGAATATTTTAAAAAAGATTCACAAAAGGAAAATGTCCATAAAAGGAAGAGAAAAGCCTTGTTTACACCCTTTTTATATGAACATTCAAAAACTAAAGATTACAGGGTTGTTTTATGACTTACTGCAGAACTTTCTCTACAGGATATAAAAAAGGGTGTTTGAGAAATGTATTAAGAAAGTAAAATGAAATGCAAAAAATATTGAGAGTTGAGAGAATAGAAATGGTTAATGTGTCAACAGAAGGCATTAGAATTATTTGGCATATATTTTATAGGAAATTATTACAGTCAAAATGATTGTAATAAAAAACAACAACAACAACAACACACATTTAAGAGTATTTTGAGATCTCTTTCAAATGAAAAATTTTAAATGCAAAATGAAGAAACAGGCAGCTAAATAGCAGGACTGGTAAGAAGTTAATTCTGTACAAGTTAAATGACCACAAACTCAGAATTTGGCACAGTTTATGGCACAGAATGATAGTATTCTCACCTACAGTATACAGTAGTATACAGTATATTAAAATTTGAAACTCCACAGTGCCTTGATCCAAAGAAAGGTGAAGGGCAAAAGAAGTAGAACTTTAGTTTTGAATCTAATTCCTTTTCCTCTCATCCTACTATAATATTCTGGTGATGGGGAGAAATACATCTGTGATAATTCTAAAAATGATGATAAAAACACCATTGGCTTCCAGGAAGAACTAAAGCCCAGAAGTGGTTTTGATACTGCAGGGCTTCAACTCTGCAGCTGTTTAATATTTCCTACTTCTCTCTGACTGCATGTATTTACAAGTACATACAGAATACTAAGCATGCAGGTAAGTGCTAGGGCTTTGGTGGTGACCAATGTGTTTTTAGTAGCAGACAGGTGGGAAAAAACACAGCGTTTACTACAAAAACTCTTCTTTGCAGTACTGTATAAAGCTAGAACACAAGGCAAATGCAAACCATAGAATTTCCCAAAGTCTAATCTTGGTATGAAACATTTAAGAAAAACATTTAAGAAACAATTTTTTCTTCCTTCCTGTTTTATCCAACAGCAAAATAATCTAACTAAACGCATTGGTTCAGTAAAGGATTTATGCTCTAAAACACAGGGAAAATTTTATCCCTAAAGCCAATTAAATATTCATATTAAATCAGCCAGGGAATATTTGTCCAACTTCTGTGCAATAAGAAAACAGCGAGCTGATTATGTACTCTGTTTATGGATGTTTTAGGGTGTACTAAAGGGCTGTAGTTTAGCTCAGCTCTGAATTTTAATTGAACAAACTGCTTAAAGACACAGTAAAAGGTCTCTAATATTTTTGTTATGTGTAGCTTGATGTTATAAGAGTCAGTGTATCCCCTGAGACATAGAACCAATCTACAAATTAATACAATTTCTACTGCCTCATTTTAGAAATATTTTCTACTAAGCACTAGGTAGTAACTGCTGGCTGGAAAAGTAGGCTAAGTTCTTTCTCTTTCCTCACCCTCACTCCAGACTTGTTTAAGGGGATGACAAACTTCTGGTTTATACTCCGTTCATTTCACGATTGTTCTACTTTATTTTCATAATCCTCCAACATTGTTCAGTGTAGGACAGGCAATGGAGAAGGATGAATATCTTTTCAGAACATGATTCAGCCCACTGGTTTTAGGCATCCATAACAGGTGGGATTAAAGCACTCTCTGCAACTGCCAGTGTCTTTTCACTTATTATGAGTTGAGACAGCTGACTAACAGAGACTGGACAACTAATTTCTCCATGAATTCATTAATAAGCATCATGTATCATGTTTCTATCATATTTGAAAATTTAGGGACATGTAAAAACCTGGCAGCTTCCTAGCATAGAAATATAACAGAAATAATGTTCCAATAATAACTTTTAACTAGGAAAGAAAAATAAAATCCTCCTCACATTTAACTTCCTTTCCCTTTTTCCTATTCTGGCAATCCTACAGACTATGTCAGACTGTCATGATTATGACAGTCATGATCAAGTTAGTGTTACAGAAAGAAAGAATGAAGCACTCTCACAGCTCTAACAGTAATAAAAATATTAAATACATGAACATTAAGTATCTTTTCAGTTAATTGTTCTTGTAAATCTGTCTTATTTCTAGTAAAAAAGATGATTTCGTCATTAAAGTAAAAAAAATAAAAATAAAATAAATTCTGTATTAAAAACAAACCAAACCAAACAACAATAAAAACAACAAAACCCTCACTAACAGAATTTCCCTCCAGCCCCCACTCACCTACTCTAGAAATTAAAAGATTTTGACTTTGGGAAAAACAAAATAAAAAGAAAGAGCAATGCTTTCCCTAGAAATTAGCACGTCAGTGTTTACAAGAGCAGAAGGCTATTGTGCAGCCCAGTTTCCTGTGTAGCTTAGACCCTTCTGCCACTCTCAATTCCCAATGTAGTGACATTTACACAATATATCATGCTTTTTCCAGAGCCTCTGATGCATCTAGACTGAGGTATGAACACCTGCATAACTGTAATTCCCATAAGGCATCATAGCAGCCTTTCCAAATAAAAGATTACAGTTTTCTGTCCAAGTAGTCTGAGTTTGATTTCTCACTGAAAAGTCAGCTTTTTTTTTTTTTTTTTCCTGCAGGAATAAACCCCTTTACTGACAATGAAGGCAGCTGTGCACCAAGGCAATATTAGAAAAGAAAACAGTTTTTCTCCCTGCCTGTATTACTTAAAATTGTGTATCTTTTTCTCATTTTTCAGCTTAAGTCCTATTTAAGTCACTTGGAGCCTGTTCATCAACAGCGGTGGATTTTGCCTCCAGTCCATAGGACTTAATAACTTGAAATTTAATGAAAAGATTTTACTTGTAGAGTTCTTCTGGCTGAACCAGATTAAAATACATCTTCAATTTCATCTTGCATGCAACAGAAATCCTTTTTGTACTTTCTAATAAATTTACTACAAGGTCTTTTACTTCACATCAGATAATCTCTTCTCTACATGCTTCAACAAAAAAGTATGTAAACATTCTTGAAGCATACATTAAGAAATTAAATAGATGATTACATGATATGTTTTACATTATTTTCTTTGAAATAGCTCCCTATTCAGCAGATATAACTCAATGGCAATCAACTTAAAGTAAGAGGACTACATGAAAGAATTTCTCTATGAAATGTCGAGAGTGATAGATACTTTCAGCTTGTATGTTTACGTAAAGGAGACATTTAAGACTGCACAGTCTGTCCATCCTTCCCTTGCCTCCATTTTTGTAGTGCTTTGATCCATTTCCTATACATTGGAAAGAGGGACAGAAATCACCGCTGTCTTCTCTTCACCTCTCACGTAGGCATGGAGGAAAGGGATTCCTTCCTAATGTCCATCCTCTTTGATGCACTTTGAATATTGCAGTAGAGGTGATATTCAGGTGGGTGGGGAAGTGTTGCAAAATACCAACAATAGAAGCATTTATGGAAATCTACTTAAAAAGATCTTCAGGCATTTGTAAATAATGCTTATGCCACTACAAAGATTAGACTATTAAAGGCTTTGTGGAAAAGCATGCCTTGTTGGAAGTTACCTATGAATTAATGTAGTTCAGACAGAAAACAGGTGTTAGATTTACAATTGCAACATCTGTCAGAGTCTATCCCCTCCTGCCCGCCCCTAAATAATAATAAAAAAAAATCTTGTTTGAGCTTCAAGCTTACTGGTAAAAGAGTGGCTATTACTCTGAAATACTTTCTGTTTTTTAAGATCCTAGTGTGAAAAGAATTAGGTCAGATATCCAGAACTTGAGCTTTGGCTGGATCAGCACAGCTTCAATATTATAATTCTATGCTTTATATCTATAATCAAAAATAAATATAAATAATATAGGTCAGCTACACTGGGTGAGGCCCTGCCTCCACTGAAGTCAGTGAGAATCTATAGCAACATCTAAATTTATAACTAAAATTGTCAGGGCTTATTTTCTATCCCTGAAGCCATCTGGCATGGTCTGAACACATCACCTCTATTAAAGTCTCCCTTGTTTTAAACAGGGTAGGCACAACCAAGACATTTACTGGGAACAGACCTGAGCTCACTCAGCTCATGACTGTGCACAGAAATTTTCTGCAGATTTCAATTAACATTGATCAAAGAATGCCAGGAGTTGTTTTAACAAATCTACAGTACAGTTCAAGTCCAGTTCCCAAGTCCAGTTCCCATAGCACTTAGAATATATATCACTGACGTTAAATCCATGGCACAAGTCATTTACTCAGTATCATGTTTCCAAGTGGAGTCATATTTAGTTTTGAGCTTAAATTAAAGACATAATCAGGACATATAGAAAATACCTTGGTTTTACTACATTTTTAATCATGAGTGGCTATCTTGATTTTGTGATGTTGCACAATTTTCTAATATTTCTGTGTGTCTTTACTTGGCCTTCTGTTTAGAGCTCTGCTGTAGCAAATGCCTCTCTCCTCCTACCCCTTACTCAACTCTGGCATCACTTTGTCTTCCTGGAAAAAAAACAAGAGGAAACTGTACACAAATGAATAATGAGGTAGCAAAACCACCAAGTACAAAACAAAGTATATTAAATTTTGTTTTCAGTTTTGATTATTAAGTAAATATTTGACATTCCAGCTGCCCAGATACCATAAAACATCTGTCCTCTGCTTCAGTGATTGATTCTTTCGGGATGACTGTGGAAGGTATGTAGCCACCAACAGATCTATTTACCATTTGTGGATCCTACTGTTTTGGGGTCTTCAATGAGCTGAAAAGTAGTGACAATAGTGATGATATCCGATGGCAAAAAGTATATACATGTTATATTACACACACTGTGAAGGTGATGATAAAATAATATGCTTTAACGACATAAAAAAATGTAACAAATAAACATAAGACACCAAACAAATTGGTAGTGTAACATTTTCACATATGACATATGATGCCCTGTTAAGAGAACTACAAAGAAATCCAAGGTCCTGGGGAAGTCCTATACAACCCATATCAGAGCTGAATAACAAGCTCTGTGTTAGCTTTTCCCAGGCTCTGCCAATTTCCTCTGAAGGCTGGCCTTTAGTCCCTGCTTTGGGATTGTTGCAGAATGTGAAGGAAAGGAAAAAGAGAGTGAGCTAACAAGAAATTTCAAGTGTCTCTTTAAAAACATCTTTGGAGAATTATTTCTAAAATACAGCCCTAAAATCCAGTGGGTGAACTGCTAAGAACTTTTTCTCTTATTTTGCTAGAGATTGATTTGCACATATCAGAAGAAAAATCCTATCTTGCAAAAATGGTAGAGAACGTTACAAAAAGGCTCTTAACAGAATTTAGGAATTCCCTCAAACAAGTAAGAAAATTCCTTCAAATAAATATAAGCAACTTCATATAATAATTCTGAAGGTGGCTAATGAAAATATGCAATATCCAGATGCACTTGACAAATAAATAAATAAATAAATAAATTTACAAAACTGTTCTAAGGAAAGGAAATGCAGGATTCTGATGGAGAGAGACAAATCCTTAACAGAAAAATAAATAGAAGTGTTTTGAAAAATATAACAGATAATCACATATTTTGAAATGAGAAACTGAGAAATAATTTGCAAGCAAATGTGTGTTGTTGAGAATAATCAGTAATCTCCAAGTGTAAAATAAAAGGGGCATGGGAATGAATTGTCAAAACGAAATACTAGAGGCATCCTTATAGTTATTTCCAAGAAATTGTTCTTTACCAGAAAGTTTATTGTATTGACCTCTAATGTTAATATTATTAAAATTCATAAATATAGTCTTAACTGCATCTTGTATTTGCAATTAGTTTGATATTGACTTTTTTCATTCTACTCGTATGGACTTTCTAAACTTTCTGAATAATGCTTACTCTGAATTGCAGAACTTTTTAGGACAAATGAAAGATTATTTAATAAATTGAACTTAAATTCTTTTAAGGTTTTAATTACAGTATTTGGAGATATATTCTTTTTTTGTTTTGTTTTTGTTTTTTCCTAGTGCTGAACTTTGTATATAAGGGAGTAACAGTAAAACAGAGGAAGAATTCCATCATTCTTCAAACTACAGTCACTCTGCCATCTATAATTGTTCACACTAATAACTGGGAATTGACTGTAAAAAAGCTATCATTTGTGTTAAAATCTCAGTAAGCACAAAAAGCTGAAAATTAAAAGGAAAGCTGAAAATTAAATGAAATATTTTCAATAAAAGCATGTTTGAGAAAGACATCTTTGAAAAAAAGTAATATAAAATTTAGATGCTATTTTTTTATAATGGTTATAAATATGTATTTACAATTAATAAAAATATTTCTCAGTTTTGCTAAATAGTGTTTTAACAGTAGCTAGCTCTTCTACTACGCCTCTTGCAAACATTAGAGCTGTAAACAGCACTAGAATTGCTAACAGCATCCCTAATATTGAAATTCTCTCAGGATACCACTTTGCAGTAGGCAATCATTATGGTAGGATCAAATCACCTTCTTTTGACACTTTATTTGTGCATGAGCTTTAAGTGGACAGATAAGCATCCCTTTAAAGTAGGTGCCTAAGGCCCACTGCAATCTGCTCTACCTGCCTTACAATAAAGGAGGAAGCTCTCTGACTAAATTTGAGTACTGAAGCTATGTAAAAAGACTCCTCACCTGAGAGCTTTTAAAGGCACATACCTTCTTTCCTTAGTATACAGTGATTTTAGGCTTTTACTTTATCAAGACACTTTCCTATACTCCTAAAATATAGGCAGGGCTTTGATCATTTTGATCCATACTCATTGTATATATTTAGGATATTCTTCTTGCTTGATTTCTTGATTGTGTGCTTTTTTTTTTTTAATTTCTTAGGGAAAAACAAAACAAAACAAAACAAACAAACAAACAAACAAACAAAAAACCACAAAGATATTGCCTGATGCTGACTCAAAACTGCACTTAAGAACAACTGAGACTTCCATGACAAGTCTGGAATACTTGGCATCACTTACCACTAAGATTAAAATGTCTTCCCTTTAAAATTTTTCAGTATCAGGATGTTTTCAGTAGCTGTGCAAGTAAAAAATTGATTTCAATAGGAATGTTAGGAATATGCTAAAAGTAGAGCTGTCTTATTTTCTTAGCAAGGAGAAACTCTTTTCATTTGTATTTAAGCATGTATGTAAATCAGGGTTAGAGGTGAAGGAAAAAAAAGTTAGGTGGGCTAGAAAAATCTTTATGTCCAGCTATCACCCTACTGACAGCATCCTCTGCGAAGCAAAGAAGTCACTGAAGAATGTCTGCAACCATACACAGCATCGCATCTGAGGCTAATGTCAAGGCAATCTATGAATGATTAGATGATTGATTCATGGAAACATCAATAATATATAAGAAAACCCTACAGGTCGGTGCTTATAGTTATGTCAAATGCCTGCTTATGCCTTTTCCCCAATCTCAAATAGAGTACATCATGTTTTGCCCCAGCTAACCCTCAGGCCTCCAAAGAACTGGACTAAGGAATTATACTTTTCAAACATACCAAAGCAAGATGAAAGATCAATTCTTATTGCAGTTTTCTAGAATAATTAGTTCTTTTCTACAGTGAGGGCTGCAGCAATTTTCAAAATGCACTTAAGAGGCCAAACTTTGGACACACGCTTTTCAAACGTTAGTCCATGTTTTTATCTGATAAGGGGGGTTATGTGTGACCATAAGAACAGAAATCAAAATGACACCACAAATGTTATTGAATGAATATTTGCTCAGAATTTTACATTGATGCCGAAGACAACAAACTGATTCAGTTTGACTTAATACTTGTTAACTCAAAGATTCAAAATTTGGAACAGATTGTGAAAACTGTTAACATTACAGATAACACAACTATAGACTTCTTAGAAAATCACAAAGTTGCAATATTGTGCATGAAATAACTACTTTCTTTAAGAAAATAATTTATTTTCCATAATCACAACATATAGTCTTATATCAGTTACTGTACATATATTTTCTTGCAATGCTCTGGCTGTCTATGAATACTGGATCCACAGATGCCACTTTTGCTGCTATAAAGGAGTGAATACAATGTAATACTGCCGTCAAATCCTGAAATTCAAGTTCCTGAAAGAGGAAGCAAGAGAAAAAAAGAGAAAACGTGATTTCATATTCAGGTCTATAACCTTTTTACATAAATACAGAAAAGATTAATCAGCAAATGGCAATTGACTTTAAATGAAAATTTGAACCTTTAAAGGGAACTGTAAATTTAAAAGTGCTAAGAATAAAAGATGGATATCCATACCTTGTTCACTGGAAGTGCAGTACGTCAATTTAATTTTCACCCTCTGCTGCTTTATTGTTTACATTTCACTCAGCTTAGGCAATGAGAGCATTCAGCTTGCAAGAACATTTAAATATCACTCCATGTTTTAAATTATTTGAAAAGTTAAAGATGTTTGGGAATGATGTGGTCTCAAGTCTCAACCAGGGGAGGCTGATGAGGACACATACCTTGGCAGCCTCTGAAGGAAGGAAGCTAGGAGGACAGAGGCCAGGTGGAAGTGAAGATAAAGTCATACCACAGTTTGCACATAAAAATATGGCTATTTGAAATATGCCCCAATTCAGCAAGAAAAACAGTTACTCTTAACCAGGTCTCAAATCCCCTTGACTTTTTATAAAATATTTAATTTTCTGTGCACTACGGACGACGTTTCTCTTTCCCAATCTCAACAGACAGAAATGGAGTGATATTCTAACATAATGACAAAAAATAAAGTATAAAAAGCATGTTAAATTTACACAATATTAATATTTGTAAAATCTGCAGCTGGATATTTGGTATAGTTTTTGGTTTGAGGAGAACACATTTGATTTCAACAGGATATGCATTTAAAGGTATTGGTTACACAGTAGCTTATCAGGGAATAACCTATCTGCTTATCTTTAAATGAAAATTAAAGCACTGAACTTCTGATTTTCCTATTACAGTATTTTACAGTATCTCCTAAACATAATTGCCTTAGACAGAACATTTGGAATGTATTCCTGTTCAGGAAACCATTTTGCTATCAAAGGCAACTTTGTATTGGGCATTGCTGGCAAACTTTTGGCAGTGGGAAGACTGCATGGGCAGCCTCTGTAAGGAGAGCAAGTTGTGCCAGGGAAGGTTTAGGTTGGAAATTAGGAGAGGAGATATTTCTTCTCAGAAAGAGTGGTCAGGCATTGGAACAGGTTGCCCAAGGAGGTGGTGGAGTCACCGTCCCTGGGGGTATTTAAGGAAAGGTTGGACGTGGTGCTTAGGGACATGGTTTAGTGGGTAATGGTGGTGGTAGGGGGATGGTTGGACCAGATGATCTTGGAGGTCTTTTCCAGCCTCAATTATTCTGATTCTATGAGAGGCTGGGGATGCCCCATGCCGGACACACCTGGTTTCAGCTGGCTCCAAAGGCCCCACCGCAGGGCACGGCTAGGCCCAGTAGTCAAGATGGTAGTGATTAAAAATACACTTAAGAAAGGGCAGCAAATGAAAAATAAAAATAAAAAAAATAAAAAAGACAACAAGGAGGACAGTGCAGCAGAAAGTGCTCCATGGTAAACACCCTCAAAAGGACTGCAGCCCATTGGGGACCCACGTTGGAGCAGAGGAAATGAGTAGGAAGGAAGGAGCAACAAAGAAAAAAATGAGAATCGAGGAGTGTCAGAAAGAAACCATTGCACCTTGACCCCAACCTTATGTGCCACCTCACCAGAAGGCCTGAGTATATCTTGTAGCGAAGATGGGGGGAGACTGGGAGCAGAGGTCTCTGAACTGGGGAAAAGGGAGGAAAGGTGTTTTTCCTAAGTGTTTAAATGTGATCTTCGTTTCCCAGCACCTGAACCAGTAATTAAATGTCTTAATTTAAGTTAAATTCTGCAAGAGATATTGCAGATTTTTTTATTATTATTATTATTGTTGTTGTTATTGTTATTGTTATTATTATTATTATTATGATATATTTTACTGTTTTGCCTTTGACAGTAGTTTAATTGGTGAATGATTTCCCTGTCTTTATTCTGACCCACAAATTTTCTCATGTCTGCTCTTCCCTCCCATTGCTGGTTGGGGAATAGGCAAGTAGCTGGGTGGGTGGTCAGCTGCTGGGGGGGGGACAGTAGGCATTGTACAGGCTCAGTCCATACTCAGGGACCTCCTAACTGAAAGTACAGGAAGTACTCCTGAGAATGAGAGTTACTTACATGAGTAATAGCTTCAGGATCAGCCCAAGCTTGCTAAAGAGGACATTCTGAAGATACCTGCATTAACCACCTTCAGCATGAAGAGGTACACTTCTGCAACGACTTTGAGCGTTTGGGGAACCAAAGGAGTTAACAGGAATATATCAGGAAATGGACCAGTATAATGAAGCTCATCTTTCTGTACTACCATGTTTTTTAAAAATACTACAGGTAGTCAGAAACTGTTTTTCATCTTGTCCAGATGTGCGGTGTTCACTGTAAGATGTTTGGCATTTGAGAGATTTTGAGAGATTTATTTTTCCATCATGGAATTTTTCTTTTTCCAGTATCACTTACTACCCTACTTCCAATATTGTTGTGATTAAGCACTTCCCTGAAATATATATCTTTTACATACCTTTTTTTTTTTTTTTCTGCTTTTCAACATCTTTATTTTACTGACTTTTTATTTTGAGGTAGTTAAGTTGATTCCTTCAGAAGCTAAAGATAATGGGACAGGTGTCCTTGTAAACATCTGGTATATGAACATTTCGTGTATGAACATACTGTGAAGTAAGTAACAGCTATAGTGATAGATACCTTTATTATTTTTAATAAATATTTTATGTCTCTTTGTTATATGATAGTAATCATACTGTCTCCTCTTCTGTGGCAGTAAAGCATTACCTGAATACGAGGTCATTTTGTACATCTCCACGGAAGGCAGATAATGACTAACTCAGGTGCTGATACACAACAAGTAATACTGTGATTTCATTACTGGAAAGCAACCTGTAAGCATTTGGCAAGATTCATAAGCCTGACTCACTATGTTCACATAAAATATGTGAATTAGTTTAGCCATATTTCTTTGCTTCTGCTTGGCAGATTCCCCAGGGTAAGTGAACTATACTTTGGTTTTATTTCTACTGAGCCAGGTACAACTTTTTTTAAAAACAATCTGGATGTTTTAAGTAGACACAGCTAATAAATAGTCTGGTGTGATACAGGACACATTGTTCAATCTAAATACAGGAAAAACTGCTTGATTTCCCCCTAAGACAAATGCTAATAAGAGTTTTCACAGGACAGAAGTGGTCTCCAAGACCCTGAATAAAATTAACTTACTGGGGATTTCAAATTATTTAAAAAACAAACACTTTTAAAAAAATAAAATGATCAAAAATAGAGGTTCATTGTTCATTTTTCAATATTGACTAGGTTGCAAGCAGGAAAACACAAATTGTAGATTCTTATTCTACCTCACATTCTGCAAAATAAAACAAAGTTGATATTTGCCTTTTTACTGTTTCATTCAGGAAATAGCCAGGGATTCTGGTGGAATTATGATGAGAACAGGATCAGACACATGAAAAATAAAAACGTGGAAGAAGAAGAAGGTGGCATCAGACTTTCAATATTTGAAGACTCTAGTTCATGATGAAGATGAGTATATATTTTTTTTCAAACAATAGTGCACTGTTTCCTTACAGCCTCAGGTACATATAGTTTATTGTCTCAGGGATTTTATTTTCCGCTAAGCAAATCTATTATTCTCAGACAAATGTAATTTTCCTTTACTGTCTACTTCCTTCAGCATAAGGTGGCGATAAGCAATATTACTGTACAACAAGAGTAATGGGATCATATTCAGCATGCTTCCAGGATATGCCCTTACCATGATGATAAGTGGCCTTACAAGTGCCTTTATGCTCAATGAAACATCCAAGAAAGCTACAGAAAAGTCCTTCTCAGACGCAGTAACCTTTGGACAGAGAAAGTTTTGGCAGCAAGCTCTCCTCAGAGATTGTTCTCTCAGTGCACACATAAGCCTGGGAGAATAATGCTTTCAGCCCTTAAATCCTGCATAGAATATGTAAGCAGAGATATTTGGATGTATATAATAATTTGTGTTCATCATCAATTTGGTTCATCATCAGACAAATAAATTTTAACTTTCCAGAATCTTGAACCACAAGAATTTTGTAATTACACAGCTTTAAGAATTTGTTAACATAAATGAAGCGACTCCCCCATCCCTTCAAAAAATTTTGAAGTTTTCCTACAGCTTTTGAAGTAAAAATAGGTGAATTCAGACACTATGCACAGGCCATTTTTCATGCCATCATTTGAATTAATAAGCCATTATAAACAGATTGTTATAATTGGATCTCTTACACAATGTGCCTCTGCAATATTTCATTGCTTATTTTCCTTCCATGCAATGGGAGAACATTTTAGTTTTTATGACTAGATTTTAAAGAAATATGTATTGCAATAAAAGTCAGATATTCTTTTATCTAAAAGCAGCTAACACAGGAGAATAGATTATAGATGCATGACAAAAATTAAGGAATCTTAAACATTGCATCTTGATTAAATCAAGGTTTAGGGAGGTGTGCTGTTATTCATCTTTCATGGTTCTTCACTACAAAATTCTGCTTTCTGAGTATATCATTCCATGCATTTGAAATGCAATGCAAACTGCTATGTGACCTCCCACTACTTCCAGTTTCTAGTCAATGAGCACAAGTTTATCAAAATGTATTATGGAAAAAGTTACTACCTGCAACATCTAATTGAAAAGAAGTTTATAAACCCTTACCCCTTAAAATGCTGCACTTGGTTGCTTCTTTGTGAGAAGATAAATATACCTTAACTGGAGTAAAACAATCTGTCAATTACAGAAGTTCTCTTAATTGTGTTAAACAGCTACGGACCCCCATGTATTTAATGGAAATTAAATTGAAATTAAATTAAATGGAAATTAAACTGACACTTCCAAGATTCTAAATAACAACAAACACAAAACACCCTATAATCTTATGAAAACAATAGAGGCATAAGCCAACACAACCAATGAGCATACTGTGCAATTTATTATGATTCATATCTAGTTAAATAAGGAGAAAAAAAAAGATAACATCAAGGGAAGTGGCAAAACTCTCTCAAACTTCTGTTTTTGTGTACTTGCTAGTTAGTAGGTTAAGAAATAATTACCCTAAAAGAAGAAAAATCTCTTGAGAACTTATATCAAACCAAGCACCTTGGTAATGCGTAATAATTGGCATCCAGTTGCTGAAGTATTCATTTGGGCCTCTTACTCAAAATCAGATCTCATTGTGGAAGAAAAATGAAGCGTAAATGTTGGTTAAAATCCTTTGAGGAATTTAAACCCATGTGATCTTTATTCTGATTTTTTGGAGGCATAAAGAAACCACTTTTTCTATTTTGATTGATAGATATGGTCATGAGGAAATGTTTCTTAAAACATTTTATTGTCATTTTATTTGTATTTTATTGACAATATATGTCTATTGTAAACATTAATATAAAATTAATGTAAACATTCAGAAAAAAAAAAGTAGTGCCATTATTTAACTCTCTTTGTATAAATTTTACATAACTAAAATCGAGTATACACACAGGACTTTTAATAAATGCAACTCAATAGAAAATAATATGGAATAATGCATCTATTCTCAGCTCAAGTCAAAGTTTAAATCTCTTGAATTACAATATTTAAAAACAATAAATCATAAAATACAAAAGCACTCACATTAGTCTTAGATTTGCTCCAAAATGAACGGAAAACATCCAACAATTTCACCTCAGGTTCTGACTGATTCATTCTGACATTCAACATATTGAGTTACTGCAGCCAGAAGAGCTCAGAGACAAGAGCCTTTTACAAAGCTTTTCATTTCCTTACTGCAAATATATTCACTTCAAAGCTGTACATATTTATCAAGAAAAACAATTAGAGATAGCTAACACAGATTGTAGGCAGGATTTCAGACTGCTCTAACAATGTTATGTGAAGAGTTTTTGGATAAGAAAAGAGGAAAGATAGGAATGTGTCAGCACTGGGAGTCAATCCAATTCCCCTACTGCACAGTGCTCATTGATTCTATCAGTACACATCAAACTGCAGCAGTCCCTCCTGTGTACCTCAGAATTTTGTCTAATCTGTTACAATTAATCTTTTGGATACTTACAATATGATTTTATTTCTATATAATATAATTTACATGCAGTTGAAAGAGAAGAAGCGTTGCCAAACCTGTGTTTTAAGTGAAGACAGCACTTTATTTTCTCCAGATAATGCTGCAGGTCCCTCAGAGGGATTACTTTTAAGAGTGGTACTGTTTTTGGAAGCTGTTACAGAACAGGGTATCCAAACAGGTAGCATATGAGCTTTCTACATGTAATTTACCAGTTGGCTCACTTCCCTCATGTTCTCTCCCATCTTCACTATTTATATTAAGTTTTCTATTAGGGTGTGAGATCATGGAGGATTATAAGAAGAGAGGAGAAGAACTCTGAAACTATTCTGTTGCAGGGCTCTGATATGGTCAACTTTGGTAGACTGTGTTAGATATGGTCATCGGAGAGGTAAGGTTCACCCTGAGGCCTGAGAAATCCAATTAATCACAAGAGTATTTGACACAGTAGGACATAAATGAGGGTGGGGATGTGGTGCTTTGTCCCTGAGAGACACTTGATGTCTGCACTGGCTGCCTTCACAACCTTGAAGCTGTCTAGCAAGGGGCAGTCATGTATATCCAGAACAGGCATTGGGGTACAGGTTTGTGCAGACTGAGGATAGAGTTTGCTCAGAGAACTGGTGTTCAGGTGGTGAATATAGCTTGGATGAAGATTACAACAGGAAAAGGGGAAGAGGATTGGGGGGTTAATTTGGAAATATGGATTTGGTGAAAGATAGGGATGGCATGAAGGACATGGGAAATGTAGATACTGCATTGTCAGAAGACATGGAGACAATATGTCTGCTAACGAGAGACCATCTGGAGTATGGTTTATAGGGTGGAAATTTTGCTTCTTCAGGTTTAGAATGTAATGTGATTTTTTTTTTTCTAGAAAATAACACCAATGATACTTCTTTCTAATAAATGAATCACTCCAATCTCTCTGTCTATTTTTTAAAGTAACATATTTCACCGCATACCCAGCCAGGCAGATAACTGAGTAACTGATCATTTTATTTGCCCTGCATCATCTAACTCCACCTTTCTGCTTGCTCGCCTCATCTGTGATTGCTGTTTTTTTTTTTCTTAATTACAATTGTCTATTTTATGTATATTTAGAAGAATCTCTGCATGTCTAATATTTCAATAATCAAGGCTATTTCAGTTTACTATATGCATCCTAATAAGTAGTTAAGGACAGCAAAGGCACTAGAGGGAAGACAGCGAGCAAGAAAGAGCATAAAAGATCGGATCAAAGCAGTGGAAGATAAGACTACAAAACTGCCTGCTGGTACTGAGAATATAAAATATGTGCACACTGCACTGACCTTGATCACTGTATGTGCACAGCCAAGTAAGAAAAATGTATGTTCTTGCTTTGCCCACCCACCTATAACAGCTGGATATATGATGTATCATAAAGACCTTAACAGGCCTGTTGCATCACTACCACACACACACTTAAGTTTATTGATTACTTCTGAGAGCTGTTGAATCACTATTTGAACAAGACATGAGCCTGTATCCTGTAAAGGCTCTCTCAGTGTCTAATTTTCTGCACCTGTGCATTTCATGACTTCTTTAAGGACGTTGGTGAGTCTTAGTGTTTATTAATTGTTGACATTAGTATAACTGTTGCTACTGTATTCTTCAGCATATTATTTCATTCTTTTTGATTGAAGTGCTAGCCACACTTTTTTGGAAAGTAAAACAAAACAAAACAAAAAACAACAACAACAAAAAACAAATAATATCTA
Source organism: Anser anser (assembly GCF_964211835.1). Lineage (NCBI taxonomy): Eukaryota > Metazoa > Chordata > Aves > Anseriformes > Anatidae > Anser > Anser anser. The sequence continues at coordinate 20,269,198 of NC_139722.1, forward strand.
GCTTTTAGCTGTAGTCAACAGAAGAAATTCTAAATTCAGTTCTAAATTTTAGCAAGTATACCACAGCTTGGTTGCCATATCATGATTGAAAAGAACAAATGTGTTAGTACAGTGCAGCTTAAGACTGTTATAAACAGGTGTAGTGGGTTTACATGGCAAGGTTTTGGTAGCAGGGGGCCATAGGGGTGCCTTCTGTGAGAAGGATCTAGAAGCTGCCCCACGTTTGGTAAGGGCCCCACTGCTGACCAGAGCTGAGCCAATAAGTGATGTTGTTTTGCGCCTCTGTGAGAACATGTTTAAGTCAGGGAAAAAGATAAATATGCTGTGACACACAGCAGCTGGGAGAGTGAGAGGAGTGAGAAACAGCCCTGCAGGAGCCAAGGTCAGTGAAGAAGGAGGGGGAGAGGTGCTCCAGGCGCCGGAGCAGAAGTCCCCTGCGGCCTGTGATGAGGACCATGGTGAAGCAGGTTGTCCCCCTGCAGCCCATGGAGTACCATGGTGGAGCAGGGTTCCACCCTGCAGCCCGTGGAGGAGACCACGGTGGAGCAGCTGGACCTGCACCAACAGAGACTGCAGCCTGTGGAAGACCCCTGCCGGAGCAGATTCCAGGCCGGACCTGTAGCCCGTGGAGAGGAGACCACGCAGGAGCAGGTGACCTGGCAGGAGCTGCTGCCCGTGGGGGATCCAGGTTGGAGCAGTTTGCTCCTGAGGGATGGACCCCGTGGTACGGACCCGTATCTGGAGCAGTTCTTGAAGAGCTGCTGCCTGTGGGAAGCCCACGCCGGATCAGTTCAGCAAGGACTGCATCCCGTGGGAGGGACCCCACAGCACAGGGGACGAGAGTGACCGAGAAGGAGCGGCGGAGAAGAAGCGCTATAGACTGACCATAACCCCCATTCCCCCGTTCCCCTGCGCTGCTCGGGGGGAGGAGGTGGAAGAGGGTGGATGGGGGGGAAGGTGCTTTTGGTTTCTTTCCTTTGTTTCTCACTTCTCTAGCTTGTTAGTAATAGGTAATAAATCTTACTGTCTCCCTATGCTGAGTCTGTTTTGCCTGTCATGATAATTACTGTGTGATCTCCCTGTCCTTATCTCAGCCCTTGAGCCCTTTTCATCGTATTTTCTCCCCGTTCCTCTTTGAGGAGGGGGAGTGAGAGAGCAGTTGTGGTGGAGCTCGACTGCCCACCCAAGTAAAACCACCACAACAGGCAAAAATAAATTTTTGGCTATGGAATGAGGTATGAAAGCTTGTCCAGCTGTAAAGTTTTATTTAAAACTCTTTGTGAATATTTGTGACTATCATTTACACACACACACACACACACACACAAACTAAAATGGTGCTCTTACATTGTAAGCCTAAGAACTTGATCCATGATGACAAAAATCAATGCCAGATGAATTGCAACTCTATCTATGAGTTGTACTTAAGTTTTTTAACAGTGTTCTACAGGGACCAGGAAGAGTCAGACGGCTTTTCAGTGCCAGCTTCAGTGATTCCAACTGCCACTGTCTACTGTCAAATCTGGAACAAGTTTAAATGTGGCATTGGCAGATGAAAACTTTACTAACGCATAAGAAACGCGTCTGAAAAGTTGTCCTGGAGATGCTCGTCTAGGAGCAGGCAATTAAATTCACCCCTTCCAGAAAATATTAAAATTAATTTCCAATAGCAATCCAACTGTCCGATACTGTCAAATGGATAAAGTCTTAACTCACATCCATCATAATCTTGCAAATGTTTTTCAAGCTCTCAAGATGTTCAGTAGTAAACTGCCAGACTTCAGCAACAAAAGACCTATATTAATAAAAAAACAGAAGGGCTTGAGTGCTAGATTATGGTTTATTGATGCTAGAGATTAATGTTGTTGTAAAGAGAGAGCTTTGCTTGCACTCTCCTTAATATCCCATAGTTCTCAACTAATGTGGAATATATTTCCCCTCAGGTGCATATAGTAAATCTAAAGACAGAAGCACAGTTGCCGACTTGTCCTTGATCACTTTTCTGAAATTCTCCTATTTTAAATAAAAAGGATTTGTTGCAAACTGTGCTGCACAGTCTAATTGCAAAAGCGTATCAGAGTGTGCTCCTGTACCACTGCGAAATTACAATAGTGTTGAGGCTTGAAGTCAGTGAAGAAAGAATACTGTATGCACTCTGATAAATATGCAGGGTTCTTAAATTATATGCATAACAAACAGGAAGTGCATGAGAAAAGCAACATTTACTTGAATGCTTAAATATGGCTCACAATTGTCTAGTGAAACTATGATTTATTTTTGTATTCTTTCTTCAATTAAATATTTGTGACCAAGTTGGTAAAAGAGGAAATGTAGTGAAGAAAGATAAATAAGGTCTCTTTCCCTTCTCAGTGTGAATGAATTGCTAAAATATAATTCCACTTTTCTTTTCAACAGAGGATAGAAAGAAAATGAGATGAGAAAAAAAAATGCTTATATGGCTCAATTAAAATATGCTTGGAAAAAAAAAGATCTTATCTTCCAGGTAGCTACAGTTTAACTAGGGAGTTAAAACATGAATGCAATCTTAGAAATATTAATCGCTCTTTTTATTTTTTTTAAAGCAAGTGTACTTGCTTTAAAGGCTCAGAATATCTATAGGTTCTATATAGGCTCAGAATATCTAACGTTATTAACATTACTTGGAACTTTTTCTGTACTGGATCCTGTGTTCAGGTACATAAGTTATATACAATTTTGCCAAATATAAAATGTTTTGGCCAACATTTACCATGCCAGTGACAAAATTACTTTTCAAAAGAAAACTTTGGCCAAAATTCCTGAGACTCTAAAATTTGGCAGGGAGATTTGCATCAGAGGTTGTTTTTTTACTATTCCTGTGTAATCTGTCCAAATTTGTTAACTGGAAAATTTACTTGCCAAGATATTATTTTCGCTGAGCATGCTCCAGCTTCAAACTTCTACCAGACAGGAAATTAAAGGAGTGTGACTCTTGATCAGGAAAATTTGGGTATATTATATTCTTCTATTTTTCAAGCAACTGATGGAACCTACTTTTTAAATTGCTTTTTCAATTACTCAATTTATTTTATGGTAACTTAAGTTTTATTTACCAAAATTACTTATGAAAAAATCACATAAAACTTGAATAAATTCAAGACAAATCATGAGTATTGTTTCCCCCCACAGCAGTTATCCTGTCAAAAAAAATGGAAATGATGTAACTTTAATAGAATCTCATTTCAAAAATCTACCTTGCTTCCTACAATTTTGTTATTTTCTCTATAATTATGTAATTACAAATTGCTTATTCAATAATCTTTGTGTTTATTTAATAATGTTTGCATTTTTCTACTATCAAATTGAGGCTGACTGGTCTATATGTTTCTACATCTCCCCTTGGTCCTTTAAAGAAAAAAAAATATCTTTCTGTAATTTTATTTATTTACCTGGACTTCTCAAACACAACTTCCACTACCTCCTAGTGTGAAAACTATCATTTAAAAATACTCCAACCACTTTCCCTCCATATTCTGGCTTTTCTTTATAACCCCTTGATCTTACCTGTAATGTGAGATGTAATTGCATTTTTTTTTGATAACTGAAGCAAACAAAAAAGCACAGAACGTACCCTTCTCATCTGCTATTTGCTCAGTTTATGCAGTAAGCTACGAATTATTATTTGCCTTCATGCCTTCAGCTCTCCCCTGCTACTAAAATATTCACAGATTCTTCTTACTTGTTGTTATGCCTTTTTTTTTTTCTTCATTTTTTTTACTGTTAAGAAAATACAAAAGCAAGGATTTTACATAGAAACTTTTGACATGTAACAGGTCCATGTTGTCTCACTTCTGTGCCTGGCAAGATTATGGAACAATCCTCCTGGAAACCATGCTAAAACACATGGAAAATAAGGAGGTGATTGATGATGGCCAACATGGCTTCACTAAGGGCAGATCGTGCTTGACAAATCTGGTGGCCTTCTACGATGGGGTTACAGCATTGGTGGATAGGGGAAGAGCAACTGACATCATCTACCTAGACTTCTGCAAAGCATTCAACCCTGTCCTCCAAGATATCTTTGTCTCTAAATTGCAGAGACATGGATTTGATGTATGGACCACTCGGTGGGTAAGGAATTGGCTGGATGGTCACACTCGAAGAGTTGTGGTCAATGGCTCAATGTCCAAGTGGATATCAGAAAAGAGTGGTGGTCCTCGGGGGTCAGTATTGGGACCAGAGCTGTTTAACATCTTTTTCAGTGACATGGACAGTGATATTGAGTGCAGCCTCAGCAAGTTTGCTGATGACACCAAGCTTTGTGGTGTGGTCGAGCTGCTGGAGGGAAGGGATGCCATCCAGAGGGACCTGGACAGCTTGAGACGTGGGGCTGTGTGAACGTCATGAAGTTCAACAAGGCAAAGTGCAAGGTCTACATATGGGCTGGGGCAATCCCAAGCACAAATACAGGCTGTGCGAAGAATGGATTGAGAGCAGTCCAGCGGAGAAGGACCTGGGGGTGTGTTGGTTGATGAGAAGCTCAACATGAGCCAGCAATGTGCGCTTGCAGCCCAGGAAGGCAACCATATCCTGGGCCGCATCAAAAGAAGTGTGGCCAGCAGGTTGAGCGAGGTGATTCTCCCCCTCTTGCTCTCCTGGGACCCACCTGGAGTGCTGCGTTCAGGTCTGGGGCCCACAGCATAAGAAAGGCATAGATCTGTTAAAGTGGGTCCAGAGGAGGGCCACAAAGATGATCAGAGGGCTGGAGCACCTCTCCTACAAAGAAAGGCTGAGGGAACTGGGGTTATTTGGCTTACAGAAGAGAAGGTTCCAGGGAATCCTTATAGCAGCCTTCCAGTACCTAAAATGGGCCCTACAGGACAGCTGGGGAGGGACTCTTTGTCAGGTAGTGTAGTAATAGCACAAGGAGTAATGGCTTTAAACTAAAGACAGGAGATTTAGATTAGATACAAGGAAGAAATTCTTCACTCAGAGGGTGGTGAGGCACTGGAGCAGGTTGCCCAGAGAAGCTGTGGGTGCCCCATCCCTGGAAGTGTTCAAGGCCAGCTTGGATGGGGTTCTGAGCAATGTGGTCAAGTGCAAGGTATCTCTGCCAATGGCAGGGGGGTTGGAATTAGATGATCTTTAATGCCCTTTCCAACTTAAGTCATTCTGTGAAACTGTGTGTAATGAATATGCTCCATCTGGTTTAAGAGCCCCTCGCCAAAGGGACATGAAAGGGCATCTCCAGCTCAAATAATTTCAAACTTTTGATTCAAGGAAAAGCACATAGACATACAAGCTCCACATTAATGCCACGGTCCAGAAACACTTCATAACTAATCTTTCTCTTCCTCCTTTCAAAACAGCTACAAAGCTACTCCTTCATAGAAAAACATGTACATGCTATGCTGCAAACAGATTTTTTTAAGAGCCTTTAAAAAAAACAACTGATTTCCTAAACAAATAACATGCTGAAATTACATAGGTACACACTTGTGCTATTTTTACATTTGTTGAAGTGGTGGATACCTCAAAGGAGCTGAACTTCTAGAATTGTGTTACAAGTTGCTGATGCGACACATTGGGAGGTCCTGTTACCACCCCACACTGAAGTGAAGGCAGGAAGAGCACTGTCCTTTCCTGTCTTGACCAACAACTGGGGCAGGGGTCACTTGGCCACCCATTAAACAGGGGTTGTCTAAATACGTAATACACACATACCTGCAAACTAGCTGCAACAACTGCTTTTTTTCCCATTACCAGGCATTCTGCTGGATTTGCGGGGTTTTCAAGGATTTGAAGTGGTATTATTGGAAGTATTAAAGGAAGAGTAAGTACAGAGTAGTATTGAAATGGGAAAGTACAAGGGGAAGTTGTAGGGAATATGAAGGACCTGAAGAAGAAACAACTGACAGGAATCTAGGACTTACTAGTTCCTTTAAACAGAAAAAAAAAATAAATGGAAAAATATATTGTTCTTCACCTAAAACTGAAGTGCACAGGAAGAAGCACTTCGCTCAAAATTTGTAGGAGAAAAAATACCATCTCTAGTTAGTAACCAAGATGCAAAAATAGAATTCCCAAATGTGTTTTTTTTTTTTTCCCCAAAGAATTTATAAGCATATAGAACTCGATGTAATCTGGAAAAATCTTTTGCAACCTTAATGCTACTGATTACTGCCAAGTGAACATAAGTCATCTGTATCAAGCTTTATTTCACATGTAGTGGAAATTAAAGTTCTATTATTTGATGACATTTTCTGTTCCTGATTATTGGCTGCATTTCACCATACAGCAACATCTGGCTCTTTCAGTACACTAAGCTGAGGCAGATACTGTAGTATATACTATGGGTATTAGAGATGCTTATTTCATGATCACTCTGTAATTCCAAAGTCTAAGAAATAATACCATTTAGAAGTGTAGTGGACATAAACTTGAATATATGAACCAAGTATCTAGAGCAGGGAGGCTGCATAGTTTTAGCCCAGTCCCATTTAATGTGAAATCTTAATGAGAATGGGAAATCTTAAAGGATAGGTAAAGATATTAACTCTTCTACCTTTGTGATATGGTCATTACAGCAAATTTTCACTTTATAGGTCATTTTAACCAGTATAACTCCAGGTAATAGTATTTGAGAGCTTTCATAGATCTTCGTGTTTTTGTTTGTTTGTTTGTTTAATTTTTCTTTGACTTTTGTCCACCAAATCCCAGCTGAACCTCACTCTTGCCTTCCTCTTCTTTGTCATATCACATCAAAGTTCTGATTCCTTTCAAAACGTCATGATTGAATAATTCTGTGTTCACTTGTTTATGTTTTATTGAATTATTCTTTACTCTCTTTATTCATCAATGATCTCTACCTTTGTATTCCATTTCTCCAATTTTCATCCAATCCCTTAGGTTGTGTGTACAACTGCAAGAAGCTTAGGATCACAGAGGAGAATCTGAGGCCAGATTCAGGCATTACAGCTACACCTCAAGATGATAATTAAAAGTACAATCCTGAATTAGAAACTGCTGAAGTTCAGTTGGGAATCTGAATTCTAAGTTTCACAACCATATCATATTGCTGGAAGCAGAAACAGACACCAGCGGTATCTCATCTATAGTAGTGACTGGCTGTCACCACAACTTAATGCCAGATCCTGCAAAGCACTGAATGCTCCTAAGTCACAGTAGAACCAATAGGTTTCAGGAAGTGCCTGGCCTCTTTCAAGGTTATTTCCTTTTTTTTATTTTTATTTTTAACTAATAAAAGTTACACAATATTTTATTTATTTGCATATCTTAAACACATTTGCTTGAAATTGTCTACTATATAGCAGCTTAAAATGTATTTAGTCATTAAAAAGTTTTATTTTTCCTTTATCCTTTTCAAAAGCAATTTTAAGGTACCGTATGATTACAGGTAGGCTAAACAACTGCACTAAAGAAATCATCTTTCTGATATAGTGAAACGCCATCAAAACACAGCTCAGTAACAGACTTGTACAAATACTGCAATAGATTTATAGATGTTATATCACTTTATTTATTGTGGAGTTTCTACAGAACAGCAGAGAAAAAGATAAAGTGTGGTCTGCAGTTCACCATGTGCAAGTGCAGCAGTAAATGGAATTGATAATTGATGATTCCATTTCATTTTTTACTAAGCTGAGAAGGAATATGTCACTTACCTTTGTCTCAATTTGTTTGGTGTCTAGATTCTGAAAAAGCAGCTTTACTCTTGTTTTCCCATCATCTGAAGAGCCTTTGAGCTGAGAGAATTTAAATCTCCACAGCACGTTCTAAAGAGAAAGAAATTTGATTAAGGACTCTGTTACACACAGTTACCTAGAACTACAGATAAATGATTAATGTTTATGTATTAAGATGAAGCATTAGGGCAGTAAACACAGTGCATGATAACAGGCTGGTTGCAGAGCAAATAAAATTAACAGCTCAGTATCACATGTGGGAACAAAAGACACAATAATAATATTTGCTAATTAAAAACTTACGTAGAAGTTCTCTGAAATGTAAATGTTTCCATCCCTACATGATACAATATCAATATCCTTGACAAAAGCTTAGTTTTAAAAAGTGGTTTGAAATCCAAAGATAAATATGAAATAGAGATGCAAAAACTTTATTACTGAATGTGGTCTTGCAAAGTACAAAAAATATGTTCTATGTTACACAGTTGTTTCTAAAATACATAGGAAAGCTAGGCTTCTTGCTCTTTTACAGGTTTACGCATGGGTTCTTACTACTGCTGGCATATCATAGATTCACAGGAGTCTTTTAATATGTATAGAGATACTTTTCAAAAAAAAGAAAAAATTATTTTTGAAACCAGCATTATTTGTATTTGAATGTTTTCTATTGATACAAGTGTATACTTTTTATTTTTTTTAAGGAAAAAAAGCTGTCTAATTGCATAAAGGCCTTCTGCTGATGTTTCCTTAATACCTATAACATTAATGAAAATTCCATGTACATATTGAAATGTGATTCAGTCCCTGGACACTGTTGAGAAAACACAATTTAAATGCTTTAAAGGCTATTGCAAAAGCAAATATAGTCAGAGAAAAGTTTGCTATGTTCAATTTTTCAATATACCTTACTGTAAAATATTTTCTTCATGTAGACCAATGCTATACCTTCACCTGTAAATTTTCTGACTTTTTCTCTGTGCATTTTTCCAGTATTCTATAGATAACGCTGACTGGATTTGGGGTGGAATAGCTGCTCTGTGAGTCAGATGCAGTCCTTTCTACAATCAGTCCTTTCTACATAAGTTCAGACTACTTTCACTGTCTGAGAGGAGAGGTATTCTGCTAAATTTTAAACTACTTCTACATATTTGAGTCCTGCGGCATAGTTAGTAAATTCAAGGGAAGTGTTGGATTACTCCTATTTTAGAAAACGTAATTTGGAAGAGAGCAGGAGACCTGCTTCCTTCAAATTAGCACTTTGGTAAGTTATTTCTTCACATTGTTGCCAGCTATTACAATAGATGCCTTGATGCCTTTAATGGTAATTAAATATTTACATTTAACTTGATATATCCTTGTTGAGACTAAATCCCCACTCTTCTGGGTGCTGCCAGAACACAGAAAAGAAGAAATACCAGTCTGCGAGATTATTAGAATGATAAAGGAAAGTAGAAGTTTTGTATTTGTCTCATTAGCCAATGATTTTCCTTTTTTAGTGGATATGGCAACACTTGTATAAATGACAACTGGTAAGTGTGATAATCTATACACTGAATGATGAAAGCCTCACGAATTTCAATTATTTTTTTTTGTGTGTGATCTTTAGAACCCTACTCATGGTTTGAGAAGGAATACCCTATGCACAAACAAAACAAAACAAAACAGAAAGTGTTTATGCATTTGTTTATACAAATAAAAAGGTATGAAAAGCCTTATTTAATCTCCTGGTTCCCTGCAGACACAAACATCATTGGCTTCTTAGATTTCTTAATATAAAGGGTGAAAAAAACTCACCCCACCAACAATGCTATGGCATTCTGCTGGTGCTTAAACTTTACATTCATGAACAAATTTTAACTGGGTCCAGAGGGCCTAATTAGACCACCTGAAAGGTATTCTTAAATAGGTTTGGATCTAAATAGGATAGAGGAACATTCACTATATACTATAATTGCTTAGATGGGGATGAAACACAAACAATTTAGCAATAATAGGCGTTGCTGGAGTCAATAGTTGACACTGAGTGGAAAAGAGAAATAGATGGCTCTGGAAAGAAGAAGAAAATGCACACTTGGGGATCCCTTTATTTCGGATAAGTGGCTGGAGGCATGGAATAGGGAAGATGAACCAACTAAGCCAACAGATAAAGAAAATCTCTATGATCAGACACAAAGCAGCTGCAGGATGCAATGGTATCTCTGTGATGGGCGCCAAATGGTATATCTGAATGCGTTAAGTCCATGATGACCCCAGAACAGACCATGTATGTCATGAAGCAATTATTTCAAATATGTTTGAGAATCCCCCAAAACTGTTCTAATGAAGAGTTTTCTAAAAGATGCATAAACTCCTAAGGAGAAGTTCTTGCCCTTTCTATTTTGTCATTTGTAATGTGGAAGGCCTCTTTACATCCCCTTAAAGGCTGTAATAAAGAACACTTTTTAATGAGTGCATGAGCTTTTTGCCCCAAATTTGAGATCCACCTTAGAGGTGTAGGTCAGACCAGAGGAATGTGCTTCATTTTAATAAGCCTGTATGAGCACCTGCTGTGCTTTAAGATGATTTTCTTTGCATCAATAGATGACCTTAATTTGAAGTTCATTGTCTAGAAGATAAAATATTTATTTTCAGCAAAACTTTATGTGTCCCTAATGAACTGCTAATTACTTGACCACTTCAACAACTTACTCAGTCTTGGTAAGAAATATTCTAAAAAGACTGATTGTGTAGCAACACCATCAACTTGAGATGACAGTTACGGGCAGTAAGAATGAACAGTGGAAGCTGCCCATTACTGCCTCACACAGGCTTGAGGATACAGAGCAGGTCCATCTCTCACAGACATGAACAATAAATGTGTATGAACTCTACAGAATTTTTACAGTTTAACAACAGAATTAATATATCTAATGTTATTTTTTTCCCCTTTTGGGTAAGCATCAAAGGTTGATCGAAATCCTCCTCATCATATATGTTGAAGGTAGGCACATTGGGTCAAAGTCCTACCCTTTCTATAGGTAATACCTTGGTTCTACTGAACGCAGTAGGAATGAGATTTTAGTTATGACTCATTTTCTGATCTTGTGAAAATGAGTATCAATTGAGAAATTCTTTTTGTTTTAAAGGTGGCAGTACACTAAATCAACCTTCACATATAAAAGAAACATCTTCCATAGTCTAAACTAATGAGATGATTACTGTCTATACTTCATCTGTGGCTACATGCAAAATGTGCTATGCAGAGCATAATTTCAGAATGCAGTATCACCAAAAACAAAGAAGAATATGGAAACATATGTTCTGAATTGTTATGCTATTCATGGCACATGTAAGGCAACTAGTCTAAATTTTCAAACAATGATCTTGGTCATTATTTCACTGCACAGAGATTTCAATAAACTTGTGTGTTTTTGCCAAAATACCAAATAAGCCAACACACAAAAACTAGATCCTGTGTCAATGTTTCAAAATGCAGTATCTTTCATCTTAACTCAGAATGACTGATTAGCATATATTATAAAAATAATTTCAGTTTGGATTTGAAGATCATATTTTAGAGGACAGACCTTCTACTGTACAGCTCTATTAAGGTAGAAACATTTTTTTTTTTAAATGTAAGTTTGCTTTTACTGGCAAATAAATTTATAAATTTATTTAGAATCGCTTCAAATTATATTTAAAATAGTAGAATTATAGATATGGTTTTGAAGTTGGCATGTGCCATAAACCACTCCCTACAGTCACTTTATATAGCCACTCAATTTTGCAAGATAAGTGAATTTAATCATATAGATTGGCTTTAAAATGCATTTGCCCTTGTTCTGTTTGGTTTAGATATAGCCTAAATTTCTTATGATGGAAGAATAATTCATTCTATTTTATATCTGTAGCTTCAAAACAAATAGAACCAGGTGAAAGTTCAATATTTTTCATGGCTGGTAATCTTTTCAAAATCTTGAAGTTTCTCTGTTACTAAGAAACCAAGTTCTCTGCTATATATAACCTTCTTTTTTTATTGCTTGGAAAGGAAATTACTTTTTTTTATATCTTTCTCCAATATCTATCTTTACATGCTATGGCACAAGTAGATTATCCTTTTCTAGTCTCAAACTGACTGCATTTTGGAGGTGCTTTAAAAATAAAAAGTACAGTATATTTGAGGAAAAAATACTCCACATCAATATATGGTTACTGATAACCTCAAGAACAGTGGAATAAAGCAGTTATATATGTATATGTATATATATTTTTTCATCTTACCTTTGTTTTACTGTCAAAACAGGTAAATCCCAGAGCAAAGTCAACAGTGAAACATAGGGTATCCCCTTGCCAACTGCACATATACGTTTTAGACTGGGAAAAAAAAACAAACAAAACAAAACAATAACAAAAACAACCACACATGAATTTTAGGAGAGCAACCATTATCTCAATTTCTCACATAAAAATAATACTTCATATGATTTTTTTTGGTGTGTGAGAAGACACTCAGCTAGCAGCACTGGTACTGCCTTATCGCATCTTAAAATTGTCAAAAATTTCTGACTAAGTTTGTATGAGATCTGTAAGCTAGAGATGAACTGGAGATCTTCTTTATGTCAAATCACTCTTCTGCAAAATAAAGACGATGTTCCTGAAAGCCATTCCTTACCAAATGCAACAGAAAACAAAGTACAATCTGACTATTTTAAAGCTACTGGAGAACTGCACGGACTGCACCTATTAATGACTTCTCACATCTTCTCCAGTAAATATGGGGGTAAAACTGCCTAAATGTTTAATGATTGCAGTCTAATTATAAAAGAACTGTCTATCTACTTGATCTCTCTGCTTGATATAAAGTTTGAAGACAGTCTTTTACTTTGCAACGTCTTCAGTTGTAAACTTGGCTGACATGCCAGTGACACACCGTGATGGTTCATATTGTTTAAAACAATTTAACAATTACAACAAATAACTAGTACTCATTATTTAGCACTGCTACTTGTTAGATACATAGCCAGTGCTATATATATGCTAATTCTTCAATCTTCTTTCATTCTTCGATCTCCCTTAAGAGGGAGTACAAATATTCTGTTTTATTAAAACAACAACCAGCCAACCAACCAACAAACCCAGAAGTTTTTGTTTTAACTTCTGAAAAAAATTTACAGCAAAAAATCAATTAATGTTCTTTGCATGTATTTTTAAGGCAAGCTAACTTTGGTCTTTCCTAGATTCTGAACGTATGACAAAGTATGATGCTGATGTAATGTGAAAGAACTTGAGGAGATTCACATTAAAGTAAACGGCAAAAAGCCCACTGCCTTCAGCATGAATAGAGGTCAGAATGTGCCTTGAGCCTTTCCTCACCTCACCTTACCAGCCATTTCATGATATATACATACCCTCAATCTTTATGAAATCTTTATTTTTATTTTTTAATTTTCCCCAAAGGGAGCATTATTTTGCTCTCATTGATTTTTCATAAACCACACTGTTGCCTTACCCTTAGGCATTTATTTGCAGGATTTTTATTTTTAACTGGATAGTTTCTTTAAATACAGAAACATGGTATTAACATAAGAATTTCCTAAAGGAAACTGAAAGCATTAATGAAATTGTTAAGTTGAAAATTGTCCCATGAAGTTGTTCTTCAAAATTTTTTTGCATAATATAAAACTTCTGTTTTTAGTAATTGTGAAGGTTTCCTTTTCCCACCACTTAAATAAATATTTAGAGTTATACTAGAATAAGAATTTCTGAGTTATAGACTAGAATAAGAATTTCTGAGTTATAGACATGACATTATGTTAAGGATTTTGAAAGGGCTGGGAATTAAATTCATTTATTAGTACAGGCTAGTATTATAATCAACTGAACAATGACAGATGTAAATTATTTCTGAATAAACTACTTTTCTCATTAGTGTTCAAAGATCATATTATTTGGTATTAAAAAGATTTCAGTGATTGATAATCAATCAGAACACTTTTTAATTTAAATATTTATATATATATGTATTTAATATATTTAACTTAAATATTCCCACATTTTATTCAGTAATTGTAAGGTGGTATTAAGCATCAGTCTCAACTTATTCTCTATTATTATCCAATTTAAATAGTTAAAAAGCTGGGCTCTGACTCAGAAATGCAGTTTTGAAAACGTATTAAATTAGATTCCCCCCATGAGTAAACATCTAATTGCTCTGTCACACATGGTGATTATTAAAATGAACTATTTACAAATAATTAGCCTGGACAATTTTACAAATATTAAATATTTGCAAATAATGGAACTGGTTTAGAAATGATTTGCAGGCAAACACTAAAGGCAAACAGATTATGCTGCATTTTCAGTGTGATAACCATTACAAATAAGGTTTGTACTTAACAAAAACCAAAAAAACAAAAAAAAACACAAATAATGTTTTCTTTATAACAGAAGTAGTTTCAGTTTTGCCATATAAGAGAGATAACAGCAGTTATTAAATTTAAAAACCTGCCTCTGGCATTTGCTCAGTGACTTTGAACAGGTTCTCGGATAGCTCTAATAAGGACCCCATCCCGACTTATTCACACTAGTACAGAGCACTATCCCTTCTAATTCTTGTCTTTGGAATAAGCTTCCCATACACTTGCAAATATGTGATCACCCTTGTTTATCTACATAAGTTGTTTACATAGAGGTTTAACAATACAAATCTGATCTTAGCTGTCTTCAAATGTAATTTTCCAGAAAAACATCTTACTACATATCAGCCAGCTCTCTGCAGGTGTTCAACTTGAGAATTCACAGTTTAAGCACCAGTGAGGAAAAACATAGGTTATTTTAAGCAGTCTTCCTTACCAATTGGAAATTAGATTTTTCTTCTGAGCTTAGGTCTAATACTGGTTTATCACAGAGCACTTAGGAATTGTAAATAGCTGAGAACTTACAAGGTATCAATTTAAATTTTGCATTAAAATATTTTCCTATCATTAAGCTATACTCAAATAGTCACATTAATTTTCATTAATTTACACAGCTCATGTACATATGAAAGTTCAAAACTGTAGCAAATGTGGCACAGTGACAATGTTTGGCTTGCACTGCTCCAGAGTAGGTGTAGTTTTCTAGCTATAATCTTGGTGTCTCTGATGGTAACTGATTATCATAAAAGCCAGTGGTTATGGAGACTGGGAGTTTAAGCCCAATGAACTTTCTTTAGTAAAAAGAATTAAGCTGTTAAAAGCAAGGCATCACATCTGAACTGCATCGGGTCAGAAAATTGTAGTATATATCCCAGATCAATTACTTAATCTCTTCCAAGCACAGGTGAAGTGATCTGTAGAATAATCATTTGTAATGGAAGACAATTAAAAACTCTTACCTCTGTAACCTCTGTATCTCTGTTTTTTTTCTCTTTTTTTTTCCATATATCAATATCATAATGCATATATATTTAACTCATGAAAAGATCACTAAGTTGACAATATGACTGTCCAAATAGGGGAAGAATGGTGTTTATGACCCATTCGCCAAAGGAATTTGTTAAGACTTCCTGTGCCTACTCAGAAACAGGGTGAAAGTGTGACAGCATCATGGTAACAACGCACTGCAAACGTAGGCAGCATCAAGCAATACTAATATTATTATGCACTAATTAGCATTATCTTGCATGCTGGCATTACCAGGTTTGAGCAGTCCTCAACACACATGCTCTCTGCCTATATCTTGTCCATGCCTCCAGACTGGGTCCTCTTCACCAGCAGGTCATGTGGAAGTGAGCAAGCCTCTCTGTTCCGGCAGCAGTAGGGGAAGGCTAAAAGCTTTTCCTTCTAGATGATGGAACTCCCACCTGTCCTCAGCAAATCACTAATACAAAGCTGAGCCCATGCCTTTACATAAACTGCAAGTAACTGAGATTCTTAGAGAGGAGTATGGAGAAGAGTGGGTAGAGTTTCTCTGGGAGGTAGAAAAAAGACAGTCCTGGAAGCTAAATGATGGGAAAAGAGATCCTGTGCTTAGGGGCAGGAGGCATCAGAGAGAGCAAGTACCCTTCTACTGTAGCCTTCAGAACAAAATGAAGTCCCTATGTTTATCCTAGGGCAAGACTTCAGCCCTGTAAGGAAGTCACATCTGGACAGCTGTTCATCTTTCATTTGCCATCTACAAAACTCTTCACACATCCATCCCTCTGCATGACAGTACAGTTAACTAATCTTCTGATGCTTGGGAAACTTAGCACTTTTTTCCCTTCCCTTCCCTTCCCTTCCCTTCCCTTCCCTTCCCTTCCCTTCCCTTCCCTTCCCTTCCCTTCCCTTCCCTTCCCTTCCCTTCCCTTCCCTTCCCTTCCCTTCCCTTCCCTTCCCTTTTTTATTTTTTTTCCATTTTTCCCCCCCCCTTTTTTTTTCTCTTCTGTCCACATAACCAGAGACTTAATTAGTATCTTCCATGACTACACACACATCATGGAATCTGCAGGAGGTAATTAGCACTGAAGGCTTGGGTCAACTACCTCTTAATGGGAAAAACAGAAAGACTTCTTTAATGCTTATCTTCCATCAGTTTTTAAAGCATGGAGAGGACAGAGGACAAGTTGCTTCAGTACTCTAAAACAAAGACTGGTGTAGCATTCTGTGTAACAATGAGCAGAGACTTTTAAAATACATTCAAAGACAGGCCAAATAATTTTAAAGCTGGCTTTTATGATAAACAGTCACAATGACGGTTTCCTCAGAAAGAGGGAATGTGTTTGTGAACAGATCTGGTAACTCAACACAAAGGGCTTTAAACTCGATTCATAGGTGTCAGGTTCCTAAGTAAAAAGGTAAGGAAATGCTAAAAATGGAGAACAAATTCACAGGAAAAGGCAAGACAGACTTTCTTATTTCCACTCAGAGACAAGAGTGCAGAGGAATATGCCTCAAATTTCTGTACGGTGAGACAGAGATGGGGACACAAACAGAAAGAATGATTAGTTCACGTGTAGGCACTGGCCTACGACATGGTTGGAATGAGGCCACATGGGAGCATTGTGTCCAGTTGTGGGCTCCCCAGTACAAGAGGGACATGGAACTACTGGAGTGAGTCCAGAAGAGGGCTATGAAGATGATGAGAGGACTGGACCACCTGTTGTACGAGGACAGGCTGACAGAGTTGGGCCTGCTTAGCCTGGAAAAGAGAAGAATGAAGGGAGTGTGTATACATCAATGTGTATAAATATCTGAGGGGAGGGTGTCGAGAGGATGGAGCCAGTCTCTTTTCAGTTGTGCCCAGTGACAGGACGACAGGCAACGGGTACAAACTGAAGCACAGGAGGTTCCAGCTGAATATGAGGGGGCACTTTACTGTGAGGGTGACAGAGCTCTGGCACAGGTTGCCCAGAGAGGTTGTGGAGTCTCCTTTTCTGGAGATATTCAAAACCCGCCTGGATGCCATCCTGCGCAATGTGCTCTAGGTGATCCTGCTCAGCAAGGGGGTTGGACTGGGTGATCTCCGGAGGTCCCTGGCAACCTCAGCCATTGTGTGATTCTGCGATTCTGTGATTCTGTGCATTAGAGACTTGGCAGGTAATAGGCACCATTGCAGCTGAGGCACTGGCTGTTTATGAAGGAGAAGCAAGGAAGAAAAAGAGGTCCTCTCCTCTTCTTGAGTTGTCTTCTGTGTAAAGGGATCCTTGACCACACAGAGCCATAGTATGGAGCAAGAAGGAAGTAAGTATACCTGCCAGATCTGAGGCCATCTGATTTCAGCACAGGTATTTGGCTCTCCTGCCTAAGCTGAAGCCATAGGTCATTTGGGTTGCTTCAGGGACTGCAGTCCAAATGCTTCTGAATAAATCTGCACATGCAAAACATTTTTGCAGTTGATGGAATATGAGCTTATTGAAATGCCTTTGCTGGATGACCTAATTTGTCTAAACTCTGTCATAGGTGGCCAGTGTAGCACCTCTGGACTTTTCCATGACATGCAACCTTTTAATGTTCCTCTGACTTGGGACTGGATTCTGACCCCAGATTGCCCAAGTGGCATAGGGGTTCCATTTGTTTGTGTCTTTAAAATATGACTACTAATAATGACTGCTGATTGGGATGCTGTGTTCTGAGATCATCAAAAATGTTTCATAGCAAAAAAATTAATTTAATATATTTTTCTAAAGAATCAGGGTGATCTGTTCAGTCAGCATTCCTTTTCCTAAGATTTCATTTATTTCCTTGGCAAATGAAATTTCCTGTGAACAACTGAGATCCAGTGACATCGCTCATGTAAGGGCAACAGTGAGAAAAATGATATATTGCATATTCCTTTTAATGGAGTTTACTTTCATGACTTTAGTGCTCTTGTTCCTAATGCCCCATCAAGCTTACAATTTCAAAAATTCAGCTGAAACCTGGCTATATTTTGGTTAATTTTTGTCTTGAATGAAGAGAAACTCACTTCTGCTTTAACTAATGTTGCTTGCTATACCATTCATTCATATTCAATATATTCATTCATTCTGGACTAAGTTATGTTCAATTAAGCAGGAATTCTGGTGTTTTTTATCAGCCAAAATACAGGGAAAAAAAAAACCACACACAATCTTTTATTCTAATTGCATACAATTTTGGCATGTATGTTATTTTGCTTATTTCTTTTCCAAAAAAACAATTGGAAAGTAGACAATATCATTGCACTTTATTGCTTAAACTTCACATTTCCCCTGCTGTTTTGTCACCTACTTTATAGATGTATAACAAGCATTTGCACTAAGATGGTCTGTAAATGTTCATTACATGTGAGTAGGAACACAGACACTATTTCTCAGTATACTCATGTTGTACAGTTCAAAACATATTTACTTTATAAAAATAAATAACAAAAATAACCAGACAGCAAAGATCTGGGCAAGAACGATATCCATACCCATATGCAGAGAGTATGCGTATTGCATAAATTTCTTATTATTCATTTAAAGTTAAAAATGTGCTGTGCTTCTGTGTAGAAATAATACATTATCAATAAACTGGGAAAATCTTAACAACATTTTTACTTTGCTTAGAGCTAGGTAGTATTTGCATTCAAATTAAATTAACATTATTTTATTAATCTAATTAATTTTTATATTATAAACATCTATTGTTTTCCAGAGACAAGCCATCCCAATTACAATATAGAATAGAATGTAGAATAAACAATACAAATGATGAGAACAGTTTTATCAGATTCAGATAAAACTCCAGATACTATAAAACAATTATCATCACCTGGTTCTGATCTTTTTCATCTTTTATAATTAAATGCCAGCCAATATATATAGAAACCAACAACAAGAATTTATGCATTTAGCATGGTTTATTTAGTCACGATCCAAAATCTGACAGATTTAATGGCAAAATTCTTTTTAGCTACTCAGTACTTGTCTGTTATTAAATGTCCAAAAAAGTAAAATATTAATGATCAGCCATAATCAAACTAAGAAGTTTTCTTTCTTTCTTTCTTTCTTTCTAGCAGTGAGATTTCAAAGTGCATTCTTAAACCTTGGCTTATGTCAGAACAGATTGTGCTTCCTCATCTCTATGACTGAGCAACCATTTTTTGGTTTTGTAGTAACTGATTTTTCCATAGGAAAAAAAAATACAACTATGAATTAAATACCCATAAATTGCCCCACATATATTTTTACATACCTGAAGCAGATTCACAGCCATAGTAATCAGGCTGGCATCATTCATTTCAGTAGAAATCTACTAGCATACTTCAGCAAAGGCACTGACTTGTTTTTGAGACAGTTCTTTATTATGTAATAAATTATTTTTCTGGTGATTTATAAACATCTGAATTTATAAAATGCTACTGATTTTGCTGTTGAGAAATGATTTTAATTAGAAGTATCAACAAGAGACATTACCAATTCAATTCCGGAACAATTAAGCAATTCAAGAATTCAAGTGTTCATTACCAGAACAATATTCAGATCAACGATGCTTAGATAGGGATTTTGTTTTTTCTACCTGATTCTAACAAAGAAATCATAGGCAGAAGACAATAGAGAACACCAACTTTTGAAAATAGAAAGTAAGATATCGAAATACTAAGGTTATATTTCTCTATAAATTTGAAATTCCGTTAGAGTAACTTTACACTTTGAATTGTTTCATCCTTATTCAAGTCTGTAACACACTCTGGAAAACAGTAACAAAATTAGACTCACAACACATCATTATCTAAATCTTTGGATTTATAAATAAATATAAATATATTGATATACATGACTTTGGATTTAGCCTTTCAATATCTGTAATTTTAAGAACACATTATTTTGAGAAACGTTGGTTTATCTTCATGAAAATCAACATTTTATATTAATCATGTTTAAAATATAGAATATGTTAACGAGATTTTCTTCAATATCATTGTAAATTACTAAATTCTTATTGGAAAAAATGCAAGAGAATTTACCTGCTGTCTGAATTGCTCAATTATTAATCATTTTTACAACTATATTTACAATTAATCCGTATAGTTCTCAGCATATTTATTTGGGTTGGAGAATTGTTTGTGTGTTTCATTAGTGTGAAAATGAATTCGCAACTAATCGCATTTCTAAAGATGACCGATTAAAAGCTTTCTGTACATAATGAAAACAACCTAAAACTTAATTGTGTAATTAAAGTACTCAGTTTACTGAGTGCTTCTGGTAACAAACTCATAAGTATCTTTTAATGATCCTATAAATCTAACCTAATTTAACAGCTTTTTATTATCTTACCTGAATTTAAGAAGGGTATTCAGTTTATTTATTTATTAGTTTGTTTCAGAAATAAGAATGAGGTATCTTCTGAAATTATTAATATGGTGGCATTTCCAGTATTTAAGGTATTCCTATATATGTCTGATGCTTTGTCATCAGAATATAAAATTGAGATAGCATTGCCAGCTGTATTCAACATTTTTGTATTTTAAATAAATTATTTGGAGCTTAGAAGTATTACACTGTAAACAACCAATCTTGTTTTACTCATCCTCTCAGGTTACCATAAAGAAGTAATAGATTCACAAGCTGGAAATGACAATTATTTATTATTCAGGCTGCCTAATTTCTGCTTTTTTGTTTGTTTGTTTGTTTTCCATTGAAATGGACTTCTCTTGCACAGTCTCAGAAAATGATTTAGACTATCGTTTCTCAAGCACCACTTAATTCCCAAATTTTCCTAGACACAATCAGTGTGTGTTTTTTGACCACAGAGTTGCTGAGACATTCAAAGTTTTCTAAACATCTCAGAAATTAGGTAGCCAGAAGAGCCAGATTAGCTGTGATACAAGGATGAGTAGAAAGATACTTCACCTGTGCCCAAGTCCCAGTGGGAACACAGTCTCTAAGATCTATTCTGATTACATCTAACTTGGGTTGTAATAAGATCAAACTAAAACACCATTTGAGAATGACTAGAAAACACCTTTTGTGTAATGTTCTAGGAAAGAGACCCAGGAACTAAACTTTTAGGCTGCTTGGATCCAGACACCACAAGTTTCATTTTAGTCTGTTTTCTCTAAATCCAGAATTGTCAGTCATCAGACTTGTACATTTCACTCTACTAAACACCTTCAGATGGGGCTGTTTTCACACTTCTGTGCAGCTTGGTCACTATACAGCAGAAATACGAGGACTCCAAATCACTGACCAGTGCACTCCACTGTTCACACTTGTAGTTGCTTGCTTAATGCTCACCTCTATGTATAATCTGCTTTATAATGCTAGGTTGCTAAAATATTCTTTTGCCTTAGGAAAAACAAAAGATTACTGCAGAATCCAACTTGAAGCACATGTGTGCTAAATGTGGTTCTGACCACATTTTAAGGGTCCACATTTTAGGTATTTTTTAAAAACACTTGGCATGCATAGTGGATTTCAGTTGTTCTCTTTTCTTATGAAAATATCAGACTACTTGATAAAATGTATTATAGAAATCTACGTGTATACTCTTCTACTCTTCTTGTTGTGCAATATATAATCTCATCTAGATCTCGGGCCATTTGGAATAAAATCTTCTGTCCATAAAATAACGTCAATTGGCATTCCAATACATCTTCAGTTATATATTACTTCAGACCAAAAATATTGGCCTGGTTTAATAACAGAGTAGTATATTTCAGTATACTTATTACATTCTGACCAAGGTGTTGGTCCTTAGAGATTTTTATTTTGAATAGAAATAATAAGACCTAAAAAAAAAAAAAATAAATTGAAAACATACATATAGGCTAAGATATATCTATATATATCATAATAGAACAGAACTAGGTGCAAGATTGTACTGCTGTTCAGTAGAAAAAATGTTTAGAAGCTGCTTAGAAGCCTTTAATTTAAAGGAATTTCAATGGGAGTTTACTGTTATCTCCAGTGGACTGAGAATAAACCCCCAAATATGTAAATTAATTTTGTGTCTTTCCGGAGCTGCTCCAAATATGGAATCTACTTTATTCCTTTACTCCATTATTAATTCATTTAATTTGATGAAAATGTAGTTTTTTAAAATGTCAGTGTAGTTTTTTTTTTTTTTTTTTTAACTATTCAAAAAATTAGTGTATCCAGAAGGTTAGGAAGTAGTGACTTCTTATAGCGAGTATATTCATATGGTCACTATTATATTGATATTAAATACAATATAGTCAATCTATGCACCTGAAGGTAAATTCTGAGAAACACTGCTGTCCTGTAAAGGTTACTGAAATCAGTTCTGTATGTTTTCAATTAGTTCTAGCGAACCTTTTCAGAACATTTTTAACACAAATATGCATGAAAAATTAAGTAACAGTCCAGAACAAACAGCAAGTAGTTTGTAGGAATGATGAGACTGCACAGATTACTTTCTTTATTTTTATACAATAAACAATATTACTTTTATACAATAAACAATATATGTTTCACGGAAGACAACTTGGATTAGAAGTGAATTAAAACTGTAGAACGGATAAAATTTATGAAAAGGTAATACAAGGAAATTTGAAAAGATGAATAGAAGAGAGGATAGCAAAAAGTACCCAAAACCAGAAACAAAATCAGAGGTAGGCCATCAAGCAAAAAAGGGAAGAGAAACAAAGCTGAAGAAAGGAACTGTGTAAACAATTTCTTCAAAATAATTACAGGATTTGGTTGTTTTTGTTTGTTTGGTTTCCTTTTGCTTTAATCATCAATAAAGTGGTTTTAGACTTGTCAGGCATTTCATGTAGATCATCCTGAATAACATACAGTGTATAGAGGAAAATGTTAAAATCTTGCGTAGGAAGCTCACAAACTAAGGATGCTGTGATATATGTTACTTGCATGCCTGTCATCTTTCGTAACTGTGGAACACTGCTCATGTTCACAGATGAACACAGAGATTGGCAGGACAGAATAATATTGAAATGAAATTTATTGTTGCTTACAAAACAGAAAAGGAATTAATTAATTGCATTTAAGTATTGCTTTATTTTTTTTTTTTTAGGAATTTTAATCATGGTGTATTAGCAGAAAAGCAGTTTTGAAAATAAAATTGAGAGCTTCATATGGGAAACCTATAGAAATAATGCCCTGGGTTTGAATGCACAATTATTCCTAATAATCATTGTTGCAGTCAGTCAGGAACAGACATAATCAGCAACCAATTCTGCATCGCAATGAGCCAGTCTGGCTTACATGTTCAGCATCAAGAATCTCATTATGAAGAATTGTTTGTTGCTAACTCTTAGGAAAATAAATAAATGTTAAAAATGCATAAAAAAAAGATAAAACATCCAGGGAAGCAGATACGTGTTAATGAGAATACAAAGGGTAAAAAAAAAGGATACTTGTTTTGTACATTTATGTTCATATAGTTTTTTGGATTTCCAATCATGATTCACATGACATGAATTTAAGTGAAATATGATTACATTGTTCATGAAAAATGATTGGTGTCTTGTTATTTTTAAAGTATTTTCCTGACAGGAAGAATTTATGTCATTCCAGAAACTGAATTTTACTCCCGATGTATCTAGTATGGTGATACATTCATATCCCTGTCCTCAACAAATACCTATTTTATTTTGACAGACAAATTCTGGAAGTCAATGGAAAGAAATTTTCTAGAAGTAATTACCTTTTTGTACAGAAAGTACGCATTCAGCAAAATTTCTCAATTATTCTATTATGAATGGTTAGAGATCAACATCTGACCAATTTTAATTTTGTTTTTTTGGTAACTCATTTTTAAAAAGTTTTTTTTTTTTTTTTTTTTTTTGTCCAAGAAAAGTAAATGTTTTCATGAAACTAGGTTAGCCAGCTGTATTAGGATGGGACAGCACTTGCAGCATCTGCAACACAGCTGGAAGGAAAAATTTACTTTCATGTTTAAAGTTTCTAGATAAATGATGAGAGTATGTAACTGTGCCTCCTCGCTATAAATCAACCGCAGGTTTTTCAGAGATGCTGCAGTGGATGATTTTACCCTTGTGTGGTTTTTTTTTGCAGTCTCCTGGGAGCTCTTCCATTTTGTGAAACAGATTTGTCTTAGACTCTGTCTTCTGCCATCCATGTAACAAGGACAAAGTTTTACGATGCCAAAACAATTAACCCTTTGTGTTTTTTTACAGCATTTGTATAGGTGAAAATGAAATGTTGTAACTCTTTCTTCTGTCCCCTACCAAATATGACTGCAACATCCTTGTCTGTCCTCCTGTGGGACAATAAGGAAGGCTCCAAAGATCCAAATCATCCTACCAAAGAGTTTCTGCATTAAACAGTCATATCTAAAACTTAGATGAGGTCATGATATGCTTTGGAAAGAATAGTGTGACAAGAGGGAAGAATACTGAGAAAGTAATAAAAAAGACAACGTTGAAAAAGCATGGAATAATATCGCATCGTACTGGCAAGCCAGTACTAAGGGTCAAAGAATTAGTAAGGAATCTTGAAAAAGTGCTGGCCTTTTATTTTTGAAGACTACAAAAAAACTTTTTTTTTTTTTTTTAAAAAAAAGAAAGACGACTTAATCTGACAATCATTAATTGGTCTTGTGCTGCTGAGGGTGTTCCAGCTGAGACAATATGGCTGGATGGGACTTGTGAGAGATGACTGAAGTTTTAGTTGAGAGAACTTCACAACCTATCTTTAACACACTTTTTCTGCCTTTCAGTTGCCTTCCTGCCCTACTTCCACTGCATTTCTAATGACCCCATCTGTCCAAATTATGCCATCCACAATTAAAATGTTTTTTTCTAGGAAGAAAATATAGATATTTCTGTCACAAGTATTTAACATAAATTCACTTGTTATCATTGTTTGCAAATGGAGTAATTTAGAGTCACTGAATTTCACAGTTTTGTGGTAAGATCCTGTTTGTAAACACTTGCAGCTTGAAATAGGGCTTTAAGATACCTGAAAGGGAAGTGATATTGTGAGGGGAATTTCTTCCTGCCTTATCACATTCTTCCCATTATTTAAAACTGGTATCATTTTCATAAGAAATGTATAACAAATCACAATTTTGAACATACCATTGCACCTTAACATTGCTTTTCATAGATTGTGTAAGGACAGAATTTTCTCAGAACTACTATTCTTATAAAAATACCATAGCCAAAGAACAGGTACAGGATGTGTTTAACAACACCTCTGACAAAGACAAGATCCTAATGGTCCTTGAAAGCAAATAGAAGGAAGCCACGTTTAAATACGAATGGCTGAAATGATACAGTGACATCCAACCCCACCATGAATCTCTCCCAATCATTTATGAAAGAAAATGAATTTCCAACTGCAATTATGGTTCTTACCCAAAAGAAAGATTTTTTTATGGACAATCTAACCTACAGGTTACAGCCTTTAATCTTCTGGGTACTGAAAAGTTAATTCTTTTTCTATGGCTTGGAATAATCTATGCAATATAGATATATATGCAATTTAAGAATGCATATCATTCATGCTGCCTTTGATATCTATCTGAAAACCAGAGCATGCAAGCAGTATTCATGTTTTGAAGGAAGACTTTGCACTGCTTAAGAGTGACCACACCACTATATGTCCTACTGACATAGCAGTTTTCAGCAAACTTGTATGCATACAACTGAAAATTAAAATGAGAATAGACATGGAGACTTAAGCATTGTAATCAGGATTTTAATAGATTGCCTCTCCTGGAGGTTTCAGATAGGTTAAACCAATGATGGAAGAAATATTAATGCCTTTTATGGATATTGGTCTAGCAGCTTGTTGGATTGAAAAGACAAAAGGTCATTGCATAAGCAAAAGAACATCCCTTAATTTAAAGACTGTTAGTTGCAACAGAACAAGAAGTTTTGAGTTTTACCAATAAACTCTTCAGAATCAATCAGTTACAGAACCAGTTGATATCCACCCTTATTGCACTTAATTTTAATGAAATGTTATCTGCTTTTTATATGATGATAAATAGGATAATTGAATGGTTGGTCAAACAGATGCACCATAATTTCTTGACGAGTTTATGCAAGAAAATATTTTATGTATACTCAGTTAGCATTATGATTCCATCCCTGACACCCAACAACTTTTCAGGAAGAATCCTTTTATTTATTTATTTATTTATTTTTTATGAAGAACTGCATTCTTTCTCAGACACACAGGAGCAACAGCATCACCATTGCAAAATCATTTTTGTTACCCCATCAGTTCGAAGAGACAATTAGAATTGTTCTATGCGAGCGCCTGCAAAACTCCTTAGGATCCCAGAGACTTGGAAATTTAGAAGAGCTGATTCAGCAGCTATGCTAAGACTCCTGTTCCTTGCATGTTTTGTTAATGCAATGCTGTGATCCAGTGCTCCTGATAACTATCTTTAGGAGGTCCCTGTCAACCAGCACATGCCAGATCAAGCTTGAGTTTGCGCTAACTATGTAAATATGTTTATCATTGGAGAAGGCCTATACTCTTAATCCATATATTCCCATACCACTGGACCAGTTCACTTGGATCCACATGTTCAGAAAATAATTTTTTTAATACAACAGTACAGAGTTGCTTTAGACTACAACTTAACTCAAAATCCATAGATGTTCTCTGTCTTCATACCACAAAATATATTTTATTTACTTTAGGATGATCACATTTATCCTCTGATCTCACTGATCTAATCACGCTGATTCTAATGGAAGCTTAGTCACCACAATACTAACAGACACATATTTAGACAGATACACCAGGTACCATAACCTTAAACATGAAACCATCTAATGGGAAGTGTATCCTCAGGTCTAAGAAAATAATTGGCTTGAGAAAATTTGACTAGCCAGCAGAAACTAGTCAGCTGCTGTTTAATTAAGAGAATTTAAGATTTAATATGACAAACTTTCATCTTTTACTCTGATTCTTCACATTCTTCCAATGTTAACATAGTCAGTCCCAGTTTTCAATTAACAGTGTAAAAATGAAATATTTCTTTCTTTTTTTTTTCTTTTTTTTTTTTTTTTAAATAGAACCATAATGTAAAACAAATGTACCTTATGTGAGCTTTATGGAAGAAAATGTTCAAAGTGGTCTAAAGAATCTCCTCAAAAATGTTTTTCACTGGCAAAATATATCAATTTCCAGTTTTATGTAATCAAGGTAAACCATACTCACAGAATGTTATTACATAGGCATACTAGGCATACTATCTAAAGATTTGTTTTACTTCTTTTACTGATGAAATGGCTCCAGGATTTAAATTATTCATTACTTACCCCAGTTCTTTGAACTTCCAAGAAAATTGCTCTTTGAAATGATTTCTCCCACACTGCCAGCTCGCTGCATAGCTCTACATTGAAATAATGACTCTTGCCATGTCCAACCATAACACTGAAACAATATGGCCTGTGGTCTTCAAGATCAAAGTCCTGATGAATACCTAAATACAAGTTTGCTTGTAGCCAGCAATCATCAGCAAGCCAGAGCTGAAAGACATGTTTCAGTATGTGATTCTTCATCTAGCAAAAACAAACAGTTAAAGCAACATTGTCTTCTGTAAGTGATGGGTACTTCGATATGTTACATCATTATGTTAATAATTAGCTTGAAGAAATATTCTGAGAATTAAGCAACACTGGCGAGAACAATTTATCTCATTGATTCTTATTCACCTTACCCTGTATCATGTAATCTAAGCTACTTCTGTAGTTCAGAATTACTGTCAAAGTTTTAGAAGCAACGCATATATAATTTAAAAGGAATTTATAGCAATATGTTCTTTACAGTGAAGAGGAAGGTAATTCCTAAATTGTTTGAATACATTTCAAGAGCTGTTTATCAGCCTTCTAGCAGAATATGACTACTCCATTTTAATTGGGTTCCAAACTGCTAAACACCCAGAGATGCAGTAATTCATCAAACATATGCGCTAATTCTGGAAATAATGATGTCAGCTTTCAAATATCCCCTAATAGCTGCCAGTGCTGCTTTGCAACTACAAGAGGAGTGAAGTGAGATCCTGTCATCACCTTCAGGATGAAGAAGATGAGAAATTCCACATTAGTCTTTCATAATATAAAGTATCCCCTAACAGAAGGTTTTGTAAATGGAAACAAATTCTTACAAGAAGCTTCCCTAATCTTTCAAGTGTTCACTGACTAACATAAATATAGAGAAAAACAAAACTAAATTAAAAGCTTATACATTTGAGTATTTTCAATGGCTGATTTTCCAAGTTAGGTATTTTTTAAATTTCAATTTATCAGAGCCCTTTCCTATCTCTATTTCTCTATGATGACATGGGACAGGGAATACTGAAAGAACAATTTACAAATGGAATCTTATTTCTTATTTTCAAGAGTTACCCGCAACCAGAATTTTATTTCTCCAGTACTTCACGTTAAGTTTAGGAGCTTGAGTCAAGCAGATCTGAGGTAAAACAATAGTGCTGGACTGGACTTAGGTGGCTTTGAAAAGACCAGAACGCAGCTCTCTACTGGTACACAAGTCCTAGAATCTTGTAGTCAGGATAAACCTTTTAAAGAATTTTAACTTATTTTCCTAGGACCTCTAATAGTATATTATACTCTACCAAAGCCTGCAGCTGAAACTCTATGCACATAAAAAACAATCAATTAATTGGGATTTGTACATCAAAATGTAACCTGAAATATTTAGATTTATGTAAGATAAATGTTTAAAAGTTCAGGGTCTTGCATCCCTCCTGTCCTAGATGCACACACAACCACCCTCACAGGACAGCAGTGAAGATCCACTTCTGAGTAATAAAAAGCAGAGGTAACAAATCATCTATTGGTGCATGTGTATTGCTTCCATATACATATACTTCCAAACAGGATATACTCACATTGGAAATGATAACGTTGATTGTGCTGGTGAATTATTGAATAACATTGAGCTGGCATATGTAACCCCATGCAATTTACTCTGTTAAGTCATGGGTGCATTGGGGAATATCTCAGAGGCAGCACATAATGCCACCAGGGCACATGACACTGTGTTGTCACAAAAGGCCCTAAGCTAGCCTAGCAGAAAGGTAATGAAAAAAGCTATTTTTTGCCACTCCTTTGGACTGGTAAAAAGGAAACTGAACAAAATAACTGCATGTCATCTGGAGTAACAGTTATTAAGCCTACGTCTGCTTCAAGACTCAGTACTGCAATTAGACTCCTAGCAATTAGACTAATGCATTTATATTTTATACTTTCTATTTAGAAATGTGATGTGTGAAAATACTATTAGAAACAAAAAAAAAAAAGATAAAATGTTTTAAGACAGGTTGCTTTTAAAAATGCATATAATGTTCTCGCCTCTGAGAAATACAGGTTTTCAGTAACAGTTCCAGTAAATACGGAGTGTGAAGCAAGCTTAGGAGGAAACACCTGATAAATGAGATCATATTTTCAATCACCTGGTTGTTACCACCAAATGTTCATGTTATGCAAGTATGTGATATATAAATTTTAATTCACGTATTTGCATATGTATGTGAATACACATAAACATATGTATACACACATAAGCCTAAAATACAGCAAACGTTTGGTTTTAAAATGCTATTCTCATATCAAATTCTTATTTTCCATTTTCAATTCTTATGGCATAATGAAGATAGGTGAGAAGCTTACGTTTAAGTGAGTAACAAGTGCACCTTGCCTTATAACCATCTTTCTTGAGAAAATACAAAAACACTCTACACCACAGCTTTGCACTAGATCTAACCAGCTCCCCCAAATCCTTAAAAACACTCTCCCATACTGCAGTTTTTACAACATAAACTCCACCTTTCAGTCTGCAATGTAAAAACTTTAATCTCTTGAGATTATTTCCATCTTTTTGGATTTGCTTAGTTTGCCCCCTTGTCATTTATATCAAAGAATCAACAGAAAAGAGGTTAAAGTGTTGAATTTGAGCTTCTGCACTTTAGTTAATGTATTCATGAAGACTGGTAATTAAGCATTCATTTATTAAAATGTCAAGAATATTAAAAAGTTGAATCTTTGGTAGTTTATTTCCTACTTCTTTTTCGTAATGAAAAAGAATTTGAATTATCATAGAATTATCATAGAATTTGCTTTAAGGATAGATTGTCCTTGAAATTACCAGAATACTCAAGGAAGGAGTGAGCTTCAAATCACTCATATTTCAAGGAGAAAAAAAGAAAAAACAACAACAACAACAAACAAACGTGACAGCGTAAAACCTTTTCAAAAAGCTTAATGAATGTTTGCTTTAGTGCTGCCCAACTTATTTATCTGGAAAAATGTAAATTTTAAGAAAATTCAAGGAGACAGAATCAATAATCAGGGTTAAATTCTCTGCTTTTTGCAGCTGTCTCAGTGCTGGTCAGGATCTGATGTTACCCATAGACACCCAGCTGGAGATATGTTCACATTAAAATAATACTATTCCCACAGAAATAGGGTTGAGCTCCTGCAGCCTGTGCTCTGGAGCTCATCTCTAGTCCTGAACTTCAGGATTGCCAGATTCTTGGCATGGCACTGGCCAGGACCCTTCCCTCTCCCACTTCTGCTAGAATCATGCCCCCCTGTCCAGTGAAAGCAGGCTTATAACAGAATGCAGACAGGCAGCGATGGGCTGGAACTTCTGAACTATCAGTTAAAACTGCAAAACCGGCAACTGACATCAGGCTCTTTTAGCAGACAGTTAATGGCATTGACATCTCTGTAAAATATAGTTATCAGCTCATGATTGAGAGCTATTTTTCTTTTTTTGTTTTATTTTATTTTGTTTTGTTGTTTCAGTTCTGTGTGCTTATGGCCATGTTTGTAACTTCATCAGGTTTTCAATTTATTTATTTTTAAATCACAATCCACAGAATTGGTGTAGGGCATATGCCCTTGTTGTGGAAAGTCAGATTGGTACAAGTAGTTTGAGCAGTCAGGACATGGAAACTCGCGGTCACCCCAGGGAATTATTTAAACACACCGCCAAGGGTTTGTCCTAAATACTTCCTTGGGACAAGCTAAACAGAAAACATGACAGCATCTCTAGATGGTGGAAAAAAATAATTATATGGTACACAAATGGAACATGTTGCCCTTTTTAAGGTAAAACCAACTATACTGTTATCAAATTACCCATTATCTAAGAATGACAGAATTGTCTACTTATTACTCAAACTTGAACAAAAGCATTTTTATGTACATCAGGAATTACACTGAAAGCATTCTTCATTACATTCACTTAAAAATCTAAGCTACTAAAAATATACAATATCCAGAGTCATTATGATTAACTGTTATTTCATTTGACTGGTTCTCACACAGAAAAAAAAAAAACAAAACCTTCAATTTGGAAGAATTTTAGGAACTTGCTCACTTGGAGCTTAATCCATTTTCCATACTTATATTTATACAGGTAATGCAATAGCCACTGCAAAAAGGTTTTATAACAACATATAAGATATTTCTATGTTAGCTACTCCTAGTTGTGATTAAATTGAGCTCATCATTAACAGGAAGAGGCAAGCTTTCTTTACTATATAATGTAATTGTTAGGAAACCTACCTTGTGAATTTTAAATAGAACCTCACAGAGGTTATAGATTTTTTCAGCTCGTACCCAGTCTAGTGTGCTTACCTATAATATCAAAATACAGTATTAAGAACAAATTCTTCTTTATTCTAAAATCATATAAAGATGAAAATATTATAAAGATTTCACCAATCATTATTCTATCAGATGCTTTAAGTATAAGCAAGTGTTAACTACATTTAATATCCAGTATCTAGAAAAGACTGTCAAACAGTATTCAGTTTTTCCAGAAACAGCATCTACATGACTTTTGCTATAATTAAAAGGTATTATACACTTACATTGATTTTTTTTCCATTATTACTACAGCATGATGGAAACCTCTTTGTAATCTCTGTGGTGAGGTACATAAGCATATTTATTTTACAGTATGCTAACACACAAAACCTCCTTAAACCTAGAGGCATTCAGCAGCACATCTCAATTTAATAAAACTCTTAGAACCAACAGACCAAGATCTGTTCCTAAATTCAGATTTGAGTTTATATACACCAGGCCACCAGTATCTTTATATCTATATTAAAAACTGAAAAGGACTATGTGTTTACAAAATTTGAAATTAAAATCTTGTCAGCTGTGTGCTTCATAATGATAGATGTTACTAATAGATGTGTTTTTTGTTACTTTATCTTGTTCATATTACAGGCTGTTAGAAGCTGACAGTTAGAATGACAGTTGAAGATTTTTCCTAAAGTCTAGGTCATGACACAATGTGATAATCTGTTTTCTTAACCTACATAGGTTAAGAAAAAGAGAACCTATGAGTATGAAAAATACCAGGGGAATACACATTATTTTGATTACATATTTTAGAGCAAAATACTAGCTCTTTGTGAATGCATAGGAATGTCTGTATAGATATATGAAAAATGTGACTAAACTGAAGCTTTTAGCACATGGAAATAACTGTTTTGGTGACTGCAATAGATGCTTGGATGCTTTAAAATACCAGGGAAGATGCAGCTTTGTTTTCCTCTCCTGCCTTGCCCCTCAAAGGAAGAAAGTAGAAAATGTCACTTAAATTATTAGCAAAAGCAAAATTTGGCTATAAAACATCTGGCTTCTGTGGAAGAAACATAATCAGGAAAGAACGGTGGAAGTCCAATAATGGATTCTTTCTCTCTGTATTCATAATAACACAAAGCTCACCTATAGTATTTGAATCTTGCTTCTGTTGTTTTATATGAAGAGCTGCTTTTTTTTTTTTTAATATAACTTTTACATCGAATTACCATGTCTTCATGAATTCTAAACCATAAGGGTTTAGAAAACCTTGAGTCATAATAAAATGGTGAAAATCCAAACCAGTACAACACTTGGGAGCAGATTATTGTGACTTTTACTAGTTATCAAAAGTTATTTGATTGAGTGCTGCCAGAGGAATAAAGTGAACTTGGTTTTATTTTCTGTCTAATCATATATGCTTTTTGTCCGCACCAATTGGAACCAGTGAACATTATTATCAATTAGCCCTTTTTTTTTCTGTGTGTTTCAAAGCAGTGTTTCAGAATTTACCTGAATTCTGAAGATGGCAATCACCTTACCTAAATTTAGACATCAGAAGGATCTAATTTTAACAACTGAATCTAATTGTTAATTTAGTTTTAATTTCTGTATATTGGAAAAAAAAAAAAAAAGTTTTCTCACAGCTCTCTTAGCTCCTTTCCATGAGACTGATGAACAGACTTTGGGAATTCTTTTTATCTTCAGTCACTGAATGTAGAATTTGATAAGTTTAGATCAGATCTTTACACTCTAAATGATTGAATTTGGATGAGATGAATCACCTACTGCAAAAGGGACTGAAGACGTCTGGAAGAGAAAGTTCTATCACCACTTCTTTTCAGGGTATAAAGGGACTCAAAATCTAGGGTTCACCATTTGAAACTTTTTATATTTTAGCAGTCAAGTAAGAAACATCACTTGAATACAACGCATGCAGTAAAATAAGTAAAAGTATATAAAAGATGTATACTTTCTCTTTCTGTTATATTACAAGCAATTTCTCATTACAAATTAAAGCTCAAACCATTACTTAATGCTAACTTTCAAAGTTAGCAATTTCCTTTAAGGAAGTTTTTCAGATTAGAAAATTAAAGCAATTTTAGATAGTATATTTGTAGTCCCATCACCTCATGAAGTGTAGAAGTTTTTAGTCACACAGTTCTAATTTTTAGATTTCCATTAATCTTCTCCTTCAAGGTCCATTCAATATTTTATTTGAGTTTTGCTTTTTTAATTATTGCTAAAAGTAAGCAATCACAAAAGATTAGAAACAACTGAAACTGAGAAATTATAAAACTGATTCATAAAGAAATATAGTTTTAAACATGCTCACATACAGCAAGTACTGCAGGTTTTTGCTTGATCCTTTCTACAGGATTTTTTTTTTTTTTTTTTACTCTGATGGCTGTAAATATTATAGGTTTTGGATCATTTTTGTTTTTGATCCTCAAAGGGGATCTTCAAGTTTTTTGCAAAATAAGGTTTACAGGCTAGAATGGTGGCTAGTTCATTATTTGGTCTTGAATTTCTGAAAAGGAAAGATTCTTTCCAATCTCAGTTAAAAACATGAGAATCCTTCATTCCTGTTAGTGGTTAGACAAAACATAAAAGCATAAGCACCTACTTCATCTGCTGTTTATGAAACTGAATTTAGTGACATGGGCTATAACCTAAAAACTGTTGAGACAGGACTCAACTTACATTTCCTCATATCTTTTGTTTTGATTCCTGAAGATTAATTTAAACTGTTAGAGTCCTTTTCTGTTACTAATGATGTACCATGGACAATGGTTACACTGCTGTTAAATCCACTCTGAATACCCCCATTACCCTGACTACTGCCTTCTCCCCATTATTCTGTGCATTTCTTTCATCTTTTGTTTCTCTGTAACCTCTTATGACTTTTTCAGCAGAGATAGCTAATGATCACAGATCACTACCAGCAACTATGTAAGCCAAGATTTTCTTCTACTGTGTGTATCAGAGAAATACTACAATACTTAAAGACAAGTGAAACTGTCTGAATATCATAGTGTGCAAGGTCACCAGGAGAACATGAATGACATTTTGAGGAGGTTCCCCTTAAGGAAGGGAAACAAACATAATACAGAGGGATACTGGAATCCAAAGAGACAGGTGACATTATTACAGTTTTCACCTCAGAACTATCATAGTAAGTTTAAAATACAGTTGTTAACAGTTGCATATCATCACAAATTACCTTATAATTCTAGTTAATGAGAAAAGCTGGAAAGGATCAGGAAAAAAAAAAATCACAAAAAGTGCAGTATATCTAATTTGTTTTAAGGGACGTTCCCATTTATTAAAGGCTTATCTATAATCACCCATTTAAACACTGGGTAATGACATGTAGAAT
This sequence comes from Anser anser, assembly GCF_964211835.1. NCBI lineage: Eukaryota > Metazoa > Chordata > Aves > Anseriformes > Anatidae > Anser > Anser anser. The sequence goes on from NC_139722.1 coordinate 20,304,235, forward strand.
TATAGAATCATAGAATATCCCAAGTTGGAAGAGACCTACAAAAATCATTGAGTCCAACTCCCGGGTCCCCAAAGGACCACCCAAAAATACATGGTTGTATGGCTGAGAGCATTGTCTAAACACTTGAACTCAGTGCTATAAACACTTCCCTGGGGACCCTGTTCCAGTGCCTGACCACCCTCTCGGTGAAGAACCTTTTCCTGATAGGAGAATGCAGGTAACTAAGATAAAGGTAATATTGAAACATATTCCTTATATAATACAAAGTTTTTCTCATTATTATATTTTCTCATTATTTCCCTTTTTTTCTCATTATTTCACTTTGAAATGATTCCTGTAGGTATTCTAGACATTGGAATATCTTGCACTTATCTTAACATGTCAAATCTTAACTATTTTTGAGTAAAGTTTTTGACAAAACATTTCTAAAAATGTAAATTCAGAATGGCTTAAGGAGATATACTTTCATTCATACAATTTAGTTCTGGCAAAGTGCCCAAAAAAGCGTAAAAAATACATTATAATACCAAGTGGCATTCAGTTAGCTTCCAATTTATTTCTTGTTTGTCTAAGACACAAATTTATGACCATGAGTAGCTGAATGCTGCTATTTACAGTAATTTGGTGAATATACAACTCCCTAGCTAACTCATGCATTACATGATGAAAAATTGCAAAGGCTATAGAATATTTGGGTTTGTAGGTATTTTGCTAATTAACTCTTTCGGAAAGATCAAAAAATAACACATTTGTAAACTCACAAATAACACTAAGCTGAGATGAAAGGGAGCACGAGTGCTCAGAAGACCACAAAGATAACAGAAGTGAACTGGGATACAAAAATTGGAATCTGAACTTACAGTTTTAAGTCCATAATGAGAGACTAATAAGAAGCCCTTAAGAGTTACAAAAATGTTAATTATTCAGTAAGGACTTTTAACTTCAGTGTGAGTTTCTATAAGCATATCATGTTTTCAAAAAAAACATCACAAAGGATTCAAGAAACTAAAGAAGCTACTCAATTCTTCTTAAACCAAGTTATCTCAGCACCAATTCAGGAGAATGCTCGTATTCTAAATATACTTCGTTTTAGATATGTAAATAAATAATTATTTTTTTTCTTTAAAAGGTTACAATTTAAAATAGGATATATATTAAAAAAAAAAAGTTAAATTCATTTTGCAACATACTTATAGCAAGCAACAAACTGAAGAACGGTTATTCCTTAAAAGAGAATTCTGTAATGAAACCAATCATAAAAGATTTGCATGCTTATTCAGAGATCAGCACTAAAGGATTGTACTACGCACATGGGAAATAAACGGCTGCATTTAAAGGAGTATCACACTTCAAAGCATCCAATTCACCTAGAAATACCAAAATGATAGAGACAAAAGATTGAACATTTTCTGGTCAATGGTAGTTCTTTTCACTAGCCTCTTCACCAATCGAAAAAATGAGCCAAGTCTAATTCTCAAAAATTATAAAAAAGATACTAAAATGGAAAAAATATATCGAGAAATGTTCTTTAGATGAATTGTGATATAGCAGTATAAGAAGCCTAAGGATCTGTAAACCAACTCAAACTAGATGCTACAAAACACACAATAAAGAGAAATCAGATCCTAGTAAGATGTGAAGAAAAAAAAAATAAAGAAAGAATTTGTACATAGTGTTAGAAAGTTCACCAAAAGCATCCATGGTCAAGTCTATGCCCTACAACTCATTGCCACCTCTTTCCTGTTGTTACATGGGCATACATATACTGTACAATTACCACTATTCAGAACTTATGTGGCAGTTCTCTCTACATACAAAGCACTGTCATGAACCTACGGATAAAAATCATGCTAATAAAATTATGAATGCTTCCCTGCAATGTTTTTCAAAGATGGAACACTGATAAAATACTCTATATTAGTTTCATAATTATTTCTGTTACTTACACAGTACTGTTGCATTTATTCCTTTTCTTAAAACTATAAGCAGGATATTCAGTGATTGCTTAACTACCTTCACATAAATCACTTCAGTGCTATTTAATCACAACGAAAAAGACAGTTTTGTAATTAAGAGCAACATAACAACTTCAAAGGCATGGCTACTTTAAGACTTGAATTGAAAAACAATATTGATCTGTGAGTACGACATAAAAAAATTACTCAGTACCGTCTTCCCATACATATAGCACATATTCAATAAAAACAAAACATTTCATTTTTCTGTACATTTTCAATTAAAGAAACAAAAAAGTTTGTTTTTAAATGATAATTTTGAACGATGTCTCCACAATTTCTTCTAGGATATGAATTCAGAACATTTTCAAGACCTGAAAATTGACAGAAATGTATCAGATGCTTTTAGAATGTAATAAAATACTGCTTGTATATTAACATATCCAAAATAATAAATTCTATTTGCACTGTGGTATTTTTCATATGTGTAGTTTTCAGAAATGCGCCATAATCCAGATACAGCAATCTGTAAATTAAAGCTGCAGATTTCTTAAATACTGTTAGATGAGCCACTTCAGGGGTGCATGAAGACCTTTCTCTAGTGAGCAACATTGTTGACATTTACTTTTATTCTGAAGATTCTACATTTTTAGAAGCAGCATCTAAGATACTGTTGAAACAAGAGTAAAAATAGACTACTTTCCATAGATTCTTTCATATTATAAAATCAACATTTGCTCTATATTTTTCTTGATTCTTGTGCACGGTTAACCATATCTTTTTCATTCTTATGAAAGTTAGCAGCTGTATTTACATTCATGATCTTTTACACACAAAGAAACAGAAAAAGAATAAAAATTGTACTAGATCCTTTTATAAGCAGTTGTAAAGTTACAAGTAAGGTAATTACAATTAAAGATAACTATGACGTGTAGGTCATCTACTTTGTGTGATTTAGCATGCAAATAGCAATACCATCATAGAAACATCTTAAAATAAAACATACTGGAAAATCTTATCTACTATGTTAATGTTAAAACATTTTTATTTTTGTGGTAGAACAATTCAAAATTTAAAAAAAGAAGTCAGTAGAAGTAATGATAAGAACAGCACCATTAAATATGTCTAAAAATAGCGAAGCAGCTCCCTGCATGGCTTTGTGCAACTGATGTTTCCAGCGACAAAGCTGGGACATACCATATCACCAGCGCCTGGGCTATGAGAGCTCTCCCTGGGGTCTGGCAGGGCAGGGTCTCTCAAGCCAGGGTATATGACACCAACTTGCAGTGGATTGACCCCGGCCAACAGCTAAGCATCCAGCCAGCCACTCACTCACTCACTGCCACCTCCAGCAAGAAAAGGGAGAGAATTAGCACAAAACCAAGAAAGCTCACAGTTAAGACAAAGGCAGCTCAATAAGTGGTGGAAAAAGAGAAAAAAAACAATGGAAAAAGAAAAACAAAACAAAACACACACACACACAAAAACAATACTGTCACACACTGCACACACCACACCTGCCCAAGTAGACCAATGTTCAGTGTCTAAGCAACATACTCTGTTAAAGACAAAATCCCTATTTTTTTATTGCTGAGCTATATGGTACGGAATATCCCTTCTGTCCAATTTGGGTCAGCTGTCCCAGCTGTGTCCCCTTCCAACCTCTTGCCCTCCGCCATCCTACTTGCTGGGGAGGCAATGTGAGAAACAGAGGAAGCCTTGATGTACAAGTACTGCTCATCAACAGCCAAAACACGGGTGTGTTATCAGCTCTAATTTAGCCACACATACAGAACACAGCACTGTAGGGGATGTTATGGGGAAAGTCAACTCCCTTCCAACCAGGCCCAGTACATGCCCCCAGGCAGAAGCCAGGCAGCTGGGGACACTGCAGAAGCCTCAGCTCACTAGGCACCTCCCTGGGGATGGGGCCAGGCAGAGGCCAGGCCAAGATGTGGGCCTGCGGGTGGAACTGGCCTGGTGGGGGCTATGCTTGGCAGGGCAGGGCTGTGGGGAGCTGCCTTGCTGCAGCCTCACTGTCTGACAGCCCTGGGTGTTGACATGGAGTCCTGGCTGTCATGGACAGTCAGGGCTGGAGGTGCCCTCAGGGCCCTGATAATCAGCTTCAAAGTGTAGCCTTAGATTCAGCTTTGAATTCTCAACTGGTGTGGTTGCTGGAAACTTCTAATCTCCTTTTTTCCCCCGATACAATAAATCAGTGGCATGGTTAAACAACAAGGCAAATGGTCTACAGATTTTTTATTATTAATAGGCTCTGTCCTTAATATTTTACACTCACTAATGTATCTGATTACTGATGTAACATAACACAATGACTAAAGGGTCACCTTTGTGCATTTTTCTGAAAAGCCATTGTTTCTACAAAATTTTTGCACAGAAATCCAATAGAATGTAGTAGATACTGACAAATAACATGGTAAAATACTATTAAACATTCATCCTCATTTGTCTGTTCTTTTGTAAAGTGCTGAACATGATAAATGAAGCAGTTTATCCCCAATCAGTATCATGTAGATGGATAGTTTTAATTATATCAATAATGTTTCTTCAAAAACAAGTCTAAAAGCAATAACAAAAAATTATAACGGAAAAGCATTCATGTGGTGTGTTATTTATTTGTTTAATATTTTTGTTTTGTTTTTGCATTTTAATTGGATTGCAGTAATTGAATCAAAATTTAGTTTCTTGACTTAACATATGGAGTAATAATTTTTTTGCAGGGAAAAAAAACACAAAACCTTTTCCCAGATGTGCTAAATTACTATTACTTAGCAACTTAAAAAATAATGTTTGAAGTTAATAGGAATCCCTGGATTTAGAATTACAACCTAGAGAAAGAGAAAATGTTACCGATTGGTTTGGCCTAAGGTTCATAAATATGGTTTGAAATTTGTACTTCAGTAACGTAAAGTAGACAGCATACATGTAAAGGATGAGATTTTTTTGGATCAGCTGAAGAAATTGGGAGATTGACCACCTTCTGAGCAATAATGTTACAAAGCTGTTTAATTGAAATTGCATTCTAATTCCACATATTGTTCTTTTTGATTAGCTAAAAAAGCAAAGGCTTTCTGGAGAGAAAAGAAAGGATAAAAAAATACAATGTGATAAGTATGGGTAATTTTTTAAGAGTTTAGAATTCTACAACTCATTTCTGTTCCATTCTTGTAATTTAATTTTCTTAAGGTGATTTTTTTTTTCTTTTTTTTTTTTTCCCCCCAGAAATATTAGGTAAGTCATCTGTTGTGAAATAGAATCCTCTTTACTAACTATGTAATAAGAAATTATCAAAGCAAGATGCTGTCATTTGTTCAAACTGTACACTTAGCATTGGATTCTCTCTAACAGTTCAATCCCTTACCTGTGCGCAAAATCCACATTTACTATTAGTATGGATGGTGCATTTCATTATGTGTATTGTCTTTAAGGAGTTACTAGCAACTCATTACATCTCCAAAAATGTCTTAGAATAAATGTAAGATAAAAAAATTTGTCTGTAACTAACCAGAGAAAAATATGAACTTAAAAACTTTAAAAAGTAAAAACAGTATATTCCCTATTAGGAATTCTTTTAGCTAACCAGATCTGGTATGATTTTCAGAGGACCTTGAAAGAGGTTAAATATCTAAAGCTTAGTGAAATTCAGTGGCATTTATGGCTCTAACTTCTTTTGAAATCTCAGCTGACAACTTCTCTTAGTATGGAAAAATAAACCCAGACATAACAAACAGGTTTCCATATACAATGGCACTGTAACAAAAATATTTTTTTTTACCGGTGGAGTACTGAAAATGTAGAAGGATGAACCCTTCAGTGCCAGAAACTTGAATTTGTAGAGCTGAGACGAATCAGTTCCTTCAAGCCTCTCATGTACCCATCCCATATGTATGACCTGCAAAAGAAAATAATTTAAAATGAAAGCTCTATTTTTCAGTGGGTCAAAAATATATCTGAATAGATTAAGTCTTTCCACGAGGAAACTGGTCATCTTAGATTAGGATGCATCATCTTCTTCATGTTTGCTTTCCCACCGCTACCGTACTCTTGAAGCCTCTAATCATGCTGGTGTGTAAAAAGTCCTTCAAAGTACCTTTACAGTACAGGTTGTCTGAATCTTGCTCTGATCCCAGTCAGCAAAAGTACTAGATTTGCATACACTGTGTGTCTATCTCAGCCACAGAGAAAAGGTGGAATTTAATATGTAAAAATTAAGTAATTATTATAAAAGCAGATGTACCAAGACAGTGAATCTAGCTAAGTTAGAAGGTTCCATTAGTAATCACCATTTGAGAAGTCATTACTTGTGTCTCAGCAGACTCTCACTTGAGCCAGCAGAAAACCTAGGTGCACATAAATATTACAGCCAGCAGTTTATATACAATATGATTCTACCCTACCTATTGCACAGTCAAAACTTGGAAATACTAAACAAACCTTCAGTTGCTTACACCTCTAAAAAAATATATCTGAGTAAGTCACTAGATTTACCTGAAATCAAATAGCTTTCTGTATGCTCACGTTTGCCACTGTAAAGAAATTGTCTTTTTCACACTAATTGTCTTACAGAATGTATATACTTTTTTTAGGTACATTTTATCTCATGACCACGATTTATGTTTTGGTAGAATTAAATGTCAACATAATTTGTTACAGAACTCTGCTCCAACAGTATTACAATACTTTTTTAATATATTTCAGATAAATTAATTTTAAGATAATATAAAATTAGGAAGTAAGAGTGCATGCTTCCTTTCTGAGAGAACTGCAAATTTGTAAAGGAATAATCCCATAGTGTGGTAGTAGAATATCACGAAAGTAGTTGCCCACCAAAAATAACCTAAATGTATTCAAAATGTTTTCATATTCTAAAGTTTTTAAGAGCATATTGCCCTTGAAACAAGAACTGGACTCTAGAATGCTCCACCAATCTGAATATAAAGCTATTGCGTTCTCATTTTCATTTAAGGCTACACTTATGAAAAATACTGAACTACACAGGGGCTGAAATGTCATAACACTTGCGAATATTTTGAGCCCCCAGAGTTCTGCTGCAAGTCAGTGAAAACATAGCCCGAAGAAAGTATTCATTAAATTGTATGAAAACTTCAGCATTTGCGCTATGGGTAGATTTTGGGAAAAACAAACGAACAAACAAACAACCCCCCCCCCCCCCCAGACAAAAATAGAAAAAGTAAAAAAAAAAAAACAGTGATCTCAGAAATACTTTTCTATTGAAAGCTTGGTATGTTCATGAGTCGTTGATACTACAGAGCACAAAGGTGGAAAAAATGGATAAGGATAAACTAATAGTATAGATGTACGTTTATACTCTTGTATCATGAGGATTTCACACATTGTTTTCTAGTTTTTTATTATATGAGGCTTATGTCTCTTACCAATCTATTTGTTTAGAAATGATTATATAGATCAATATGTTGAGCCAGACACTGCTTCTGCTATACTCTTCTACTGAGGTCCAGCATTATCATTCTAAAGAGTAAATAGCACAATAAATACAGTAGCCCTTTCAATTCTCACTTTGCTGTTTCATAAATCCAATAACTCTCCCCAAAATTTTGCATCTATACTAGTCAGCAAAGGTTTAGAAGCAAAATGTTCAGACACTTCATAATTCTAACAAAATATACCATAGTATTGCTGATAATCTACTACAAATTGTATCATATATTGCTTTTATCAGCATGGTAGTATAATACCAAATAACTCAGAAAACAACAATGTCCAAAACACAGGACCTAAACAATACATTATTCTCCTTCACATTCATGAAGTCATGTTTGCTGACTTGCAAATGCACACAATTAATTAACTTGTAACAGTATTATTTTTTTCTAAAAAAATAAATTACTGATTAAATTGATAAGCAAAGGATTTAGCTCACTATTATGTTTTTCATTATCATCATTGCCATCACCACCATCACCACTTATTCTTAAAGCAGCATTCACCAAAGAATTTTAGAATTACCCACAACGTCAGATGGCAAAACTGTCACAGATAGTCTTCAGCTTGTCCAGGCCATTCATCAAACATCATATATTAAAACAAACGTGGCACATCCCAAGAAACATAACTATATATCTTGTTGCAAATCAAAGATGTTTACTTAGTATATTAAAACAAGTTCTTAGAAGTTCTTAGCCGATACTCAGGGCAGGATGATATCAGAAGACTGCAATTCCATACAAGTGTGTTTTCACTTCCAAATAAGTTTGATTTTCTTTTGTTGACAGTAGTTGACAAAAAACACAGGTTGGCCAGTAAGCATTGGTTTTAAGTACCAACAGTAGTGCAGAAGACAACGATAACCTTCTTTTGACTAACATTTTCCATTTAGAAAAAGGGTATTGAATTTCTCTAACTTGAAAGAAAATGAGATTTCTTTCCAATTAAAATGTGCCTTACGCCAACGTTTTCCGTTTGTAAAATGGGAATAATAGTCTTTACTTGTTTTATATAGTCTTTACTTGTTTTAATAATAATAATAATAATAGTCTTTACTTGTTTTATAGAATGTGTGTGAAGACTGTCGCTGCTGTATTCTTATCTACGACTGCAAGATGCAGTAGGAGTGGCAAACATTACAGCCCTGAATTAGTGTAGCACTTATCTTTTAGATTATTCTCTTACGAATGTACTGAGCTACAAACACAGACTGTACTGAGCTACAAACACAGACCGTATTTTCTGATTAGTTGCAGAGATACTCTTTGGCACGTGTTCAAAGATTTTTGGCTGAGATGGAACTGATTATTTATTTTTATTGTAGTCACATCATACAGTGACCAGTCTACCAGTCTACCTAAGACCAGAATCAGCTTTAAATTTGATTCTCCACACTGCAAACAGATTTTTGTAACTATTAGCATCTATGAACTCAATAGTAAGCTGGTAAGCTGTCCTACAGGACATCTTTCAGAATCTTTTTCAACCTTAGACCAAAAAAAAGAATGGTACAAAACCACATTCACTGGATTAGCTTTTGGAGGAATGTGAACCCCATTTTGAGGGAATGGTACTTCTTGAGGGAATGGTACATTCAATGGTTCATTGAATTATTACAACATTGTAACATCTCTCATTTATTTTCTTATTCATTTAATTTATTATTGAAAAAAATACATGGATATGGAGTAAGTTCACGTATTCATTCTACTTTATCAAAGTCTACACAAAAAAACAAACATCAGTACTTCAGTTACCTTTCAAATATATTGCTCTGAGTATTAGTCTGCTTGACTGAAACAACTAACAAAAATTCCAGTTCCAGGAAGAAAGAACTCTAATCAAAAAAAGCCTAAATAACATATCATGGAAGCAAAGAGAGTCTTAGAACTATTAAAAACATAAGAAGAGCCTTTTTGTTTCTAAATTTGATTATAATTCCCAAGAAATATCAGACATTGATCAACAGTTCTTCAGTTCTCATTTTCTTTAAAACCTTTACTTAACTGCACCTTGTCAAAATAGGTTGTGGAAGTAGAAAACAATTTTATGTCTCACAGTAGAAATAAGGATGAAATGGCCTGCTGATTTTTTACAAAAGAAAATAAAAAATGATGCACAAAAACTAGACGGTATGTTATAATTCAGTGTAATTTGAAAAACAAACAAATAAAACAACAACAAAAAAATTACCACCCTGCAAACAGTCTTTTAAATCACAAGATTATAGCTTGTATATTACCACCATGAAATACTTACCTAAGTGTTAAAGGTGCTAGTAGACAAAATGATGTAGTATCTTAGTGTTTTTTAGAAAGATCTAAAGATCTAAAAAACACTTATAAAATGAATGCCTATATCAACTTGGTCCATTTTTTTTTAAACACAGATGTGAAAGAATTCAACAAATAGCACATTTGTAGATCAATTTTGAAATCAGAGAAGAGTATCCCTGAAGAATATTAACTGAAGTCTCAGTATTTATATATATTTAGGAAGAGAATTATAGTACAGCTAGAAGACATAAAAGCTTTTTTTGTTTGCTTGCTTGTTTTAGAATTTTTGTGTATTTAGGAGAAAAACAGGGCTTGAGTTGATTTATATGCAGATTGCTGCACCAGATATGGAAGATTGAATGAGATACTCTCTAGGGGAAGAGGGAAAGTCAAGCTAGGTAACTGAGGAATGATTACTATTGAAAGATTTGTAGTGAGCTCAGTGGATTTAGAACTGTATTACCGTTACTTGGGATAAGAGGAAGGCAAACTAGAAAGTAAGTACTAATGACTATGAAAAAGAGGAAGAGCAAGTGTAAACCAAAACGATGAAGGAAAAGACACTCAAAAAGGAGAAATAAACTAATTTGTTAAGGCAGGAAATAAAGAAACAGGAGAAAATATAAAATTAAAAGAACAAGAGAAAGGACGCTATACAGGTGTAGAAAGTGAGAAGCATAAATGCAAGAATATTTGGAAGGAAAAAACATAAAGAAAAAGGAGTTCCAAATGTATACTTGTCTACAAAAATATAAAACACTAAAAAAGTAAAGAAGGAAAATAGAATTTCCTTCTTCAGAATCAGTGTTTGCTTGAATTTTGCATATATGCATATATATAGTATGTATAAATGCATCTTTTTATATGGATGCAAAAAAAAATCTATTATTTTTTACTTTCTCTCCCCATGCCTTTCTTACTGACAGGTTTATTTAATGGTCATTTAGACCATACGAGTGGACAAAGAATAATTATTCGGTTCAAAAAAAGTCTGTATGGAACAAAAGCAACCAAGTGCTGGTACCCAATACCAAGCTATTTGTGTTTCTTCAGTATGTAAGTGAGATTTTAATTGAGTCTCAGTACGTGGGTGGGATAAAAATTGTTCTGTTACTTGGATTGAAACCTGCCATTTGATTTCTTACAGCGTAATAAGGCATAATACTCCAAACTGTCCCATTCTCAGCACAGCTTTCACCACTCTATTCCCATACTGCATAACCAATTTGAGACTACTATTGGAAACTGCATGGAAAATTACCCATACATCATCAATGTATTATTAAGTTTCTAGTGTGTTCTAACATACTTTGCAAAAGTTCCTGTAGGAACAAAATGAGCAATGGCACTCATTATGAGGAGATAAAACAAGTCACTAACAAAATGTAATCCAATCATAGCAGATAAATGAAAGTTCTTATTTGCACTTACTGTTTTCCTACAGCAATAAAGCATCTTGATGCTGCAATGACTAGGAACCTAACATGTGTTACGTTTAATAAAGCAATCGGCACATTTTGTGTATAGTACTTTTAGTTAAATGGTTAAGAAAAGTAAATGAAGCATAACACTCAAGAGGGAAATGAAGAAAGAAAATCAAGTAGATCTCTGATGTATGAAAAGTCAGAACAGATGGGTACACTCATGTAATTAAAGTGGGATATGAATCTACAACAGATGCCAGCTTGGTCTGCAAGTCAAGAACAAGCGTCGTACCATGAAGCATCGTGGAACAATACAAAATTAAGAAAGCAAAGAGAAGTACATCTTGTGGTAACATAAGTAGTTGCTTTTGGTCTTTCCAAAAACAAGTGGGTAGACTTGTTTTAAAATTTTACATATTGGGAAGAAAAAAAATATCTTATAGATTTTCTCTATCAACTTTTGTATTTGTATGCCTTTCACATATACAATGATCTACTCCCCCACCCCCCAAAAAGGAATACTAGAAGTTTTGATTAATGGTTACAGAATGTTTGCTATTCAAAACATAATGTTATAGAGATGAAACCATGGAGGAACTTAGAAATGATGACACTCAGTGTTTTACATGCTTCAGCTTCAAAGCAGGCTTTCTAAGTTCCAGCTAAGCACAGCTTGAACACCACAAATAGCAACATGTCTGTACTAAGCCAAAGGAAACTATGAAGACTGATATGTATGTGAATTCATGCAGCTTCCCACCAGTTAGCTGCTGATGCAAAATATGGATTCAGAGTACTTTGGGTAGTGAAAACTGTTTCACCTCTTTGCTTGGTTTAACAAGGAGGCTTGGAGAATTTGGGGCTGATGCCACTCAATTTTTCTCATAACTGTCTTGTTCAGGTTACAATCCAAAACACAAAACTCTCTTGAAGGCATGTAGCAGTAAATCACCCTTGAAAAAAATAAATCCTTCCTGAGTGCAACAGGCAGTGGTACCCCAATGCCCACCTTTTATACTGTAGCTCAGTGTAATACTGTCCCTGCGTTCTGTGGCCCTTCCACAGTGCATGGTTGCCTCTCATGTGAAAGGAATGTCTGGTGAGAATTGTAGATCAGCTTCCATGACTAAATGTCAAATATATCTGTCCTGTGAACAAGTACAACCAAAATAAACAAAATGCACATCTCTACACAGTTGAGAATTTCTTAGCCCCTCTGTCAGACATCAAAGCAGCTCTGTCAGAGCTGACATTGTTCTCTTTGATGATATCTAAGAGCCATTCTGGAAAGAAGATCCACACAGAATCATATGCTGACAGAGGCCTCTAGAGGTCATCTAGTCCAACACTCTGCTTAAAGCCAATGTAAATCAGTTTGCTCAGCGATCTGTCCAAATGAATTTTGAGTATCAACATAAATAACATATAACACATGACATAATGCAATTAACATAATAGCAGGTGGTTTTTTTTTTGTTTGTTTTTTGAATATCAAAGATGAGGATTCCATAGTCTCTCTGAGCAACCTGACCTGGTGTTTGATCAAATCAACAAGTTTCTGTACTTGAACACATTCACATCTTCTCTTTCTGGAAGATCATATTTGTGTCTAAGTTAGTGAGATGGATAGGAAGATTGTCAGGTTCCCTCATTGGATCTGGAGATCATGAAAAATGGCTATCACCAAAACAAGACTCATATTCTGTAAATGTTTTAAATCTAGTTGTAAATCCTTTTGCTTTTGGTTCAATCAGTTCAGTTCAATGTTTCTCATATCAAACCCAAGGAGTTTTGCCTTGACTTCTTAACCTCTTCATTTGTGTTTTTCCTCCTATATTTCCTTGCTAGTTCTTCCAGTTACTGTGTTTCTCTGACATTTTCATGGAAATCATTCCACAGGTTATGTCCTGCAAGAATTCAGAATTAATGAGCATTAATTGCACCTGAATCTGAATTTAATTTAGCTTAATTAGATTTAATTCTTTATTCATGCAGCGCATTTGCTCCTTTTCTCTTTCTAAAAGCAACATTCATATCACAACAGTTGATGGTCAAGTCTTATTTAACTATTGTGATTCTTACTTTTCTGTACTAGCAGATGCCCAGTTCTGTTATAATTCTCGTATTATACTAAATCAGTAGAACTATTTGTGCAGCAGAAACTGTCCAAACTAATTACAAATTGAAAGCTCAGGTCCTTCATATATGTTTGTTTGTTTTACATGCCTACTCTATATTTTAGTGATACTACAACAACAATAAAGTATACCTAAAACACTATTCTCTTCTTCACCAAATAAAGACTGTGATTGTTCTGCCATTTTGGAAAAATAAATAAATAAAAAAAAATCTTTCAAACTTATCTATTTCAAAGGAATCCTCAAAGAAGAAAATGCAGTCTGAAAATGAGTCTCAGCTTCCTTCTGCATGTCATTCCCCCAAACAATCACATGACAGTTCTGCTTAAAATTGTGTTAAAATAATTTTAATTGGAGAATCATCCTGAAGGAGAAGGACTGATCTCATAGTGTTAATCCAGTGAAATAGCATCTCTATAATACTGAGTGGAAAAGCAGTGTGTTCTAAAAGCTGTTAAGAGCGTACTCTAAATTCTTTCTGACAATCCACAAGGCAGAAATAAAGTGAAAAGGAGAATAAAGAACAATTGTTATTTATTCAATTTTCAGATGTATTATAACAGCTGAGGAAGACAGCTTAACCAGAGAACATGACTTTTAACTGAAGACAGAATTACATTGTTCCATGCACTCCCAGACACGCCATAGATCCAGCTGAATGCTAGAAGACGCAGTCAATATATTAGGGTAAGGCACACTACTTAAATACACTCCTCTGTATATATTAACTTAAATAGGAGTAAGTTTCTTTCATCTGACCCATTCTATAGCTTCCAGAATCCAATGTTTACATGTCTTACAACTTTGAAGAGAATTCTAATATAAACTATTTAATTAACACACAAAAATGGAACATATAAACTGCATGGATGCACTGAGAAACGTGTTTTAGAGAACAGTATGTTCAGAAATGCAACCATGGTATTCAGAATTGGTATTCAATATTAAGGCTTGTTTTTTTCCAGAAAGTTTGGCAAATCTTTTTTTTTTTAATCTGCAGCATGCTCCTCTCTAAAATCAGTATAGTAGTAATAATTATTTACCTCACAGAGGCACTACATATTAGCTAACTGACTACAGGTTGAAAAGTTCAAGTGCTTTGAAGTGGTGCTTAGAACAAGCTGTATTTTCAGTGAAAGAGCAGAGGTCCAAGAAAGATCTCTGAAGCAGATCAAGAGAATTTCATTAGGAATTGCATAACTGACCTCCCATACAAATAAATTTAAAACAATTACCAGGGAAATAACCTTTACATTGTTACTTTATGCTTGAAGAAATTTAGTCCTGTTCCTTTTCTACTGGTGTAAATTGTAAAGCTATTGTTTGCAAGAATTGAATTTCTCCATATTAACAAATGGGAGAAAAAAATTATTGGCACATAATATAATTTTAAAACTTTTTTTTTTTGGAAATGAAGGAAATTTGATCTTACAGGAGTATGTGCAGGGCTTCTTTTAATCTGCAGCATGAGGCCAAGAGAAAATGTTCATGGTATATCTGGGGCAGCAGTTCTGCTATAAGGAACAAACCCTCCATATCTGAGAAGTTCCTTATTCAGCATTAGGATTCATAAAATCATCAAAAATAAAGAGGAAAAGAAAATTCTGAGAAATTTAGTACGTTACGTCTCTGCAATGCAGGACTAATGACATCTACATTGTTTCTAAGAGATACTTCCTTATTGGCCTAAGGATCTCAAGTAAAAGGGCCTTCAAAATTTCTCCTGGAATCTCCCATGAATTTATTAGCTTTACCAGTAATGAGGAAATCTATTCCTCATGTTTAACATGAATCACTATTACCGTCTAAGAGTTTTTACCCTGGCCTGACATTAAACTGATGAAGTAATAATGTGAGAAACTGCTGGACGTTGTGTACAGTGCAAAAAGCGGTTGGCCAGCTCAAGCCCAAGGCTAAACTAATTAAATAATAATGTGTAAACTAACAGGTGAAATATATGGATAGGAAGTACAGGAACTCAATTTGAAAGAAGAATGTCAAAAGATAGTGAAAAAAGGGGGCTAGTTTACTGACAGTTGTTGACATCACAGCCAAAAGCTGAAATACTCCAATAAGCATGTAAAATCATAAAAAATAAGGAGCAACAGAAAGATTAAAATTTGTCTGGGTTACTTTTCTTGGGAGGGGGAGGAAGGGAAAGAAAAAAAAGAAAAAAGAGGTAGATAATCTATGTGAATGGGGCTTCTGGAAGGTCTGGCTGACCAGCCCTGTACCTGATTACAACAGGCTGATGTAAAAATACACCATAATAGTAAATCTGTTGTTTTGTTGACCATCTATCTGACTGGCTTCTGCAGTCCGGAATCAGTGAGGTGTCCCCTCCACTCAACCTGCAAATGCTAGCAATGCAATGGAAGACGGACCAAAGCTCGCTAACGGAATTTGCCTCTCCGTATACTTTTCAAGTATTTTCCAGTAAACACTTTTCCAGTTGTTCCTGTGGCCTCTGACATACAATCGCTGATTATACTTGCTTACATGCTGTACTCTAACTGACTTCCACCCTGTTTTTCAGACTCGTTTTTCAATATGTCAAGATCATTCTTATGTCTAGTGCTATTCTTTAAAGCCTCATGTCTGCAAAATTAATAGGCTTACTTTTGTTAATACACCATAAAGAAAATATTCAAGAGAACTGGATCCAGAACAGGTCTTTTCAGGACTTCTAGTCAATACATCATTCAGTTTTGAAAGTGAACCATTTATAGCTATTATTGGATTATCTAACAAAGTTTGTACAACCAAATCTTGGCAACAGTTGTTTAAAATATTGTTGTGTCAAGAAATGTCATAAGCCTTACTGAAATCAAGACACGTTGCAGCAAACACCTGTCACCCATGTCACCCATCCACATGAGGAAATTAGATTGGTTGTCACTATTTATTCTTGACAAATCCTTCAGGGCAGTCACTCATCTGTTATCTCAGATGCATACAAATATTTTGCTTATTTATTTCAAATTTCTTTCTAGTGATTGATGTTAAATTGACTAGTCTATAATTCTATTGCTTTTCTTTCTTTTTCATTAACAGCCATGATGTTTGACCCTTGCTAGTCTTTTGGTATGTCACCCTGCAAACATACTTTTTTCAAGTATGTTAACAGTAAGAGGAGGTCGAAGGAAACATTGGACTACTACTTGGAGTGGGTGGTCACCTTACACGTAAGAAAGGGGAAAAGGCAGATGCATTTAATGCCTTTTTTTTTTTTTCCCCTCAGTATTTAACAGTAATGACAGATCTTGGGCTGCCCAGACCTCAGAGTTGGAGGATCATGACTAGGGGAGCAGTAACTTTCCATCTGTGGTCACTGAAATTGTAAGGGATCAATTTTATCAGTGTAACATTCACATCCATGGTGTCTGGCAGGATTCACCTCAGAGACCTGAAGGAATTGGTGGATGTTCTATTTATCCTTTGCTGGTGCATCTTAATCTGTGTCCTAGCCTTCCAGCTAGTCGTATGCTATACTTTTATAATCATTGTTTCTAGATTTCATTTTCTGTATGATTTCCTCCAGAGGTCAATGAAGAGCTCATGATTTAGGCATCTGACTCTTTCTTTATGGAAGACATATGTCAGAAACAACAAAATAAAATGATTCAAACCCCAGTTAATTCAATTACTGTGTTACTGCAGTCTTTGCAAGCCTTGACTATGGCTGTGAAGGCCAATGAATAATTCTGGTGAAGTATCTCTGCAGTGAAGACAGATTCACAATCATTTTATGGGTTGACAGAGATACAGATGTGAAACTTTGGTATAATTTAGTGGGAGTTTCACAACTACAGGGCTGCAGATGCAGAATGCATTGTCTCTGAGATACCACCATGCACAAGCCTGCTAAAAAAACACAAGAGCTTGACCAAGACTCCAAACTTAAGGGATCTCACAATGCTCTAAATTACTGACTTTTATGAATATTGAAATCCTCTCAATCACTACAGAAGAAAAATTAAATATACAGATGCATACGTAGGTAGGGAGTTTACCTTTTCCTTGAACTACAAAAAATCAAAGCAAAGAAAGAAAGAGACATCACAGGAAGCAGCAAAAGCCTGTTTTATAGCATAAGAATAAAATATATAGTCTTAATTAATATCTGATCAATACTTTGCTATTTCTACCAAGAAGAAATCACATTATTTTAGTGGAGGACAGGAAATGTTTTTGTTATTCTTAAAAGCATTAAAAACAGTAAATGAAATATAAAAACACCTTGAAAATAGTGTTTCTGTACAGAGAATCACCTAATTTACTGTTTTATAAAAAATATATGGAAATCCAGCAGTGTGTGCCTTTTTAAAAATTGAGTCCCCAATCTATGCCTGCTAATAACACAGAATCAAGTGCTTTCAAGTCTCTTAGAGCACTGTAATAAATTATATCAGGTAGAATCAAAACTTATAGTATTTGGAGAACGGTGACTGTCAACAGCCTTTGTACTCAATAAAATAACGTACAAACTGCCTCAATCCCCCTCTATCCTTGTGAAGCACCAATATTCTCTAAAAGTATCCAATGCCTAGATGTTATCTGAGATCTACACAGGTTATATATACAAAGAGCCAGAGCTTTAGCAGTGGTATTTACTGAACACCTTTTAATTTATTGTGATTTCTGTATATTTGTTAAATCCTTGTAGTCCTTAACAAGGACTAACTAGTACGGCATGGCTTAGGGTAACTCTCCACACAAGAGAATAATCCATTGTTTGCTACTGTCAGTCCTGCCTTAAATTTTCAGTTCCTGAAATTAAGTTTCTAATTGTATCTTCTTTTGCTTTCATATTCTGCATGGAAAAAGTGGGATAAGTACTACCTAACTTTAGGCACCTACCTTAGATGATAAGCTAAGAGGCTACTCTTCTTAGGACTCCAGTAGAGCAAAGACAGAGAAAAGGCTCCTACAAAGAATAATTTAAAGCACCAATATCAAGCGCTACATTTGAACAACTCTCAGGAAGAGAATAATTTTCTGCACTGATTATGCGGGTAGTTTATGGACACTAACCTGTTAATTTAGGTGTCATGGTTTTGGCTGGGACAGAGTTACTTTTCTTTGTAGAGGCTTGTATGATGCTGTGTTTTGGATTCTTTTATGAAAATAATGGCGATAATACAGGGATGCTTTAGTCATTGCTGAGCAGTGCTTACACAGAGCCAAGGACTGTCAGCTCCTCGTGCTGCCCTGCCAGACAGGAGGCTGGGGGTGCACCAGGAGCTGGGAGGGGACACAGCCAGGACACCTGGCCCAGGCTGGCCCAAGGGATGTCCCACACCATGTGGTGTCATGCTCAGCAATAACAGCTGGGGGACAGAAGGAGGAAGGGGGGTACGTTGGGAGTGATGGTGTTTGTCTTCCCAAGAAACCATTTGGCATGATGAGTCCTGTTTCCCTGGGCGTGGCTGACACCTGCCTGCCAATGGGAAGCACCGAATGAATTCCTTGGTTTGCTCTGATTGCACACATCGCTAGTAAACTGTCTTTATCTCAACCCATGAGCTCCTGCACTTTTACCTTTCCAATTCTCTTCCCCATCCCACCTGGGGATAGTGAGCAAGCAACTGGGTGGTGCTGAGCTGCCTGCCGGGGCTAAACCAGAACATTAGGAAATCAGATTAGGTAGTTAGGGTTGGATTGTATGATTGTCCTCAATATTTAAAAAAAAAATGAGAATGTCTTTTTAAAACTGTAACTTTAAAGCTATACATTACATATATCAAAATTGATATAAGTAAACTTTAAATAGCTCCTAAATTACTTGTAGTAGAGGGTTTACCCAACAACAGACATTCAAATTCAATACCTTTTCCCCTAGCTTTCATAATCACCAGTTTTTCATATGGGTTTTATTAATAATTAAAAACCATGGCAGAGAGATCAATTAAATGATTCCTTCTTATACAGAAGAGGTATTTGTTTTGGTTTGGGGGTAACTTCTGATCATCTGCCATATACAGAATTAAATTGTTTTTTTTCAAGTGCATTTTTATTTCAAAATACTGACCTAAATATAAGAAAATAATTTAACACAGGAGAAAATATTAATGGTTAAATATTTTTAATAACTTATTGAAAAGTCTATAAATTTCCAAGTACCTTTTACAAATAAGATGACAAAACAGTGACATATAGAAAACATATAAGCTGTCAAACTAGTAACAGATATTTATTTCTTCCTGATACGAAGCATTTTGACTCAGTTTTTGACGTCTGTAATAAAACTTCATAATAAATTTCTACAGTAAAACATTAAATATTAAAGACAGCTTGCTTAATTTTCACTTCTTTAATCAACGAAGCCAACATTTTTGCAAACTGCAAGGACTGGACACTTTCTTCCTGAGTAATGGTACAATGCCAAATTGACGATATGAAAGCACATATAAAGTGAAGTTTTCTAATAACACATTCAGAGTGCTTCCCCGAATTACAGGATTAGCCTGGAAAATGCTACAATTATGTTTTACAAAGTAAAAGAAAAAAACTCTTTACAATGCTATAAAAAGTAAGAAGGCTTCCCACTATGGTAAATTCACTTGGGTCTTTGGGACATTTGGCTAGCTGGAGCAGAAGCATTATCTCACCAGGCTGAGCTCCATAAATCCCAGACAAATGCTCATGGCAAACATGTAATCTGCACAGCTTGACATATCCAAAACAGATTGGTTTCTTAATGCACTGCTTGGCTGTCTGTGCATGATATGCAATGTAAATAGAGTTAACTTGTCAGACTTACTGTAATTATACTGCATGCAAGCACACACTGTGCTTTCCACGACATGGTTGTAATTTATGTTGTCCCCCTCTTTCATGTATATACATTATGTACTAAAAAGGACAGTTCAGAACTTAAAAACACAGAAAACATTGTTTTATAATTTGCAAATGGGCTAAATGTGTGCATGTAAGCTCTTAAATTTTGCAGCTGAACAAGAATTAGAAAAACTGGGTAAAATAATGAAAGTCTTACCTGGTCTGAGGGAGAACAGCATTTATTTGCCATTTTCATCTATGAAACAAAGATGGAATAATACTCAGAGTTATTAATATGCTGATATGAAGAGTTTCTCAATTAGCATCGAGGTAGTTATTGAACACTGTATTAACACTTTCAAATTATAAGAAAATATATAGTTCCACGCACAAATACTGGATTTTTACTATTATACTAAGTTTACAAAACAAAAGACTGGAAACTTTTTATCTGAGTTTTCATGAAATCCTTCATAAAGATTTGCATTTATGAATTTAACTTTTCCACTCCGGGTAAAAATATTATACTGTCCTGTAGACACCTCACTTATGAAAACAAATGCCATACTGTATACGACATGTTTAAGGATGAAGGGAATATTGCTTAGAATTTCCTTTAGTTTATTGTCAGTATAAAGTTACATATCTTTCTTCTCACAGTTCAAATAAGAGTCCTGCTGATTTTAGATTTTCTTTGGCAGTCATAGTTTCCACAGATGAGTGGTGGACAAATCCTGGCAGATATTCCCTTCTTTAAAGTGAAATATTAGTAAGTGTAGTAATGAAATGGAATAAGACTAAGTGACTGTATATATAGACTCCTTTACACTCAGGGTTATAAACTGCAAAAAGTCATGCAGCTGATAAACACTTCCAAAGGATCTTGTCATTACACAGCCTATTTTGTAACAAATGAAAGGTTTGTGATAAATACCAAAAGCTACAATTATGCACAGGAAAAGCTACAATTTCAACAGAAAAAGAGCAGAAGAAATCTGGGGCCCTCTCTTGTATCCTGGCAAGAGCAGATTTGTAAGATCAAATCTGCAGAAAAGCAGAGCATGTCTGTAGTCATGTAGCTTAGTAAACACAGTGACACCATTACCTGTTACGGTGAGTCAATTCTGGACAACAGCTGAGGGCCCACCCAGCTGCCCTCTCACTTCCCCTTTCCAACAGGAATAGGAAGAGAATAGGAACAGGAAAAGCAAGAAAACTTGTGGGTCAAGATAAAGTATATTTAATAAGTGAAGGGAAAAAAAAAAAAAAAAGAAGTGATGTAAAGGCAATCCCTCACCACCACCTACAAGAAGACCAACACCCAGCCAGTCTGCCAGCAACAGCCACCAGGAAGACAAATGCCTACCTTCTACTGCTCCCCCAGCTTTACTGCTGAGCACAATGATGATGGTATGGAATACCTTCTTGGACAATTTGAGTCTGCTGTCCCAGCTCTGTCCCTTCCAAATTTCTTGCCCATCCCTCACTGAGGGGTGGAGGGGGTCAGAGTAAGAAAAAGAGAAAGCCTTGGTGCCCTGCAAGCACTGCTCAGCAACAAACAAAACACTGGTGAGATATCAACATTGTTTTAGCCACAATTGCAAAGCACAGAACCACAATGGCTGCTACGAAGAATGTTAATTCCATCCCAGCCAGACCAAGCACACCTGTGAGAGGCCAACAGGCTTTGTGTTAATGTGAATGACAGAGACCTCAAACTGTGTAAGGGTTTGTCTCAACTTGTCTTGGGCTGTCTGAAGCTGTTTTACAGCTTGTTTAGCGATAAAATAACAATAATAATGACCATTAGACTATTCTCTATTTGGTTTTAGCAATGTATAATTGCAGGATGTAATTACATATATGTGTATATATGCACTTGTAACTAATAGATGGCAATAACATGTTGTAATTCTCTATCGAGTTACCCATGACTGCAAACAAAATAGCCTTAGAACACAATGTGACGTGGAGGAGTATAAGATGACAGCAGGAGCCTTCACTTTACGGACACAGGCAGATACAAAGGCCCAGGCCTATATGAAGTCATCAGTCATCCCTAACCCATCATGGGCCACCAAGCCTTCTTCCCCACGCACTCACTTTTTCAGCCTGTTTGAACTGAATTGTTTGCTTGAATGGTGCAGGTGTGCTGCTGGGACCAGACAGGTAGGGGTAACTGATGAACTTCACAGGTGCTTCCAACCTCAGCCATTCTGTGATTCTGTGATTCCATGCTGGGAGAGCCTGCCAGCCCCTCAGAGGGGTCCTGCCATGCTTTGCACCACCTCCCCACCACCCTAGAGGAGGAACAGAGATAACCACGACAGAGGCAGGGCACAGCCTGCAGGTGCGGGCACATGTACCATGGCACAGACAAGGACAAAAGGAGGGGACTGGAGCTGACAGGCAGCCGCTAAGCAAAGTGGGGGCTACTAACATGGCTCCTCACAGCTTCCACACACAGCTCTGCCCAGAGCAGCCTGACCCCAGGCTGCACGGCCACATGTGGCCCAGACGGAGATGAGGCGGCAGAGCTTCTTGTTCTTGGGACACTGACAGTAACAAACCAGTGGGAACTCTAGAATCCTACACTGTAATGTGGATAAAACAAACTGGTCACATGCTCAGTGTTGCTGAAGGAAGCAGAGCTCACGGGTCTGCTTTAGTGAGTGGCCTGATCCTACTGGCCTAATCCTGAGCATTTGTGCAGGACATAATGAAAAGGCACATGGAAGCCTGAAACATCAGGAGGAATGCCATCACACCCTGCCCAGCTTCAACTTCAGCTTCAGCCTGTCTCCACTGCTTCAGAGAGAAATACACACGCAAAGTAACTACACAGAAGCCAAGCTATATAAACTTAATATATTATTTCCATGCAGGTGACCACAGACGTGCTAAGTAATAAGATTACGATAATATAAAACAGTGCAAATAAGCAGGGCTAGCAGTGATCCTGTCTCGTTCACCTGCCTCTCTGGCTCAGTCCAAACTACTTAAGCTCCCTATATAATAGGAGTAATTTTTCTTATCTTACTTTTTATTTTATTGTGTTCAGATGTGCCTGGAATATTGAGTGTGAGACTGGCCATGCAGTTTTTCTGGAGAATGAGGGAAGAGCACCGTGAAGAACATCTTCACCACCAGTTAGCTTCCTGTTGGTACAGGCAATAGGAAAGAATGCTTTGGACTCTGCAGCTTTTCACTGTACAGACCTAGTTCATTCAAAGCAGGGATGGCTGCAGCCCTAATGTGGGTCTGTGGGGAGAGGAAAGAACTCCTGCACCACGTTACATCCTGAAGAGAGAGAAGTATGCACTCTGCACTTTGCCCAGCACCACATGCTCTCTACATTCCTCCACAGCTGGTGCACTGAGACAGGAATACAAATGGAGTAGGCTACATCTTGCTGGGACTGCATTAATATTCAGCACTGCAGTATAATAACTGGAGCTGGAGACAACAAGAGAGCTAAAACCAAAACCCTGGATCTGCGAAGACTGCAGGCAGTTTGGAAAAGGAAGCATAAAGCAACTGTAAATACTACACTGTTTTAAATAAATACATACAGGGCAGGAACAGAATGGGGATGAAATAATTCAGAACCACATGCTTAAACTCAAATATCTCCTAGGCTGGGATTTATCTCACTTAACTTTGAAAATCTAAAAAAAAAAAAAAAAAAAGAAAAATTTTTACATCTAATATACCTATACTCCATTTCTAGTGAGCAGAGAGAAAAAGCAAGATTTTGACAGGTACTTTTTTTTTTTTCTAGGTAACAGAGGGTTACATGCAACTGCTTATTGTTTGGCTAAATTTAGGTGATGTGGTTCCTAGCCTTCCTGACACAACCTTCTTTACAACCTCAATGGCTTGATTTGTGATACTTTCAGATGGGAATTTACGAGTTAAAAACAAAAAAAAAGGCAGCAAAGAAATACCACGTTTTTCTACCACCAGCAGAACTGTTATTGAGGTAGTCAAATTTGTGTTTCCTACATATTGTAGGCACCCAAGGATGTTGTTTCCATCTACAGGTACCCCACATATTGCTATGGAAAGAAAGCAAGACACCTTCCCTCCTCTTTCTTTTTTATATGCAAGTTCAAAACTCCGAGTTCGTAAGTCTCTCACTAGCCAAACAGAAATTTCACTCCACTTTGATATACAGTATTACTTAGATATACCTGTACATGAAGGCATAACAGAAAATGTTTAATACTACAATATGTACAATTAAAACAGCTGTCAAAGACAAATATCCCTGTTTTGAAACCAAATTTTAAGTTTCAACCACTCTCCAATGAAGCTGCTGGAATGATTTAAAAAAACCTTAAATGATACTTTAAGTGGAACAACTGTATCCTAACTCATTTTCTTACCTGCTTATGATTTATTCATCTATTTGTGATTAAAGTTCTGAAAAACAACACCTTTAAAATGTACCAAAAAAAAAATAATAAAAACTTGAAAAAGTTATAAATACAAGAAATAAGTCTCAGTAATGCAAATGAACTGGCAGCATTAAGTTTATGTGTTTCTGCATATCATTACTATATTAATGTTCAGTGTTATATTTGAAAGAAAACAAGATCTATGAGAAAAGCTTCACATATTTAATAGCTTGTACTTGAATGGCACAAAACAGAAAAATATCAATTATTCCAAATTGTGAAGAACTTCCCCAGCACAGCATTGCTGCACCCTACAAAAAACAAACAAACAAACAAACAAACAAAAAACTTCTAACTAAGCAAATAAGAACAGGAGCAGTGCAATGCAGATGCACATTCAGACTGAGTTGTCCCTGTGCTTTTCAACTCATCATGGCAGCTTCACTGGCAGTTTCTGTTCCCTCTCTCCCCTCAGCTTCTTCAGCTGCACTTCCTTCTGTGGGAAAAAAGGTGCACGAAAAAGTAAATGTGAGGTCCTGATTCACCTCTATTATTTTCTTCTGCCAAAGGTAAATGTGAAGAGCTTGGAGAACACTGAGAAGATTGGAGATCATATCACAAAGAAAGAAGATGGGGAAATTTCACGCTGGCAGAAAAGTATGTGAAATACAAGAATATGAACGGAGCGGTGAATAATTTCTGGCAAGAGTCCTTAGAAAAAAGTAATCCATACTGCTTCTAAAGCTCACAATTACAGGGAGATTTTCCTAGCTAAACATACAAGACATGTATCAGTAAGGAGGGTTGAAAAGACACCTTTACATCTTTCTCAATGTTGCAATATTCCGTGTACTCCTCTGTCTTGTAAGAATTACCACTCTGCAGGCTGGTACCAGAATCATTATTTCTCATTTACTGAGTAACGCTTTCTAGATACGCTAGCATCCAGGGGTAGCATTCTTATGCAGTGATGATTCCTCACATCTTCACTATTGAAAGACAACTCCTCCTTTACACTTGATCCCCAGAGAGCTTGCCTTTGCAAAGAAGTTAGATGTTTCAGTACTTCAAAAAAGTAGTCTGACATTAACAGAAGTGTCACATTGTGGCAGAGTTATTTTTATACTGCCTACATTAGGATTATCTTCTGGCATCAGCAGGCGATCTGACAGAGCTGCCAGTTGCTGAATGAGACTATATTATTGTAAAGTGGCAAAATAAAATATATTAGGGTAAAGTGATGTATGAAAGAGAGGGTGCACTACAAGAAAATAATTCATCTGCATCAGGAGCACTTTACGAATGAAAATTCAAAGAGAAATTATTCAAAATGGTATGCAAAAGTATATGACAAAAGTCATGTATAAAAGAGTAGCACAAATATGCACAGCTGAATTAAGAATGATTAAACTGCAGGAAGAGTGGATAAAATCAAGAGATAAATATTAGCAGAATCAAAATAAAAAACCGTGAAGAAGTAAAATTGAACAATGGAAAATATTGCTTAAATACATAGTAATGGGGCAGGTAAGAATGCTGACATTCTTTATGCCAACAGTATCACTAGGAAGATCCATTGTTATTGTGTATCTAGCAATTAATCTCTGAACCAGTAGAGATTATCTTCAGGGACTGCAGGAGAGGTACAGAAAAAATACAGCAACAACAACAACATTTTGTGAAATGATAATAGTGAGGTAATAAAAAGCATCCGGAATGGATTTTCAATAGATCTAATCCGAAGGCCTTGCCCTAAACAGCGTGGATGTCCCTTTCCCCGTCAGAGACAGGGGGCAGTCCCTAGCTTTCTTTTGCTGTACACTTAAGTTACACTCCAGTCTCACATTCTTGGTCTTAAAAAAAAAAAAAAAAAAAAAAAGTAGTTCACGGTGAAAGGGATTGTCACTGGCTGTTACATCTCCTATTCCAATCATTAGTAATTAAAACAGCACTGTGTCCAGACCTGTCTAGTTGTTCTATAGGCAGCACCTCTGACAGAGCCTGTAAAGCACTAAATTGAATGAAAAAGTTTATTCTCTTCTTATACGCTCTATATAGACTTTACTCTGTATCTGACCAAGAGCACTGAATACAGGAGTTTTTCACATTTTTTTTCTTTTTTTTTTCTTTTTTTTTCTTTCTATCAGATCCTTCTCCTGAACAGCCACTTAGATGAACACCAGGTGGACTACTTGGTTTAGAGAATTCACTATTGTGATAAATAACTGAGAAGACCAAGAAAAAAACTCTGTATAAAATAAAATATTTATGCAGACCGGTCACAATACACTGAAGATACTACATCAGAACACATCCTACTGTATATAGTGCATTTTGAAAAACAACAGACTAGAACCCTACCGCAGATAAAATCTGCGTGTACCTATAGCCACTTTTTATTGGCTTATTCATCTATATTCTTAAAATGACATTTATTCACTGGATTTTTTCAAAAGCAAAAGAATTGGGTTTAGGAACTATGAACTGGAAGTGCTCTAAAAATATTCCCATACACTTCTTTTTACTATTAACAGTGCAAGAATAATGAAAATTCATGAATAATTTACATAGCTTTCTTAGAATTATCAAATAGCAAGACCTATATTTATAAAGAACGCATCATAAGCAAAAATATTTTATTTTGTCAAATATATTGCTTAAGTAATTGAATATTAAATAATAATTAATTTATTTAAAAAGTTATTTTGATCAAATCTGATTCCAAGTAACTTTTGAAGACCAGAAAAGTAAATTATAATCTGTTTTGACCACAGATTTACATTGAAATCTAACACAAAGTCTACACAATATAATCTAAAGAACTAAGCAACAATTAACCAGGAGTATGAAGTAGAAATTAAAGATATTTATGCCACCAGATCATGATTACGGTCATGAAATGAAATTACAGTCTGACCACATCTAAACAAAAAGACATTAAAAACATGCACAGAAAATTATTCCAGGGACAGCCGTGCAATAGTTTTTTCATCATTGATTTCTTAACATTTCAGAAAGACTGAAATATATTTTCAATATACTACATGTTCAAGTTGCCTATTTAACTTTATGATTCATTCCAGAATCTTCAATATTTTTTGTTGTTCTTTCTTGGAATAATAACGTGCTGTCCAAATGATTTCTTTTGCTCCAAGGATTATTTAATGCTTCTGCTTGCAATAGCAAATGCTACTTATGAATTAGCAGTAATAATTTATACTAACATAAGCAACCTTGCACTTCCATAGAGAAAGATGAAATAATGTGAATTTAAATAAAACAACCTCTAGACAACTTACAGAGGTAAAAAATACTGTCTCCTAGTAAGCCCCTATAAGTCACACTTCACTAGCTACAGAATTTCCACATGCCTATTTCAAAATCAATAAGTGGTAATTTCAAGCATAATTTAATTACAAAAATGTAAAAATAAATATTTGGTCATTTCTAAAGCTCTGTGTAATGACCAAGAAGGATCAATACTTTTCCTTAAGAAGTCTTTAAAATAATAAATGCAATCTGAATTTCTACTACTCTCTTATTTATAAGAACACTGCAACGCTTGAAAACTTGATACTTTTGATTGATTAGACAACCTCTTCCTGTTCTTTCCTTCCTCCTTTTTCTCCCCCAGAACAAACATTTTATATATATGGTATCTTAAATGTGAATTATTTTCTGCCCTTGGAAAATTAGAAATAGTTTTACAACAGCACAGACAAGAAAATATGCAGAAAGTAACATACATTTTGAAGTGTCAAATCACTGATGTTAGTTGATATTGCTCTCAGCCAGTCAGCACTCTCCTGGGCTGTATAAAACTGAAGTATCCCAGTACTAACTCCATCGAGTGCCAGCACTTCAAATGCGTTAGATCTGCAGTAAGAAGAAATATATCCGTAAAGGAAGATATATCAGTTTTCTTAAACTGTCCAATATCTCTCAGTGTTTAAGTGATCCTTAAAACTTTTGAAAAGTTTTGGGGTTTTAGTTTACAAATAAAAAGAAAGGTAACAAAAAGAAGGATAATAATGGACTGTATTAGCAGCAAAACATACAATAAATACTTTCTCTGTACCAGCAGCTATATGTGCTGATCATTTACTTCCCTTAAGTATACAGACTGTTTATAATTACTAAACTCAGGGTACTGTATTCAGGAAGAATGCATTAGACCTTTTTGAACAAATATTAACATTTTTGAAACCAAAAGACTTTTTTCTTTATTGAATTTTTGGTTTCATTTTCTAGCAATGTGTCTGTTGCAACAAACTGCCTTGCCTAGTTTTAATTTATTCCATTCCTATACTTTCTATGTAAAATTCTAAGCAAAGTTTTCTTTAAGTTCTTTTATGACACAGAAATTTGAAAAATGTACTTAAAAGTTTCTTTATAACATTTTTTAATGTAAGGCCCTTTCTCATAACAGCATCTACATGTGCTAATATTCAATTGATTTTCTTTTTTCAATTTTTATGCTTCTTTTATATCTTTAAAGCAACTTCGTTCTACAAATGCCAGTGTTTCTTTACTATCTGTAGGAAGTTGAGCTCTATGCATTTACCTCTAAAATCCCACACATCTGGATGATGGTGGGATACACTTTTTCGACTGTTAAATTTTTCAGTAGGAATAACAGAAGTCTATTCAGTAGTGGCATGGAAGTACACTGGTCTATATATCTTTAAAACATATGACATGCAATAGTTTCAACTAAATTTCAGAGAGTTACATAGGTTACTTAGGTGTCCATGAGTGTTATGAGAATTAGATTTTACTTATATACTATTGTGCACGTTTCTTTTTTATAACTTGGAGAATATCACTGCTCTCTGCTATATTTACACAGTCGATATATTTATACTTTAACGCTATATTGCTTTCCTTTTGGTACTAAACTAGAAGGAAGTAAACTATTGAATCCAGAATACTGCTCTGTGAAGTTGCTGGGTTGGGGGTTTATCTGGGATTCTCTTATCTAAGGTGAAATCTTCTACCGTTTAATTTATGATATATGTTAGTATGAGCATTCTAAGTGACACACAAAGGTTACCTGAGTCACTCACTCATGACTTACTGAAAAAGTTATTAACCTAACAATTGTAATTTATAGGGAGTTTGATAGTGAGCATGAAGACTTAAAACTACATGCTAAAAAGGTAATATAAAATATCCATCATATACAATATTAGCAAGATGCAATATTCCTATATATATATATATATATATACACACATTAGCTGATATCTTTTACTGTTAAATGAGTTGTTAAGTGTTACACTTGCAGCTAACAAAAATAACGTTCTTGGTCTGAAGACTTAAATGTTATCAGCAGATTCCCTTGTTTTCCTTTCATGATTGAATTATCTTGTCACCTACTAAAACCTAAAAACGTCAAAATTCTGTGCAACTTTCATTTCAGGAGATCTCTGTTTCAGCTCTTCAGAAAGAAAGAAAAGGTGAAAAAAAAAATAAATAATTACATTATCTTCAAGTAAACTGAGTGAAATAATCACCCCTCGAGCACACAGTCCCTTTTATCTAAGGCTCTCATAAATATCGCAACAGTGCTGTAATGGAATGATTTATGGTATGATCTCTTCAACATCCCTCTGAGACAGGGAAGATCTATCATTGCCTATTCATTGATACACGGTGGAGCATGGAAACAATCAAACTGCTGCCTTGAAGAGGATCCATTCACAATGCCTAATTTAGACAGAAAATTAAAATATCAAAACTAAGATACTAGAATCTTTACACAAATGAGAGAGGACAATCCAGAGAATTTAACAGAGGCAGAAAACAGTGCACTCCACTGTCACCACATAGGGTGCCTACATAATAACTCAGGTTCAGAAGATACATGAATGTATGCAGTGTGAATTCCTTATCTAAGTGGCACAAAGTTATACAAGTGGCTGACGAAAGATCACAGATATGAACTCTTAGGGTAACAACTAATACAGCTAACACACAATCAAGCTTTTTTTTAAAAACAAACAAACAAACAAAAACTCCACTACAAGTTTTGCTATAAAAATTAGCCAATCTTTTCTAATTTGAAACATGGTGCTGGCAATACTGCAGATGACACTAAAGCTCCCGCTGTCCTTTACCTTATCAAAATATTGTGATCAGTTATAAAAGACAGTTAAGAGATTCAAACAAAGGCAGCTAGATATCTGAACGATTCACTGACAGGATATTTGCACAGAACCAAAATGTAGGGTGTGAGGGATCCTAAATTCCAGGCCAAAAATGGATACAGTATTTTAGATGCAGGTATTTCAGATGTGGCCTCACAAGTGCAAAGTAGAAGAAAATAAGCACTTCCCTTGACCTGCTGACTCTGTTATTACTAATACAGCCCCATTTGTGGCTACCCTCCATCCCTGAAAGTGCATACAGCTGACTCATGCTCCACATACTAACCATCCAGTGGGTTTGTTCTCAACCTTGCTCAACTTTACTATACTATTTCTTGCTTTCAATTACAATTGTTTCCCTCTACAAATTCCATTAGGTATTGTTGTATGTATCACACTGTGGTCTGTAAAATATAATGTATATAAGGCAAGAAGTGAAAACAATTATCCAAACTAAAACCAAAAGCTAAATGAAATGAATGATGAAGTTCTTTTTTTCCACTTTAAGTGAAACAACCAGTACATACTGCAAGCACCAAGACAGCACTGAAATTTGGGTGAAAACAAATTCTAGAGGCTTAAATAGCACACTTTTCTCCATTTTAACAAAATGCAGAAAATAAAAAAATAGAGGGACCTCTAAGCACCTACTCCTGCTGGCTGACAAGGATGAGCTTTAATATCACATAAGAGTTTTGAGAAGTTTCAAAATGCTATGAAGTCACATCACCACAAAACAAGATGACATGGCTTTTTTTTTTTTGGGGGGGGGAGGTGTTGGAAAGCGGTAAAGGAGGGGGAAGGCTTCAAGACTTTTAAGACACAGCTAGAGGAGTTTCCTGTCTCTTTTATTCCTGCTGTTATTGTATTATTGCAATGAGAACCAGAAGTGAATGGAGTGGAGTTCTGATAGTTTGAAACAGCAGAAAATGAATACTGACTGCAACTTATAACCTATACACAACTATATATGGGGTTAACAGGCTTCAAATCTTTCTAAGACTGCAAATGCCACCTACCACCAAAAAAATGAGAAAAAAGCACAAAAAAAGGAAACAGAAATGTAGGCAGTAATTTCTCTGTCCCTTTACACTGACTATCACTTGAAATACACACCTGATGACACTATCGAGAATTTTACATAACTATTTTAAGACACTACCAAAGCTCATTAAACTCTTCTCTGAATGAAACACAAGACAAAATCCTTCCAGTTTCCACTTCAATAGATGCATCAGTCATATGGAATTTCCCCTTCTTCCATATGATTGGAGGCATTCTTCATCACGAAGTAGCAATCACTGAATCCATCACGTAAAAATAGTCTTACTGATGCAAGAATTGTTTGAACTCCAAGGCTGAGAAAACTGAAGGCCTTTTACTCATCTTGAAAGACTGGAATTTCATGGTGGTTTCCAGTGCGGTCTGGTCAGAGATAAATATCACAGTTGCTGTGAAGTCACAACCAGACATCGTTTGCCGGCATCTGAATAGCATCGCTTCGTCAGGTGTGGATGAAGCATTCCACTAGCAAAGATTAATTCCCAAGAATATGTTTCAACATCTAATGTTAGAGATCCTTTCTGCTGATGTGTGTCTTCTATGGGGAAATAAACAAATGCTGCAGATACAGAAAAAGCTCTTGGAAGATGGAAATATTTTCCTTTTCATATTTCATATATTAAAATATATTAGTTTCTAAAGCTTCCTGTCTCTCTCACATTTCTACTGAATATGGCTATACTATCTTTAACTCTACACATGAGTGTGAATGATAATAATACCTAGAATATTTGCTTTTCTTAAATTCTAGAAATTTGGGATGAATTACCCTCACATTTCCTATTATTTTCATATTTGTATCCCAATCTGAAACTTTCTTTCCCACAAGCATTTCCACTAAATAGCATGAGGCACTGGTTTCTTTACTCAGCCTATTTTTAACTCACTTTCACTGTGAAATGTCTTTTTTTTTTTCTTTTTATTACATTAATTTATTTTAATAAAATAAACACTGTCTGAGCAAGAGTAATGATAAATAATAGATGGGTATTGGTAGACAGTTCTCTTCCTGACATTTGACACTTTTCGTCAATTAATATTAATAAAACAAAAAATGGCAACTGGGAGTTTTGTGATACAGAGCAGTTGGTAAATAAAGAGGTTTTAAGTCAAAAGACTTTTCTGAGAGAAAATCTATTTTCAATGCCAGCTGAACTGCAAAAATCTGAATTTTTACGTTATTGGAGGGTAAGGATTTCAGTCATTCAGTCTTCCTTCCTGTTTGGATGATTTTTTGATGTCTGAATTCAATTTTTATTTCTTTTCTTACAGTGTTTTCTAATGGCTTGTTTACATTTCTGTATGACTCTCTTGCCAGAATTTCTATTTCTAATTAGCCTGAAGTATTGTGGATTATGGAATGAAAATTCATCCCAAAAAAGAATTGTCCAAATTATTTAATCTCTTTGAAATTATGTTAAAAAATAATGGGGTGTACTACTGTAAATGAAATACAGCCTCAAAAGATGGTCAAAGTTGCTTATATAATTAGACTAACAGAAACTATTGAGATAAAAAGCTATCAAGGTATTA
The DNA here is from genome assembly GCF_964211835.1 of Anser anser. NCBI lineage: Eukaryota > Metazoa > Chordata > Aves > Anseriformes > Anatidae > Anser > Anser anser. The sequence continues at coordinate 20,337,439 of NC_139722.1, forward strand.
AACATAAACTTGGATTGCATGTCAAGTTTGTTTCTTCTTTTTTAATGAACATTTTGCTTCTGGTATTGTAACTTTGCTTTATTTTGCATTAAACTTGGAGTAATGAAGTAAGATAATTTGAAGTGACACAGACATTTTGCTTCTACAGATACTATCTAACTGATATGCCACTAACAGCTCCCAGTTGTATCCCATTAAATTTGTAATAACTCACGTAGAAGAAAAAAAGGATTGTGGGAGATGGGATGGTTCTAGCATTGATTAGGTGTCTTATCCTGTACCCCATGAAGTCACACAAAATGTTACGCTAGGACTGCTGATGGGAACTAACAGGCGTACTATCACCAGCTGAAAAGAGAGTAGGATGCAGGTGTGAGATACTTGGCTTTGTTGCAGAGAGAAAAATCTGTGGAATTACAGTCTGCCAGACTCAGCATGCTTTCCTTGTCTGAAGTCGCAGAACAAAGAAAGAGGCTGAGGAGCCTTGCTGGAGACCAGAAGCAGCCTGAATGACTGAAAGACATATGCAGTATCACCATGCTACTGTCCTCTCTTGAGTGCAGAACTGTAGTAGGATGGGTCACTGTGGTGGGGTGGAGAATGGAATATATGTATCCTTATCAATATGTGTTTTATAATTTCAGCACAATCATCGGTTTTTGATAATTCAAGGGAGAGCATTTCAATTTCACCCCCTTCAGGCAAGTAAAATTCTGTTGCCTAAGTAGATGAGAGGCAACAGACACGATTTGTAGAATGGCAAATTCCGATTTGACATCAGGTTTTTCATTTTTTCATTTTTTTTTTCTTTTGTTTTTCCCATGAGGATGATCAAATACCGGCACAGGTTGCCCATCAAGTTTGTAGAATCTCCATCCTGGGAGGTGTTCAGGAGATGGCCATGTGCAATGTGATCTCATTAGACATCTTTGAGCAGGGAACAGGACCGGGTGACCTCTGGCATCCTTTCCAGCCTGACTTATTCTATGATTCTAGAAGTGAGACATACTGAACAGAGGAACTATTTTTTTTAATCATAAGTGACTGTGCAAGACAGAAGAAACACAAGACATCCTTATTTCCATCCACTGACACCCAGCTGAGTCCAGGGATTTAGCATATTTGTAGGTGAATGACTACCAGATATCTACAGTCAGATGAGATGAATCTCATCTATTAAATTCCAATCCCAATAGATTGTGAGCATGCGAACAGTCCCAAAGAACTTAGGTGAACGTCATTTTAACTTAAGTTATCAGCATGCAGACAAATTTTTAGATTCTCCTTTGTGCTCCTTTGTCACAATGGAAGCATGCTGGAGAGATTAAAAATTTAAATAATAAACCACCAAACTGTATTTCATGTTATTCATTATAGGAAGATCGAATTTATCTCAATGATGTCTTCAGAGCTACCTTAATAGTCAGTAGCTTAAATCTCAAATATAATACAAGATTTTTTCTTTCTGGCACATATAAGATGGCTAACACAATACAGACATGGACAATTTTTACTGGACTGCCTCCCACTGTAATGCCAGCTAAGTTTCAGTTTCAAGCACTATATGTCTTTCGACATGAGGGGAGTCTATAGCTCATGACAACAACAACTTTTTGTCAAGACTACAGAGTTCATCATTACGTTTAAATTATATGCAAAAGATTACTTCTTGAACATTTTCAGTTCTCCATCTGTTTATACTGTATATGGAATTCATACACATTTGTTCGAGAAAGATAGATGGCCATGTGCTTGATTTTCACTTAGTACTGTGGCAGGTTTACTTTGAACACTAAAACCTGTCTGCCTTCAGAAGACAGAACAATATTCCTTTATCGTATTTTTATTATTACTATTATTGATAATACAATGCAAACCAGGTTCTTTCCCATAACACCCGTCTATGCCTCAGAAAAAAATGCATTTCTGGAACAAAAACACATTGTGAAAAACAACAGCGATAAAGCTAAATAATGAGCACCACAGGCTACATGCTTCAACACATTCAGCTAGCTCCAGAATTCTTTATTGCTATTTTGGTGTCAAAGTTAGTGGGAAGAAAGCAGGCCTGCCACAGAACCTCAAGGCTATTTATCCTGAGGCATTTAGTGGGGACAGAGTCTTGCTGAGCTAACCCTGGTGGGTTAGAATTTAGTATTTTGTCAGACAGCAGAAGAAAAGACAACATATGTCTCACTTCCTCCAGAAACAGAAAAAAAAAAAAAAGGTAATAATTCTTTGAACTCTGGCAATATTAATATGCACAATCCCCCAGAGTAATAACTTGTTATTTGTTATATATATATATTTTTTTTTTTTTTTTGGGTGGGGGAAGGGAGGGAGGAGAAGGATTTATTTTACTTTTCCTTTTCCACTGTTTTATCTTCTAAGGGAGGTTATTTACTAGAACTAAGAGTGAAGAGGTGCCACATCAATTTTCCAGAGCAACACAACTTCGGGGGAAAGGGTGAATGGTTCCTGAGTACATTCGTGTGCTTAGCTGCAGTACAGATTTTAAAACTAGATGCTAAATATTGTGAGGATGAAGAATAAAAAAAAAAAAACACCTCACTCTCCTTAAGTTGGCTTCCTGCAACTGAACAGAATTAAAGGGATGTATTTGAGCATGTGACTATATTGCCCTAGACTGCAAAGCAGCAGCAATTCCCTTAATTTTGATGCCATTGATTTTTGATGCACTTTTAGACTGCAAATATCTTGCATCCAGAATGTCTAAATTCTGGCCAAAACGTAAGGAACAGGTACTTAATTGGTCCCTAACTTTAAGAATAAATATTCAGTGCTGATCTTTAGTCTAACTGCATGGCATAGGTCCTGTCTAGCTCCTTTTTCCTGCCTATACCTTGACTTTTCTCTGAGTTAGCCCTTATTTTAGCCAAGGGTATGTCAGTCTCTCATTGTGGAGAGATCTACAGAATAACTATTCACTTCTTGGGCATCTCTCTGTTAACAGTCTGTTGAGCAGAGCTTATCCTGTATCCTGTATTTACCTGACCCCTAGCAACTGACTTCCAGAACATCTTGCTGCTTAAGTAAAATTGTAAAAGAAGTATTGGAAATACTTATTTCAACATTTTTTTTTAAATAAAAAACACACATGGCAGTGGTCAGGCAGTTAATAGAAAAGGGTGGATAGCACATTTTTAAGAAGAAAATCTCAGATTTCATGGCTTTTTCACATATCACCTTAACAATGTAGCAAAAAGCAATAAATTGTCCTACACCTCATATTCTTAAACACAGAAAAAAAAAAAAAAGCACTTTACGTAGTGCTACAAAGGTCAAGAAATTCAGAACAAAGGTTACAGAATGGACTTCCTTACAGGCAGGTACCAAGCTCTTCAGTACTTTATAACTACACTCAAAAATCAAGAGGCATGGTAGAAATCACGAAACATTGCCCACAGCAATATATCGAATTTATTACAAGGCTACCAGGTCTAGAAGTCATTGAAAATTGCTTTCACTTTCCATATCTATGCTGAATGGAAAGAAAAAAAAGTTTAAATTCCTTAAGTGCCAAAAGAAACTCCAGTTGACAAATGCTAAAACCCTAGAGCTAAAAGTAGGAAATGTACCTGAAGAGAAAAAAAAACTCCTCTTCAAAATCATACGATATTTGAAACGGATTATATACATAACAAATTTTTTAATAAGAAGCTGCTACATTTAACAGAATAGTAAAACGTCTTAGAAGCACAGAAGGAAAACGACATATATAGATATCATGCCCATTGCTTTGCCATCGCAAGTTAAAAAAAATCATATATTGCTCAATGCTCATTACTATTAAATCTCATCGCTATTAAATTCTATCTTGCTAACCAGTTAGACAGGAAAAGTTCCACTACTACAGAGACAGATCTAGAATATCACCATTCCAGTGGTTAGAAACCATTGGCTAATTTTTATCCTAATTTATTCATGGTCAGTTAGTGCCCTTGTGAGTCAGTATTTCCATCTAGCTTAACTAGCTTTTGTCCTTCACAGTGTTTTTTCTTCCTGTTAACCCTACATGCTAAGAAATCAAAATAATATATTTCTAAAAACACTGTATGCTTATCTACTGTATCCATTCATATTTTATGTTTTAATTCAAATAACCAGAATTGTAAACAGATTCTAGACGGGGTCTTAGCAATGTTTGTACAATGGTCTTTATGCTTCTCGTTTCTGGAAATTGCTTCTCCTGCTATACTCTAAAATATCTGTTTTTCCTTCATAAGTCTGCAGAACAGTGATGTCCCAGAGTTATTTTCTGCCGAATTACAGTATGGACCTAATCCTCACCTTACTCTGCTGCCATCCACCAAAAGGCTCCATTAGGTTCCTATGGAAAACTATTCCATAGATTTTTGTTCTAGTAACAATCCTTAATGTCATCCCCCTACACTTGGCACTATTACATTGTATTCCATTTCCAATTGTTCTATCCTTTCATAACTATGGTGCTCTTCTTTTGTATAGTGGATGCTGATTCTGTCACTAATGATTTTAATTAATATACTTTTATTTTCTGTATCATCAGTCAGATAGTCCTTAAGAGATAATAACATCCCTCAAAACCTTTACTTTCTTTTTCTACTTACTTTTTATCAGATGTTACTCACTCTCTCTCCTTCTTGTTGCAGTTCAGTTTGGTTATGATACTTTTTATGTGCATACTCATTCAGTCCTCCTTCCCTCACGTTCATTCTAATCGTTACCGAAAGCTGTAATCAAACACTTATTCAGTTTTTGTAACTCAGAGAGATTATGTTTAATTCCTATACATTTTTTCAAAATGGTTTGCTTCATCACTTGCTTATTTATGTAAATAACTAAAGGCATTTTGTTAATACACTGGAATGTTAAAATGGGAAATAGAATCCTTCAGAAAGATTCTCTCTTAAGAATATAGTGAGCCAATGATTTAAAAAAATAACAAAAACACTCACCCGCCCCCAATACACTGTAATAATTGCAATTGCCAGAATGCCAGCAAATATAAATTAATACCAAAATTTAATTAAGTTGTTTATGTAATTGGGATCACAGCTACAAGGGCTTATAGGTACTGGACCAGAGTTACTTCCAGCTCACCCATTTCTTCTGTTCAATTTCCATCTTCCAAATAAGCAATTTTTTTTCAGTCTCTAAACTTACAACGTTCAAGAGGTTATAGCTATACTACCTTCACTTAAAGCATCAGTCAATACAGCAAACAAAAATGATTATCTAGGGTTGTCAATGCCTGTTGTAAGGACTAGAAATACTTATCTACGCATAGTCCCAAATAAGGTTTTATATATTCTGTTACAAAATATGAAAGATTATAAATGAATATAACTATGTTCTTCATCTTCTATATGACTACCGGTCTTTACATTTTTATCTTAAAAACAAAAAGTCTGCAAACGACACCATGAACAACAAATTTTTTGGGGTAAGCAAGGCTTACTTATTCCACTGTTAAACTTACATCACATTTAGTGACCAACTCTGTCTTTAACAATCAAAAATTACTAGCAATTGCATGTACTCACAGGAGTAGAATTCTCTCTGTCCATATTACCTTAATACTTACAGAGAAAAATAGCACAAATGGATTGGCGAGAATTGTAGAATTATAAAAGTAGTGGTGCTATATAATAAAGGCAAGGCCGTTTAAAAGCCATTGAACTAGTAAGTAATCAAAAAGAGCAGACTAACCTATATATTACAAAGAAATATTCAAATAGATTCCAATTGCACCATCAATATGAGCTGCACTAATAAAAAGTGACTTGTGTAGTTAAGCTAATGTTTATCTTGATGTTCATACTTTCTGAAGATATAACTGGAAAGATCCTACACTGAGAAGATGAGAAACACCAACTACAATTTTCATCTTTCCTTTAAAATATTCTAGGGTTAGGGCGTTTTTTTATTTTGTTTCATTATGTGGAAAAGAGACTTCAGACTCTTTGAAGTATTTTTTTTTCATTCCTCTTTATGTATAAGGAAGGAAAACCATCTATCCCATTCTTTCTTTTTTTCTGTTAATACCTACAGTGCTGACAAAATCTAAAATATATGAAAGATATACTTGTGTCATTAAGTCACCAACCTTCAGACTTTGTGGGAAAAGTCAAATGAAAAATCCAGTGTAATGAAAGTCAAAAGATGACTCCTTTTTCTTACACAATGAAAAAAGAATAATAGTCAAACAGATAGAGGTGCTCCTGACCATCTCGTGACACAAAAGCTAAAAGTATGTATTTTCTTGCCAAAGTTACTGGAAAACTCCAATGAAATACTATAACATACTTTAACCACAAAGGAAATAATATGGCCCAATCTGATTAGATTAGGCTAGATCTGATCTAAACCACACTAAAATTATGCCATAGTCTAACAGAGAGCTCTAATTATATAACCTGTTTCTAACTGAAAAATGGTCAAAAATATTGAGAAAGATGCTGACAGTTTATACATTGTTATAATCTGCCTTTTTTAAAGGAAAGGAAACAAAAGTTGTCTTTCAGTAATAAATCAGACTCTGTTTGACCTTGTTCCTAAGGATGTCTGAAAATTAGAGATTATTAAAACACTAGGAAAAGAAAACTGAAAATATGACAATATCTTAAATATAAAAGCAAAAGTGATAATGAGGTCAGAGGGGCTTTCTAGACTGTCTGACAGCAGCATACTACATCAGAACAGCAACAGTAGTTGGACGTACAGATACTATACTTAGCATACACAATGCTATATATTAAAACCATCAGTTTGTGATTGATTTTAGTAAAAGAGTATGCTATGACTTCTGTGACCATCTGCAAGAATTTCAGAGGTGAAAAAGCAGTTTTTCTGTCAGCGTTACCTATGAGTGAATAGATGGCCAAATAATCATACAGGCTTTGATATCCTTTCCCAAGCTGTAATATTTTACGAAGTTACAAGAGAATGTCAAAAGCTAAAAAGACGTAGATCGTTTTGGTAGAAGAATGATCCAGACCTCTCTTTCAGAATTTAATTCAGGTAAAGAGTAGGGGAAACGTCCTTTTTTATATTGTCCACCTAGCAGAAGAGAAGGCACACAGCTGTGTATATGACACCATAGAAAATAGTTTCAATTGCTCAATGATACAGACTTAGAAAGGAGACAAGGCTGTACCAGTGCCAGAGTGCCTTCTCAAGACCAACTGAGAGGATAATATAAAAAGAAACATTACATCAGAAAAGAAAACAAACAAAACAAAACAAAACAAACTAATGACAGAAAACATAAGGGACACAAAAAGTGACAAGGATTACATATGGATTCACAGAATCCTTTAATATTGAAAAAGCAAGCATTCTCTTTACCAATCTATGCAGATAGACCCTCCCAGACCTCCTTCCCCATAGTTTTTGATGCTGACCATGATGTTATATGGTATGGTTATGGAATAATCATTTGGTCAATGTGGGTCAGCTGTCCACGTTGTGTCCCCTACCAACTTCTGGCCCACCCTCAGCCTACTTGTTGAGGGTGGGAAAAAGAGAAAGCCTTGATGCTCAGCAACAACAAAAATACTGGTGTGTTATTATTTTAGTCAAAAATGTAAAACACAGAACCATATGGCCTGCTATGTAGAATATTAACTCCATCCCAGCCAGACCCGGTACAGTACCAGAAGATGTGTTATTTCAAGGCATTTTCAAAATGTACAGGCTGCTGTTTTCAGAAGTGGAATCTCTTGGGATTGCTTCATCTAATGCTTAAAGTGCATAAAACAGGAGTTAACAGCTCCAAACTATCTAGGTGATAACTGAATTCTAAGGTTTAAATGTTCTGTCTTCTTCCACTTATCCTTTAAATTCACGAACATTGATGATAAGTTGATGATGAGCTGATGCTTAAATGTGCATGCATAGGTAGGTTCAATTAATCCACAGGAGAACTTCTAAGACCTGAATGGATGGAGGCCTGTGATAGACTGGGAAGTGTTGGACCAAATGAACAGGTCAGCTGAAGGAGGAAGGAAGGAAGTGGTGGAGGAAGGGATGAGAGACTTTTTAAAATGGAATTAAGAGTTCAGAAGAGGGTGTGGGACAACTTAAAACTTTTCTGTGCAATTTATTATTATTGAGCTGTGACACTATCACAAAGTCTGGGAGAAGAGACGCCAACAGATTTAGGTGACTAATTGCTCTAAGCTAAAAGCAGGATAACTGTCCTACAAAAAAATAAAATAAAATAAATGATAATTCATATCAGTTTTTGGAAACAGGTAACAAATCTGGTATAGATAAAGAAAAACAAACACATTAATTTCTGATATTTCCTGGTAGCAGGTGACCTTAATAGGTTCAAGAAGGATTCAAATTCTCTCATTTTCAAATATCAGAAATGTATAAAAATAGGGCAACCCATATAGAAAATGGAAAATAACAACATTGAATGAACTGCTGTTCTCATAAATATGGAGAACAGTGGACTACTTGAACCACAATTAGTGAGAGATTTGTGGCAGTCCTACCACACATAATGGATTACAGAAAAAAACATTTGATGCATGCTGCAAAATGTTAGAACTTTCCCAAGCATATTATTTACTGGGGTTTCAACAGTCTTCACTTTTGCTTTCACTTATGTCCTGAAGCCCACAACAATCACCTTTGCTATCCTACTCCACTGTTGCTGTATGAACTATTGCCTAAGTATCTGAGATGTGGCAAGATTCTATGATGAAAAATAAAACACTTTGTACCCTCTACTTTGAGAAAATCTGTTGTCAGTATGAGTTCCTATATGACAATGATAGGCACATAACATTTTGCAGAATGTTATCATTTTTAAAGAAAAAGGAATGTTTACTGACAATATCTGAACTTATTCTATTACAGAGATATGGAGTGAAATGTAATACCTTAAAAATTAATTCAAGTAATGCCAAGCTTAACCTCTGTGCTAGCTGCTGATGAATTCCCAAGATACATCAGATTACAGAAACATATTTATAGGAGCTATATTTACAGTCCTTTTTTTTTTTTTTTTACTTTGTCTCATAATCATCATGCATGGCATTAATCTCAAGAGAAAATGGACTACATAGATTTTAATAACAAGACTTTCATATCTCCACTCAAAGAATCCTTACATAGCCAACACTCCACAGTAAAATATTAGGTACAGCTAACTAACACAGTGCTTCCCCTTTTAGATTACAAACCTTAATTTATCTGTTCCAGCTTTGTACCTCGAGATTCGAGCCATTGACAGAGGAACTGATAAGGTGTCTAGCCAGCGCTTCTCATATTTTGGTTCATTAGCTATGGGTGAAGAAGGTGATGATGGAGCCTGTGCAGAATAAATGAGAATCAGTAAGTACAGCCTACAAAACAACATAGTGCAAAAAACATGAATATTCATCTCTGGCTACGCTTGTCTCAGAAAGGAATAATATATAGTGATAAAACTATTTAAGGAACTATAGTTTCTTGAACTTCGTAGATTTAGAAACTTAGGAATTTAGTAGAGAAATAAAAATAAGTATTCACGAAGAAAGGAATGCTGTCCATCTTGATAATATATGTGACACAATTTGATACTATTTTGACTTAATTTTAGTATTGCCTTAATACTAAATAATATATATTGCCTTAACACTAACTATATATAGTTTATGTTTATAACTGAAAATAAGAAGGAAATTTGTTTTGTTTTAATCATAAATATCCTGAATTTTATCTAAATGCAACATAATTATCTAAATTTATCTAAATGCAACATAAATTAAATTTTTGATTTAAACTAATTTAGTCCATGAAACTCTTTGACATGTCTCAATTATCAAAGAAAAAGACACAGTATCCTAATGTAAGTACCACAGGAGTCACTGAGAAGACTGGTTTCTTATTTATGCAACAGACTTTTATCCATAGTATTGTTTAATAGTTGATTTAAAACTCTGTTTTCTTTGTTATCAGTATCCATATATGAAATTATGAATTTTGGAAACTTCATCTTAGAAGTTTTCGTTCAAGTGCCTCTACTGGAAAGACAAGATTGCTGATACTCTCCAAGCAGTAGAGGTGTCCAGATCTCACAACAGTGAAAATACATACTTTTATGATCTACTCATTACAGCATACAGAAGAAAATGATGTTAAAACAAATGTGTGCAAATGCCAGTGCAAAGTTAGTGGAATTAGCCTGCATATATAGCTATTAGTCAAACCTGAAGTAGAGGTCATATAGATTGTTCAGTCTAGTCATGTGTGTAGCATCTTATGTATTGCAACTGAATATTTAATTAATGTATGAAAGCAACACAGTATGAAACATGATTAAAATCAAATACTTATGAAATTTAAAAAGTTGTCAAGGAACTACTGACACTAAAACTTTCAGGGAACTTCAAAGGAATACACATCTTAGTCAATATACAGTTGCAGAATATGCAGTTTATTCCTTGTGAAATAATATCCAGAGGTTTACACTATTGTATCACTGACTGAAAGTACAAAACTATGTCTAAACTGTGAAGAAAAATAAAGAAAAAAAGACAAAGGTGGTAACTGTTTTTCTTTGCAAATGATTTGAAAATAGTGTTTACAGGTAAAAATCAATTAAGTTATGAACGTTATGTTATGATTAGAAATAACGTTAGTTAAGTTATGATTAGAAAATGATGGAAACCAATGCTCAGCATACCAATTCAGATTTATAATTATGATTATGAGCATATAAAAGGCTTATTAAATGAACAACAGAATGAGATAGGATTTTCTTACAGAACACATAAAGACAATACACTTGAAAGTTTACATTGGTATTTATATCTCTGCAGTACCATGACATCTGCATATTTCACTTTTCTATAAAGAGAGCCATCACTATGTACAGAGAGGCAGTTAAGAAGGAATCAAAGAGATATAGGTATTTAGGTCAAAGTTAGGCATCTATGCTATCTGTATCTGAACTGAAATTACCTGTCCCTTAGAACTTACCAGTAGAGAAGTGAGTTGAAAGATGGTTATTTTTATAAAAGCCATAAACATGCACCAAGTAGAACAAAAGCAAATAAACCAAATGATGACCCAGCATCAGCTCTCTTATGCCCAGGTGTTTAAAAAAAAAAAAAAAAAAAAAAAAAAACTTACTCAAAATAGAGAGCATTCTGAGAATTGCTCCATTTCTATTTTTTCTTCCTGCTCATAAATCTTTTAGGTTTTTGTTTGTTTCTTTCTTTTTCCTAAAGCTCTTTCTTATAGTCAGTGGCAACTGATCTTTCTATTTCTTTAAATAAATCAAAATACTGACTTTCAGATTCTAACAGGATGACTGAGAGTTAGTGATTGAGGAACACTTCTCTAGCAAAAAAAAAAAAAACAGTAGTGAAATTGGCAGAGTTGGTTAACAGTAAAGTACTTACTGTTGTAAGTACTACTAAATTAACTACTTAAGTTGGTTAACAGTAAAGTCTTACACTGCAAACTCTTTAAGGAAAAGAATCATAGTTTCATTTAGAGTATTTGCAATCCCTAGAACAATCCAGCTTTCATTTGACTGAGATCTCCTGATGTTGCAGTATGAATATTTCATAATCAAGTCCACTGACTAATTCTATTTCATAGAATTAGCCACAAAAAGATAAGGTGTCTTGAAAGCTTAGTTTAAACTTGGTAATATCATAGTGAAGAAACTGATGCATATTTTAGCGTTCTGTACAAACGAAAATCGTTGATAGAATGACAGGCAACCTGAAGTTGAAAATGATCAACAGAGTCTAACATATCTGTCCATAAGCTGAAATGTCTAAGAATAAAGTAGAAGGTAGCTTATTACAGCCAAACAAAAATGCTTGAATATGATCACTGAATTTAAATCCAGGAATCAGAAAATAGGAACCATCTTCACCTATTGTTCCTGTCCTCTCCACTCTCAACACAGAGGTAACATCCAGATAATTTAAACATAGAAACCCTTTTCTTGCAAACTGTTAGCTGTATTTCTTTTAGTAGGCTGTATTCTGTCTATTATGTAATATTCAATTTAAGAGCATTTTACAGAAAAAAAATAATGGAAGGGTCACTAGCAATTTGATATTTCATTGTGGTCCCTTACACTTCAGTCAAATGCTTTAGTAGGATAACAGTGTAAAGAAGAAATATCTCCTTGTAAGTAAAGATAAGAATTTTAGAAAATCTACATCACAATTCTCCACTGGATTCATTAATTAAAGAGGGGAAAACCCTTGGTCAAAATTTATTAACCTCAAAGTTATGATTCTAAATGCTAAACTGTTATAACTTGTGTAAAATTTGGCTTCTGCAGACCATTTCAAAGTTTTGATATTTGATAAACATACCAGAAAGTGTTTTCCAGAGGGTTATGTGTTTCATCCCCTTAGTTCTGGGTTACTTACACAAGCAGAATCCATACTGCATGATCCAGCCAGTAATGACCAAGAATAGGAAAGTGATACAAAGTGGTCAAGCTGGTCCAAGTCTCAAATGTCTGTTTCTTACTAAGCCATATTGTACTAACCTGTTTATGGTAGAACGGAAATTAGAACCCTCCTTACCTTGTTACAGACAAAAGAGAGCATACACGTGGCCACAACGCCACTGCACAAAAATTAAATACTATCATAGGCCCAGCAGCCCATTTTATTCAGTTTGCCCTATAATCTACTAATATGTCAATCGGAGACAGATCCTTCACTACATCCCTTCAAAACCTGTGGATAAATGTAACAACATGGGGAAGAAGAAAGCCAGTATCATTTTTGCAAACAGAAGTAATGCTTCAGAAGTCTTCTAGAATTGTCCAAAGCAGTTATTAATGAGAGGACCAATCAATAAGATGTACTTGGGTTTCCAAAAACGAGGAAAAAAAAAAAAAGATTATTAACTGATTTGCTATGAAGTAAGGGAAAGCCCCAACACAAATTAGTAATTAGGTAAATAAAACAAGCAAAACGCTTCACTTAGTAACCAGTTTTTACTTCAGAGGGTACTATCAGTGGACTCCCAGATATACAAGCTATTCAGCATACTGATTGATGATGTGGACAAGATAGTAAGCAATAGACTGATGAAGTTAACTATGTGCAGCAAGTAATGAAAAATAATAAAAAGAAGAACAAACTGCAAACTGCAGTAGAAGCACCTCATGATACTGAATGACTGAGAGGTAAAAGGACTGCTAAAATATTATAGATAAATGAATACTAATGCATATGAGGGAAGTCTATATTAACTTTTCCTGGACTGTAATGAGTTATGAACAGATGATAAATACTCAAAATAAGATCTTGCTGTTGCAGGAAAAGCAGATGTTGAAAGGTATGGAATGGCTTTCATGCAAATAATGATTAAGTAAACAAAGACTAATTAGACTGGAAAAGAAGCAGCTGACATGACTGTATGACAAGTGTATATAAGAACACAGAGAAAGGGACTAGGATATAATGGCTCACTTTCCCTTAAAATACAAATCCTAAAATACAGAAGAATAAAAACAATGAAAGAATGCATTTCTGTATATAAGAAACTCTAGTTCAGGAAGAATCTATCCAAAACATCATGGAGGTGCACAGAACATACCCTATAAATAATTCTACATATTTCCTCTGTTCTTGGATTCTTAAGGGCATCTGTTGGGGACGAGCTTTTTGGCTAGGCGGTCCTTTGGTCTGACCCAGTGTACTGAGCTGGCTTGAACTTCAAGCCTTCTGTCTACTAAACAGTTGCTGCTCATGCTCTGCACACCATTCCTCCAAAGGACTGAAAAAAATTGGCGGTTTAGAGATAATCTCTTCAACTGTGGCTTTTATCCTCTGGTTCATTTCACACCTTTGGCTTTCTGCAGAGATCACCAACAATGTTGCCAATTAATGCCAATTTGCTTGTAACACCTGTCCATTAAGAAATGGATTGAGTACAAAAATCTCATTTTTGACAGAACACTGAACCAGGATCAGTTTGTAATGACGCATAAACACTATCCACCTGGGACAGCTGTGTACTGTTGACCTGGAGGAGGGAATGATCCTATATCCCATTAGCAATCACTGGCCTATGAAGGACAATGTGGGCAAGTGCTTTGTTGCAACTACTCGTTATGGGACAACCATGAAGTCATACGATAAGTAGAATGAAAAGGCCTCCGTTAAGTGGGAGACCTAATCAGACATGTCTCTATAATTAAGCTTGCACTAAGAATATAGGAAAGACATAAATAGATCATAGTTCACTGTGATTGTCAACTTTTTATCTTTTTGTGACATATTATTTGCTGAGCTTGGGCAACTCAATTATTTTACCTTTTTAATTTTAATTTTAGACTGTCATTGATTCTAAAACCTCTGCAAGAAAAATGTCATGTACTCAAAAGGAAGCATTTCTGAATCCACACTAGTAATTTAATTTGTAGTTTCTGTTAGGCCTGCACCTTGAAAGCAGCCACAGTGATATTTTAGGATGAATGACACGCTGCTGCTTCTTTAAACATGGGCTTTAGGCAGGCTGAAGCTGGGTTAAATCAGTTTTGGACTCAGAAATACAGTCATGTTGCTCAGCAAGCTTAAGCTTGCTTTTTAAATATACTTTTCAACTTATAGTACAAACACTGTCTGGTTTGCAAAAAGGCAAGTCTTGCAAAGTCTTCATAGTAGACGAAGACAAAGGACTACACCTGGAATAGCAATGTATCTATCAAAAACATTTTCATATCACAATTAATCAGAGGTAACAATAATTGGTATAGTTTTTTTTCTTAAAGGACTAAACTAACTGGCATCAATGATTTATTCCCTTGAAAGCTACTTTTCTTTATTACCATGATGCCTTGCTGCTGCCACCAGCCTTAAGAAATAAAGAGAAGACAGGACTCTTTCTTATCGATATCTGAAATTTCAACTGTATATGCAACTAGCGCAAAGGATTTCACAAAAGGCTTGTGTTCTATAACTTTTGTATTTTTTTGCTAAATTATGCTTGAGGGTTTCAGAAGACTGGCAAGATGTACAGTGGAAAATTAACTTTCAGTTAATTTATTTTAATTTAAATTAATTAACAAATTTAAGTAATGACAGTTTTGGCAAAGCCTAAAAGGCAAAAGAACATAAAAGAAAATGAATAAGAAGCAATTGTGATATACACAAGGAACATTTTTAACTTAAATTCTGTGATTTTGTCTTTCCTCCTGTAAGACTTTTTCTGACAATTGCAATTCATCCACTTTCTGCTTTAGAAGATTTATTCTTTCAAAATGTATCATTAAACTCTTGAGACTGTTCCATAAACTGGTACTTCTACCAAGCGCATGTGTATGTAGCAGGCATGACTTATTTTAGATTACTGCTTGTGATGAACACTGGTTCAATTTCAGATGATATTATTTATCTTTTGAGCTGTTGTTGTTGTTGCTATTTCCTCTTTAGTGAACATCGTTGAGTTTCTGAAAAGAATATCAGATATTTCTCTGAAGATATGTGTATGAAAATGCTAGCAATATTAATATAACATTTGATCTTCATATATTGAAATATTTTCCTAGGAAAAACAACTCTGACATTAAAGTGCTAAAACATGGTGTAGCATAGCTTAATTTCTTTAAGCTATAACTGAAAAAAATGGCTAATACATGTTTATGGACTTTGGTATAAAAACAAAACAAAACAACTCAGTGTAGTTAATACTAACTTAATTGCTTTTTTTTTTTTTTTTGTACAAACTGGAGAGCATCTTGTCAAAACTCCATTACTGAAGATATTGCAGTACACTCAAAAGAAAGCCCTCAATATGATACGCTTTTCAAAGTAGGCAGATTTGTCTTAGAGTTATTTTGGAGGAAGGGATTTAGATTTATATCTTTTCTTGCAGCAGCACTGGAAACCCCTCAGCTCACAGTGAATTGGAGGAGCTCTCTCTACATGTTTCAGTCAGGTCAGTGACTGAAATCTGTATGCATATTGCATATACATATGCAATGTACAAATGAATAAATAAATGTATATGTAGGGTTAGTTTTCAGTGGATCAATTAAGTAATCTGATTAATGTGTAGCTGAGCATTTGCCAACTCTTCTTCTAGGGCGAGACAGGAAACAGAGGCTGCCGACTAGCTGGGGAAGAAAACAAGTCCACTCCATTTAGCAGTAAAAGAGTCTTAGTTAGCTGACATTAATCATGGAACAACACAATTACAAGTGTTCAGTAGAGACATGACTGAAATTCTTGCAGTGCCCAGCTAAAGAAACACTTTATTGAGGTATCTATTGTAAAGAGGAGTCAATTAGAGTGTTCAGCTTGTCTCAGATGATATGATGATATCAAAATACCTGTGCATTTCTTTGATGTAGCATCAATTCAGAAGAGGGTCTGTGTTTATTTATTTTTAATGGAATGCTTAGATGCAGGTGTGCAATTCTGTGACAGCTTTAAGAAGACAGTAATTATGTGGTAAAGTATGCATCACCAAATCATTTAATAAAGGCTTTTATACGGGAAACAAGCTCTTCCAGATGAAGTAACAATTTGGACACGTAATTTAATGTCTTTAAAATTCGATGAAAGAAGCAACTTTTAATTATACAGCTCTATTCTACACTATTTTAATTGACACACATTGTTTAATTAAATGTGAAGAAGGTGAAACAGCATGTGAAACAAGAATACTGCCCCTCCATTTCTATTACAGAAAAACTGATTTAATTCCAATGCTGCATCACATGTAGGCTTCTGAAATTTAATGTCTTCTCTTGAAGACATGTAGTGCATTTGAATTAATGGATAGTTTTGCAGACACTGAGCACCTATATGTGGTTACGTGTTAGGGATCTATGCTGCCCTATTCACTGCAGTAGCTATGCATTTAAAACAATGGGATTGCTATTCTGCTGGTGAGGAACAAATTAGAAATCTTTCAATTATATAAATTTTTCTAGAAGTGATTTACTATGGAAAAATTAATGAATATTTCATTACAGCTGTGCTGCTAGGTGGCTAGGTGCTGTACTTTTTTTTTTTTTTTTAAATGAACCAATAAGGTACAAGCCTGACTAAGATATTTTTAAAGAAAATGTATGGACTACTGCACCTTTTTCTTTAATTTGTTTCCCTTAGGCTAAATGTAATTGGCTCCTGAGTAACCTCAACAACCTTGCCTGCAACACCTTTCCCAGACATATTCTTTCTTTGGGGGATGAGGGGGGTTGGAAAAGAGGGTAAAGTAGTTTTTAATAAATCTCAGCACAAAAGCAGAAAGTAATTATGACTCTTCTCAAATTATAACAGACGTCAGGAAAAAAACCACCATGTTAAAAGTATGTGAGGAAAAATACAGAAGAGAATATAGTGTTGAAATTATTATAGTGTCACTTTATAAATGCAACTGTACTGAAACTTCAGTGTTACAGACAGCTTTTGGCAGCCTTTCATATCCCCAGATGGGGTGTGCTGTCCTTGCTGAGAAGAATTAGCTCAACGTTAGAGAAATATTTTGGCCTTCACACACTGCAAATCTCTTGGGACAAATTTGAGGTTTGTCTCCTGCTCCTATCACTGACTGGGAACTCAGTAAGTGTCAATTTGTTGCAGAAACTTGTGGAATGACAATGGATGCAACTCTGAGGGAGGACCTGTTGCCTTGATTTCACTGTTGTTTATTATTATAAACCTTTTATGTATATCTGAACCACTGGAGTTCGTCTATGCTAACATCGCATCTAGATCCGGGTCACCACTATTCACCTTTGTTTCCCTGCGGATCATTACCAGGGCCTGGTATTTGAAACACTAATCTAACTATGGCAACAGTAAAAGGATCTTTCTAAAAATAATAACACTAGTAATGCTTGCTTTCATTTCTAATGCTTCATCTTCTAACACATGCAGTCTTCAATCCCATGAATGCTCCCACATATTTTTTCTTTCTAACCACGGACTTCTGATACTCCCTGCTAACATACCTGAAAGATTGCTGCTCTTTCTGTTGCCAAAAGGTGATAAAGGATCATAATTTTGTTTAGTCATGCAACGGAGTCGCACATGTATAACTTCTCATTATAATCTAGCTCTGCCCTGAAGCAGTCCACTTTGTGCCTTTGTAGTTATAAGCAGGAGAACAGATAATGAGGGAAAGAGAGAAGCTTTTGTACAAAAATCAAATGCAAATTTAATTCATCCCCAGTTCTCATTCTGCATTCCTGAACATCATAAGCCAAACATAAGAACATCGCTCATTAATAATAAACAACATTCCCCCAAACTTCTTTGTCTGTCTGTGCAAATGAAAGGTACTCAATGCACTCAGTGCAATCTACAGAGCAATACAACTCTCTGCAAAGCAGATTCCCGGTGACTGGTTAGATGAACTACTCCCTACAATCCATCAAGTAAACAAGGTTCTCCAAATATTCTAATCACAAGTGTAATTAAAAAAGAAACTGTGTAATCACCTCATTTCTACCAGCACTGATAAAAAATAAACAACTTAGGCTTTATCTCCTAAGCCATTTTCTTTTTGCTACTGCTGAAAACTAAAATGAACAAGTTCATAAGAAATATGAGAAGTGCATTCACAAGAGAGGGCTGTATATGGGAAAATAGGTAGAATCAAAAAATGAAACCAGATACCTGACAAAAACAGGTTATTATTTTTTTACTTGACACATTATTTATATTATGATCGTGCTGCACTTTTTTTTTTTTTCTCAAAGATAAACAACAAAGCCAGAACCTTCTATTTTACCTTTCTTGGTCTTTGATTTCTTTTACAGGGGCTAATCCCCACTTAAAACTTCTTCTTGGGCTGTGTGTGAATATCAGTTTAACCTTCAGTGCTTAAGTGAGTACTTTCAAAACTAGTATTAGATGTCACAAAGCTGACATGTTGCTCAGTGTTCATTTATTTAGTATCTAGTAAGCCTTCCTTTTAATTCAATGCCATAAGTCCTTTCACCACCATTTTTAACTAAGTTTAATAAACAAAACAAAAACCTTAAACAAACAAACAAAAAACACTAAAACCATATATGACTTAAATTTTATTGGGAAATTAAACAAGTGCTTAATTTCTGTGCAGAAGAAATAACTATCCTGATGAATCACATATTAAATAGAAGAAGAAATAAGCCTGTGGAAAGGATTAACAATGACAGTGGGGATCAATAAAAGATGAGACTTTCAAAAATACCTTTTATTCATTTCATTAATATAGCAAAAGTCCTAATCAATTCAGAATTAGAGAAACATAACACTTTTGAACATCTAAATCTCAGATAAACAATTTCCTTACTCAATATCAAAAGCATTTTATAAGCAGATCTAGAATAGTAGAGTAGGAAGTTATTATCAAATAGCTTTTTTTCTACTGATATGATTTCTGAGAGGTGTAATCAGAAACAGAAAATTTGGATTATTTTTCTCTGTATGTAGAAAGGGAACAGTTTCATATTTTATTAGTGGAGAAAAAGGAGTATGCTTATTTGCAGTGCGTTTTATCTCTTTTCATATAGGATCTCACCACAGAAGCAGTTCAAGATATTCAGTTCAAGTGTAGCTAGCTATGTTTGTCTGTTTAAAGTATTTTCTTTTCTGTTCAGGAAATGGAAGACGTAGTGATGATTACTTTCATGAGAGTAAACAGTACTGTCTCTCTAAGTAAGCTACTTTTTGTATTTACTAGATTTATTACATCTTATGCAAATACATTACCAAATGACACACTATGAATTACAAGTCAATTTAAAGTTATAATTCTTTCATACACAGTGAGAAAATCATGGATTTTCAGATCAGGAGTTGGCAGAGTCTACTGGTATCACACACTGAATCACTCTAACAGAAAAGATATTGATCTGAATCTTGAAACTTCTTTAAAGTGAGCTACAGCATGACAAAAATGAAGAATAAAATACAAATTAAGAATGATAAATAGTATGTTTATACTGAACTGGAAGGCACTACAGAAACAGGAAAAAAGTAAAATTATTGAAGCTTTTAGATGTGGCACATCCATTTGATCTCAGCTCAATGGTCTGGTTACTTACTGCATTGAAGTATCCATCAGCATAGCTTTTACCCTCAGTAAGAGGATCTCCAACCCCTTGCATGCACCCTCTTCCCTTTTTGCCTCTGCTTGTTTGGGATTGAGCAAATCCCTCTGCAGCTGGGATTGTTTCTCTCACTCTGAAACCAGGACTACCATATATGTTAAAGACATAGGACCTATAGGTCCCACCAGATGTTGGGCACCTGTATTTTTCCTTTTTTTATAAACTGTACGTGGTGCTGAAGTAGGCATCTTTCTTAGATCAAAACTTTTTAATTGAACAGATGAAACAAAGCCACCAAATAATAAAAAAAATAAAAATAAAAATAAACATGTAAGCAACTTAGAAAATTCTAAATGCTTGTTTCATTTAATTTAACCAACTAAACATACACTATCAAAATTAAATTAGAATTCTTAAATTACATGATCTACTCTAGTCGCAGTCCATTTATCAGAATATCACTTTTAGACAATTCAGGGAAGTTGGATATTCAAAGAAGTGAAAAACTACTACGGTTTCCCTTTGTATAGCAACTTTTATACTATTTAATAGTGTCTTAGTAATTTGTTTTATTTCAGACCTCTTCTTTATTTATTTGTCCAGAGGGATGACTTGGAAATCCATCTAGGAGAACATCCCTACAGTATTTTCTCCATTGTTTTGTAGTTAGAATCCTTCATGTACATGCACTATAATCACTGGCCTAGAGAGTAGCTCTTCTAAACCTTCTATGTTCCCTGAAATTTCAGAGTACGATTAATAAACCATGTATCAGATACAGATGAATGTATCTGATACTACCAGTCTCTACAGCATTTGTCACACTGCTCAAGCACAAACTAATTAGGTGTGAAGAGAACACTTCACCTCATTTCTCTATGTTCAGGGCAACCCCTCTGAAGCACTCTACTGCAAACTACTCAAATACTATAGGAAAGATTTCCATAAATCCTGAAGATGATATCAAATCACATATAACAGACGCTTCACAGAAGATGTGATAAAGATATGTCTAACAGAGGCAAGCTACCATGAGAACTGAAAACAGTGTAATCGTATGAGGCAGAGACAGCTTGATGTTAACATGGCTAAACCACTTCCTATATGATAAAAACTAGTAACACCACAATATATTCTGGTGTCATGTGAATGTTACTGACTGAGATAGCATTAGCTCAGGTGTCTCTGTATTACCGGTTTTCAGAACAGACACGCTGAATGACTGTTTGGTAAAACTGCCATAATAATCATTCTCTACCTCCTGTCCTTTCCTTTAATATGCATGATTTTTGGAGTAGCATTCATAAATACATGTGCATTGTCTAATATAGCAAGGATCTGACCGTAGTTAGGAAGATACATACAACATGATGTAACATTATTCATAGTGAGTCAGACCTCCCTTACCAAGATGATATTAAAATGGGGTTTAAATATCTATATTTTTACTGGGCAATACTGTCAGAGGGAATGTCAGTCCAGCTCTTCCTTTACTGAAAAAATGAAAATACCTAATTAAAATTAGAAGCACCCACTATTTGGTACCTGAAAAACATGCAATTCTGAAGTTCTAATCACAGCTCATTCATATCTTAGCTGGATAGACAACAGACCACACATTTTTAGTGGACTACCTCAAAAGTCAGCCATATCAACATAGAATACATAGAACCTTGCTTTTGGACCTCATAATAAGAATCTGGCAATTTTTAGTTTTGTTTCCTATGAAGTGAGATCATGACATTTTTACTGGGCTACATTGTTTTGCTGGGCTAAATTGTTTTGCTTTACTTCACTTCTAGGTCATTGTGTCTGGTGCACATATATAGCTCCCCACATGACTTTTTGTCCAGCTTCAGAAAAAGACAGAAAAGTGCTGTATAAACGAGTTAGTACCTCAGTATTCCCCCTTCTGTTTTTACAGAAGCTTACATGCAGTCTTTTGTGTGCTACCTTGGAAACTAATTCTAAATTACTTTGTGTTACAAGTCCATAAAACTCCAGCCACTTATTGTTGTAACGTGTAGAATTCCAAGTGTGCAATCCCCACTGTATAGTCATAACGATGATTGAAAGTTATTATGGCACACATTTTAGCAGTTAGTAGGCATTAATTTGCTAAAGCATGCTAATGCAATCAGAGGAAATCACCTGACCATAGCCCTCTTCATATAATGCAAGCGCTTTGAAGAAAGGACTTGTTTGGCTGCATAGCACCTGGTAGACAGGCATTTCAGAATAATGGACCCTGATGACAGACAGTTTTTTTGCTAAGACAACACTGCAAGGTAACTAAAGGTAAAAATTATCTGGATGATTGCAAACAAATAAACATGATATCTTCTGTATCTATACTCAGTTTTTTCCCCAAGCACTAAAGTACAGGTATCAAAGCAAAACTGAATACTTTTATTTATTATTAATCATATATATTTATATAATAAATATATGCATATTTATATTATCACATATATATTTATCAGAGAAAAATAGCTTTAAGGATTAATTTAGAGGGGTAGTGGTGAAAATGTGCAAAGCTTGAGAGAAGCAGCAGACACTTAGATGACTGAAGAAAAAGGAGAAACAGAGGTCAGCAGAAGCCTGTACTCCATTCACAGGGCATTCATTCTTTAAAATTCAATATCTAACTGAAGAGACTACAGCTGCAATTAGTTAAGAGCTAAACAATTTTTCAGCATGAACAGCTGTTCTTGTACAGCTATTATTTACATCTTCAATCTTCATTTTAAGAAAAGAGCAACATTGTCACCTACTAAAACATCCTATCTTCTTTGGTTTTGACAATTTCTATCTTTCCCAGAGAAAAAAATATATATATATATTATTTTTTTTCCCACAATGCTGCACTTAATTCAGTCATAGCTGTTTGCTGCAGAAAAAAGAAAGAAGGGACTATCCTCTGGATTAAAGAAATAGACTTGTTTTCTTAAGTCTGCTTTCTCATTTTATTTCTGTCTTTTTCCTCCTTTTTTCCTTTTAATGAAAGTTTGCCTCAATAATTCAACCTTTACATTCTCTTCTGAATTCCATTTGCATTTCAGCATCTTTACTAAATTTAATAGCACAATGCTATAATTCAACAAAATACGTTAAAAATTGACATGAATTCGTCCCCACACAATGATCCAACCTTGCTGTGATCATTCTTAGAAGCTTCTCAGTTGCCTCATAGCAACTGAGAATAGCAACTCAGGATACCATGTTGGCTATTTCACAAGAATTTTACAGCACAGGCACTTAAAAAAATATCCAACAAAACAAATGAAAAAAAAAAGTCAAAACCAAATCAAACCAAAAAACACTCAAACAACCAATCAACCAACCAACCACTAAAAAAACCTTAGGCTAGTCCTATGGTGTTACATTAGCATTCTGAAGCTCAAAATGGAGCAAAAACTTGCATAATTTATGCTGGTTTTGGTATTAATTTACTTACAGTATTAATTGAGTTTCCATTTAAATGTAAGCCACTATCAAAGAGAGGTGATGAAGCTCCACTGCTGTGATCACTGGATGGTCCAGGGGAACCTGGAAATCAGATAACAAAAGATAATCGCTTATATTAAAAATATATGTATATATCTATTCCAGCTGTAAAACACGTGAAGAATTTCTAATACATATCACCAAACCAAAACTGAAGTACTGTGTACATTTTAGGAAGATAGACAATAAAATGTGTCAATCTTGTGCTATACTTTACGTCTAACCAGAAAAAAAGTAGCTGGATGTCATTTTATGGAGGCTGTCATTCTATAGAAGCTGTGCTCAAGGTACCTTCTTAGATGCTTAACTGTTTGCAGGATTAAGCCTTTTAAGCCTTTTTTTTTTTTTATTTTTTTCACTGAGGATGAGATATTCAAAATCAAGTAACAAATTCAGTTACACAAATCCCATTAATTTAATGAATAAATTTCCTACTCAGTGTTGAAAGTCTCATTTTGGAGTATAATTATGGAGAGCATATCTATACACAAAGCTAATAAGAAACTCTCAAGCAAGTACTAACAGTACACATACTTACATTTTACTAATGGATATATATTTTTCATAAAGTGGCAATTACTTTCAAGAATAATGCACCTTCTCAAACTAAGAAATTAAAAGTAAATTGTCATCTTGCAATGTTGATACTGTGTTAATACTTTATTATAACACAGCTATATTCTATATATATCTATATATATCTATATATAGAGATATCTAATCCTTTAAACAGCTATTCATGGTCCTACTTTAGCAGTTAATGGGACTCTAGGAAAGCTTAATGCATTTGTATGTAATAACTCATTTAATATAACAGAAACAACACAAAGCCACACCATTGTGTAATTTTTGCTTAAATATAAAATTATAACATATAGCGCCAATAATACACAATTACTGTCAGAATATACTTGGCCTTACCAATAAAACACATAAAATCAGTTTCACAGCATTATATTCATCATCACTGAAAACTCATTTTTCTGTCTGAAGAAGTCACCTGAAATTGCCTTTAAATCATTTCACATTAATAGGTCTGTCAAATCTAACATCACAAGAGTCAAAATGTCATTCCAAGTCATATTTTTGTATGTATCTATTCCACATATCTGAAAGATTTAGCAAAATGGAAGTTAATTCAACAAAAGCTCATTTTCTCCATAACAGCTCTCTGTCAGTCCAATATTGAGATCTCAAAATTATACTCTGTGTTCTGAAGTTTCAGCATGTTTTCATTCATAGTCTTTTCCACACAATTTGAGACGATATCAGCAGGAGGCACTGCTATGCTTTGCTGATACAGGTCTAACCCAAGTGCCAACTTAGTAGCTAGGTACATTTTGTAGCTGCTGTAAACCTACAGTACACCACAAAAATTGATGTTCAGAGTTGTAGCTGACCACAGGGAATTATTGTAACAGAAAATGGTATCTAATTTTTTATTTAAAAAAATGTTTAAATAAAAAACTTGGCATTAAATTCCCTGTGGAAGAGCCCGCCTGTTGGAACCTCATTATCTCCCATAACAGACATGTATGACAGTTCCATGAGTCGATCAGATTCTTAATGTGGACCAATCCCACATCTTCTGCAGTTTCAGCATATCCAAATAGACAAATTTAATTATTTTCAAAACTCTGAATGAAGGATTTACTATAATACAACATACTACATTAGTGTTTTTAAGTATGTAAAACTGACATCTGCTGCATGGGAAAGCGTACAATAAAAGGTGAAGTAACATATTTTCCTCCTCCCGACATATCCCTCCAGACTTGCTTTTCAGTTCAGTAGCTTTCTTTGGTTTTCTGAGTCACAACAAACTACTCAGCCTCCCTCAGTCTAAGTCACCTTCACCACTTGATTGCAGGGAAGTTCACAAGTTGTTTAGTCTGCTCCCTGCTTATTCGCACACTCATGGACTATTCCTTCATTGCCTTGTTCTGTATTTTGGAAGCTTCCCCTGTTTATGTACAACTGCTTTCATGGAAGGTGCAGTCCTCCCATCTCTCCAAGGAGCTCTACCTGCCTCCTGGCATGGCAGTCCCAAAGCTAGCAGGTGGGCTTTTCTCTTCAGAACAAAACATAGGATATACATACACAGCATATACACGATCTAAAAAAATTACACTAACACAAAGCAATCTTATACTACCTGCTACTATAGCTCTTGCCCAAATAGATGAGACTCCATATCAAGTGCTGGGTACCAGTTCAATCTCTGGAACTTTATTAGTTCATAACCATCCAAAAAAAGTGCTTATTTAAAATAAAGCGTCTGGTATAGACAACTCCCCTCGCCATGACTACAGCATCTTTCTGGGGACTGATGCCAGAAGCTAGGTACATGGTATATTGTGAGACTTTCAGCAACCATTATTATCACCTAGCTTTCTTTTTATTCCACCCAAATTGTAGTTAGACACTCAAGCTATGAGAAATGAAAACTTGTACTATGACAGGTCTTATCTGTTTAATTTTTTTCCTTTTTTTTTTTCTTAGCCGTGTCATTTTTGTTATCTTAAGAACACTAATTCATAAAAGATCCTGTGACTAAGGGAAAGAAAGATTTTTACCTGAGCAACAGATTATTATGCTCAGAGGAAAAAACTTCCCCTGTGACGTACGAAAGGGCCGGAGAAAGAGAGAGATATCCAGTATATAGGATTTTGCAGTCCACAAAAGAGACTGAGATACTCCTGAGGGTGGCAAGAAAAAGCCAGAACTCAGAGGTGAGACAAAGAAACTTCTTAAGGACCACAGGGGATTTTGCAGATCTAGCAGTAACTCAGGAAAACCACCGAGTTATCTGACACTAAACCTAAAGCAAGAAATCACTTGCAGTGGAACAGGTAGGAGTTGTTTATAAAAGCTTTTAATTCTTTTTGACAGAATCACTGAGATTTTTCAATTTAAGAAGTCAGATATTCTGCTACTTAGTTTAATAAAGCCTGGATTTTTTTTTTATTATTTACACCTTAAAAGCCTTAAACTTAGCAGACCTAGAAAAGTCTATTTTAAAGTTCATCAACAGTTTTATTTTTTTAATGTATTTCAGTTAGTGAATTACACTGAGCCTCTAAACAACAAACAAAAACCTCAAAATGAGCATACCAATGTAAGGCAGTCAGAAAGACATTATCCTCTATAGCACTACAATTTTTCTTTTGATTAACATTGCTGAATGATACTGGAGACGTCCTGTATAAAAAAATAAACAAACTCATTTATCTGACTTGCTAAATATGTCATAGACAGCCTCCAATAGACAAAAAGACCATTCCAGAACAACCACAAAATTAATGTCAAAAGAAACAGAAGCTTTGCAGCCTTCGAATATTCTGATAATTTGGTATAACCACCAAAATCAAAAAATTCTTAAGATATCCTGATTTACCATAAAATGCCCTGAAGACTCTTTTCAGCAGCAGTGTATCTTATCTAAAAGGGTAAACACCTTATGTCTTGCTCAGCTCTGGGATGGGTAATGGACTTAGAGTATCCTCAATGATGGTACCCACAGGCTGAAGCCATAATATTCTGTAACAGGATAAGAAATAACCCTCATATCCACTTTTAACCTCTTCAAAAAAGGAAATTCCTTCTTTTGGTTTCCAGAAACATATATCTGTTTTCTTTCTAGCTGGAAGCCACCTTAGAGCAAATCACAGGTCATGGGATGTGGAATCATCCCAGCCACGGGGCCAGACAATGCAATGAGCAGAGAGTTACTGATCATGCAGTGTAGCTCCAAGAAGATGATACCTGACTGCTGGACTCTCCTCAGCCCACCACTCCTTAGCTGGCCCACTCTATCCTTCTGAAGAGGACTGTGAATCCCGGTGTCCAGACTCCACAGGATGGTGCCCCCAAAGGCACACAGCTGTACACCCTGAAGCTAAATCCGGTGCTCCTGGAGTATGTCAAAACCTATACTCGTTGTTCACAATCCCTGAAAGAGTGAAGTAACCAGAAAATGTGAGAACTGTAGGCACATATTTTCCTGTTGTGACATCTAGTGTCTTTGGTACCTATAGTGTGAGATAGTGTAAGGAAGGAAGAGCTATGAGAAGGAAGCAAGGGAGGCAGATGCTGCTCCTGATGATGTGCTTATAAGAAATAGTAGTAACAATGGTTAATGGGAAGAGACAGCATGGTTGCATTTGAAGTGAACACACCACAGTACTAAAACTGCTAGGGTAGCAGCTGGTCTGACTGAATCCTTGGAGGTAGGGGACCATGTGCCTGAATCTTCTGGGATGCCAGGAAAGCCTAAGATACTTCAGATTTATGTGTACATGCACTTTAATCTTGCCTGCAGTGTGAGTTGGGATGCATGTAGTTGTATAGTAGAATGGATACTTAGGTTGTTATATTTATCACTAATTCTTCATGACTGGGATTTTGCACATGGATTTGTGAAAAGCTCTTCCTTACTTGGGGTCTTACCACTGCTAATTGCCTTAACTTCAGCTGGCTGCAGGCCATGAAACAGGCCCTTTGAAAGAGAATGATATTTTTTGTAAGGTGAAAGTTTCTTGTTGAAGTGTTCAAGGATGCTGTGTACCTCTTTCTGGTCACGTGAAGATAGAAGATGGCCTGGTCTTCCTGCTAATTATTGCTTTCTCATTTCCAGGAACAGCACCTCATACAAGCAGTGCCATGATCTCAGCCTCCCTGGTAGCACTGGCTGCAGCGCCTCCTGGTGCAACACAGGCAACGCAGGAGTCACCTAAGTTCCTCTTCTCTCCCATGGAGAAGACACCAATGTTCCTGGACCTGCATGATCTGCCATGTGAAAGTGGCAGCTGTCTCACACGGGATGTGTACTGTGCGTAGGTGGCAAGGCAGCGGGGCTCCAGGTGTGGCCTCTGTGAGAAAAGGCCAGGGGCTGCCCCGTGATGGACAGGGCCAGCTCCAGCCAAAACAGACCCACCACTAGGCAAAGATGGTAGCACCTCTGAAAAAGTGCGTTTAAGTAACTGCAAAACTCCACACAACGCAGAAAGGGGTGAGGAAAAAGTGTGAGAAACAGCCCCGCGAACACCAAGGTCAGAGAAAAAGGAGGGGGAGTATTTGCTAACCAGAAGAACCAGAAATTTCCCTCATCTATATTGCCCATAAACAATACAGTATTGCTACTGTTAAACTGTTGTTTATGTCACAGCGTAATTCTGCTCTCTGACAAAAATGATCAAAATATCAAAGTAGTTTATGAAATATACACAATTAATGTTATCCATTTGCTTTGTAAATGTTCTGTTTTTCCTGATTTTTCTGAAAAGGACAACATACAACTCAGCATGAATACACGACTCAGATGTTTTGTAAACATTATTTTATTGCATTCAGTCAAAGCTTCTTTAGCAAAACTTCCAGCTATCATCCATGACTGTACTGCATTTTAGTGGGTTTTACACTTTTATTTTGAATAAACTATACAGACACAATCATGAAGTATGTATTAGATTCTTACAAGTTAAGCAGAAGAGTACATAAATAATTTTCTGTTTCTTGCTGTAAAACACTCAAGGATTGAATTCTTATTTCTGTCAGTATCATATTATTATGAGAATACTGCAAAGAGGCAAACAAATTACTCCTATCAGTTAATTTCCTCTTACCTAATGGAAGCTTTAAAAATGATGGAGCTTCCCTGAGGTACTGAACAGTGATGGTAACTTCATCGCCAGCATTTCGCAGTAGGTGTACCTGTCAGTGTACAAATAACAGCTACTTTAAACCATAGAACCACAAGCCATGGAAAGCATATTATTTACAACGAAATCAGCATCTCTGTTGATCTGTAAGAAACTCAGTATGAATACTTCTGACAGGAATGGAGAGTATCAAGCCACACCAATAAAGGGTAAGAATAGGCAGGACCAATGGAACAACGTGAAGAAATAATTTGGTGAGTAACTTGTTTTTATAGAAGAAGCTTTAGATAACTTCTACAAACAAACTCATTTTATAAAATTGCCATAGGGTAGTAGGGAAATTTGTGTTTTGTAGATATAACATATTAATTGTGTGTATGCACACATATACAGACACATAACATAAATATAAATTAATAACATCACATATATTTCATATCTGATTTATATTTGGTTTGATTCAGGTGTTATATTAGACACATTTTTCTGTTTCAAATATAGTTTTTGTGACTATCTTCATTATCTGTAAATATTTGCTCACCAGAAGAGAACACATATATAAACTCATTATGCATATATGTATACGTAAATGTATACGCATATATATATGTGTAAAGATATACACGTATTAAAACATTAGAATTTAACTAAAGGCATATCACACTACTGCATAAGGAATTTTAAAAAATCGAGAGCTTCAACTAACATCTTTGATGGAACTCTGTTCCTTTTACGGTCAGAGTTATTCCCTTGTTTCATATCCTTGACACCCAGGAAATAGGTATTGCATTTGGTTGGTAAGGTTTGCAGCCTTGGTCCCCTTTGTCAGAAACAGATGCCAAGGCCTGTGGCTTCTCAGCTGAGCACAACCAGAGCCTGAATGCATCAAGCAGAAATGTAACAACAGCAAACAGTAACTCCTATAAACGTACTTACTGATCTAATGTGCTTGAAGAAAGCACATTGTTTGCAGCACAATTTTGAACACATTGTTGAAGCACAATTGCTTGTATTGCTTCAGACCTCTATTTCAGCACACTGCCACATCGACTAACATCACAAGATGCAGGATTACTACTAACAAATTAATCACAGCAGGGATTACTTACTTTATACCTTTTCTGATGTGTATCAGAATGTAATCAGATATGTTTGGGCATATGCGAGTATTTTTCAGGCAACTAATGGCTTTCTGGAATTGTTAATTACAATATTGTAAGGCTGTTTGCAGATGAGAAGGAAGAGAGGAGTAAATTCAGGACATTGCAATAAGGATCTGCAACAAAATCAATATCCTCAGCCTTTAACATCATACACCATATAATGTCATGTGGACAGATTTTTGTGGACAGAAGAGCATTCATTAGCAATATTATAGACAGTTGTATTATTCATCTTGTGATTTGCTCAATGGCTATGAAAGCTACAAATCTCTTCAGGCACATACACAAATCTCTGAAAAAAGGTAAAACAGAGAAGTATAAGGAAAAATTAAATTTGAGGTAGATAGTTATGCAAGATATCTGTGATTGATTTATATAAAAATAATTTTTGTTTACATTACAAGATACCAACTTGAAAATAGAATGACTGAGAAAGTTCCAATGAGAGAGTCACTGAAGAATTAAGATTTAAAAAAAAACAAAACAACAACAAAAAATACCTTTTGTTTTCTCTAGATTTCATTGTTTTGTTTTGTTTTATTTTGTTTACTCTTATATTTTATAGTCTGATTCTCTTAGAATCACAGAATGGCCTGGGTTGGAAGGGACCACAAAGATCATCTACTTCCAACCCCCCTGCCATAGGCAGTGACACCACCCACTAGATCAGGTTGCTCAGGGCCCCATCCAACCTGGCCTTGAACACCTCCAGGGATGGGGCATCCACAGCTTCTCTGGGTAACTTGTTCCAGTGCCTCACCACCCCGAGTGAAAAATTTCCACTTAACCTCTAATCTAAATCTCACCTCTTTTAGTTTAAAACAATTCCCCCTCAGCCTGACAATATTCAATTGAGCAAAGAGTTGCTCCCCATCTTTTTTATAAGTCCCTTGACTACAACTTTTTGGTCATTTGCCTTCATAGTGTTCCCCCAGGTAATTTTCAAGCCTAGGACTTGTACTTCATGAATATTTCAGGTGTTTTATTTCTGAAACATACTTCAAGATCAGACATTCATCATGAGAGTCACTTCCTTTTACTTTATGACTTTTGCTTCAGACTTTAAGCCTGTATTAGGTGTTTAGTCTTAAGTTTTCATCTATAGATGAGAGATTTGATTGATTTCACTGAACTTCGTGTGTTTAAAGTATAAGGTTATCATCTAGGCTCTTTCTTTATTCAGAGATAAACACCCACAGGTGATGAATCCTTTTTATTCTAAGATCTCTACAGATTTCTAGGGAAAGCATTGGCAACCACTTTGGAATTGAATCTTAGCAAAAGGGCCATATGGATGAACTCATTCTTCAAAGAGATGCCCCTTTTCAATTTTAATTGCTGATACAGTTTTGATCTATATTAAGACAGAACCCAATTCAAACAGCCAAAACCCCATCTAAATCTCTGAGCAATGTGAATATTAATGATCATGTACGTTTGAAGGGTTAGAGTAAGCAATGGTAAACACAAGGCACCAGAATTTTAAAAAAATGCACATCATCTATGAATTGCGCCACTGACTTTCCTTGCTGAGTTAGGCATATAGGATTTACCTAAAGTGGGCATTAACAGTAAAAATGAGGAAACAAATATAATTTGGTTTTGCTAAAATATCAGTCACATTTTGCTCCACAGACTCTTGAGTGTAATTAGGTAAGCGAGATCTAGGAGCTCCTGTTTGTATTTTTTACATTCTCTCTGTTATATTCTTGAGAAATAGACGTGAAAAAGAGAAGCATAATAAAACTTGGCTTGATAAATGCACTTAACTGAGTTATGCAAATTCCACAAATTAGAGCCAGCATGAAAAGTAAGCATTTCCTTTGATGCCCTTTTTCTTTCGTACATATGAGCACACAAGTACGTGTACACACACACGAAGTTAGCTGCAGCCAGTGTACTTGATCAACTATAAAAAAATAATTCAGTCACTTTTTAAATTCTCCTTCTACTGCTACACAAAGGCAATCGTGCAACAGCTAATGTAACTTCAAAGGTACTAGATTTGTCTTGCTGGACTTACTGGACTTGTGCAAAAGCTTCACTACCACAGAGAAATACATTATTTAGTGACCTTCTGCACCATTAATGTCTTCTTGTGAGCACTGAAATTGAATCTTATTTTTGTTCTTAGTATACATGGTTCAATAATCCCACCTCTTCAGGCATTAACAATATAAAGTGGCTCCAGGAAAGTGTGATACAATACCATGTCTCCTAAGGCATAGGTTTGGTAACTTTAAATGAAAACATTATGAGTTCTTTTCTTTTCATAATATCATTTGAAATAAAAAACAAATTTAATTCTCTGCAAGAGTTTTTAAGCTAATGTTTTGTTTTGTTCCATACACTTTCTTTGATGGAATTTATCTTTGTAATATTTGATTAAGACCTTCTAAAGGTACACTAGGCAGTATGTTGATCATGCAGTCTCATAGAATCATAGAATGGTCTCCTCTTCCCTCTTGATAAATACTATAATGTGTAAACATTCTTTGATTCAATAAAGAGGAAACATAGTTCTTGTGCTTTTTTTAAAAAGTCTACTTCAACATTTTTCTGTCCATTAGGTTGAAATTCTTGTTATTCCACATATAAAGAGCTAAAGAAGTCAACATTTGGAGCTTTTCTTTAAAAAATATTAACAATAGAGTTCTCTGTATCAATTTTATTTGGCTTATGTTTCTTCCCATTAGGTATTTCAGCACAGTACTGTGACTACATTATAAATTTGTGATTTTTGAAATTATCTGTTGGATTTACAAAATACTGATGTTTCTACACTGAGTGTAAGGTAAGCAGTGTTATATGTACCACATAATGATAAGTAGAATGATATCACAAGATACAGGCACATTTTGTGACATGAACTTGCAATTTGCAGTTGACAAACTCTGAACTCCTGTTTCCCTTATACTAACTTTTTGAATGATAATAGAGAATTCATTATCTGTTACCTTTACACTTGTACACGTAGGAAATATTTCCAATTAAGCTTTGTTGGTCCATGACTCAGAAATTCCGTGATTCTATCAATACAGTGTGGCAATAATTTGATTTACTCTTATACATGTTTTGATCAAATATAAAAGCATTCAGTCTAGTTGTGAAGGCTCCATAGCACATTAGTGTAACTGCACATTAGCGTAACTGGTGCAAAGTCATTAATTGGTGTGACTGGGCTAGAAAGAGAACATCAATTCTTTGCAGCTCCTAATGTGGATTAATGTGGATTAATGCAGTTTGGGAAGACAAATTAATCAGCTGGAGAGTGGTAAGTAACTGTAGTCTAATTTAAACATATATAAGGATATACCAACAGTTTCTTCAATTTTTAACAGAAGCGTTTTTCATGTGACAGTTCATATATACATATGTATAGATTTACACATATATGAAATACATGTAAATGTGTACATAATTCTGTCTGTACTATGTTTTCGCATATGGTTCAATATGAGTCATATGGTTTGACAGACTATTATCGTTCTATTTCAGCTTTTGAACAAAACAAGCAAAACCTGTATAAGTATATATATGTATGTCGCTCAGCTATACGTGACAGAATGATAGTGAAAGTCTGTAAGATAAGTACTGTATTTTTAGCTCCCATTGAATTGATCATGGATGTTTTTCAAAACAGAACTACATTCAGGAATATTAATTTCTAATCTTGCTGGTGCATCCAAATATTACGTGATAATGGATCTGTATAAATACTCGAATATTACTTTCTAGGCAATGTTTACATGAGTCGACACAGCTTCATGAGTTCCTGAGCATTTTGTGCAAAGTAACTTGTTTAAATCCATGAAACACATATTATATTAATTTATTTAATTAAATTTAAACTATTGAGATTCATCTCACTTAGATGTAATGTAAATGTTTTGAATCTTTAAATCAGACTAAATTTAAAAGAAAACATCCAGTTACTGAAGAATTTCAGAAGTATTTAAAAATAACGTCATAATGGAATCTGGACTAAAATATTTGTGTATGTATATGTATGTGTATTTGTATATATATAATTATTTTAATATAGATTAAATAAGAAATATCTATCAAATAGACTTTTTATTATATATAAGAAATATATATCACATATATATATAATAGTCTTCAGATAAACTAACAGCTATCTTTTAACAGTAGGACATAATTTGCATAGTTACCTACCAAATTCAGCCCTTCAGAAGTAATAAATAATGTTTGCAGATATTAAAGG
This sequence comes from Anser anser, assembly GCF_964211835.1. Taxonomy (NCBI): domain Eukaryota; kingdom Metazoa; phylum Chordata; class Aves; order Anseriformes; family Anatidae; genus Anser; species Anser anser. The sequence continues at coordinate 20,372,032 of NC_139722.1, forward strand.
AAATAAGTATTTTTGGTAGGAAATAATTGTAGATTGAACCTAGGGGAGTGAGGAAAGAGGACTGGGGAGCATGCTTGTAAAAAGAGCAAGAAGAACAGGGAAGTGGGGCCCTGGAGGAGGGAAGATTCTGGCCATGGGGGGAAAAAGAACTGAGCTTAAAAGGAAATGCAAGTCCTTTACGGGAAACTTAACAGAGGTGTAGGCCTTTCCACTTTCTTTTTTTTTTTTCCTTCTTACTGCTTTTACCTTTTTTAAATTATTTTTTCTCTTTTTTTTTTTCCTCTTCCTCTTGCTTTTTTCTTTCCTTTTCTTCTTTTCTCTTTTTCTTCCTTCTTCCTTTTTTCCACTTCTGCTTTCACTTTCATTGATCCATTTCTACCCATCATCTACTTGGACTTGTGTAAAGCATTTGATACTTGTCCCAAAGCATGTGGGACACCACACAGCATTCTTGTCTCCAAACTGGACAGACAAAGATTTGATGGATGGATTAGTCAGTGGATATGGAATTGGCTGGATGGCTGCATCCAGACAGTGGCAGTCAACAGCTCAGTTCTCAGGTGGAGATCAGTGACAAGTGGTGTCCCTCAGGGTTTGTACTGGGCCTGGGACTGTTTAATATCTTAATTAATGACATAGTCAGTGGGATCGAAGGCACCCTCAGCAAGTTTGAGGGTGATACTAAGCTGAGTGGTGCAGTCAAAACAGTGGAGGGAAGGGATGCCATCCAGAGGGACCTGGACAGATTTGAGAAGCAGGCCCTCATGAAGTTCAACAAGGCCAAGTGCAAGGTCCTGCACCTGGGCTGGGGCTATCCCACACTTGAATACAGGTTGTGCAATGAGTGGATTGAGAGCAGCCCTGCGGAGAAAGACTTGGGGGTACTGCTGGCTGAAAAGCTGAGTATGAGCCAGCAGTGCAAGCTTGCAACTCGTAAAGCCAACCGTATCCTGGGCTGCATCAAAAGAAGAGTAGCTATCAAGTCAAAGGAGGTATTATTCCCCCTCCGCAATCCTCTCGTGAGACCCCACCTGGAGTGCTGCATTGAACTCTGGGGCCCATAGCATAAGAAAGGCATAGACCTGTTAGAGCAGGTCCAGAGGAGGGCCACGAAGATGATCAGAGGGCTGGAGCACCTCTCCTAAGAAGAAAGGCTGAGAGAGCTGGAGTTACTTGGCTTAGAGAAGAGAATTCTATCATTGTATGATCCCCTACCCTTTTGCGTCTGGACCCTTGTTCCCCAAGCTCTGTGATCTGATTGGACTCCCTGTTATGTGCTTTGGCCTTGTCAAGCTCTTGCTTCTCCCTTGCAGAGCTGTATTTCTAACTTAATGAGGGCAAGATGACATCATTCCTTCCATAGTCTGGTCACCAACCCCAAAAATAAAACATACTGTTCTGTTAGAAACTAAGTCATATTTACTACCACTTAAAAAACTTCTCGTGTCTATTACCTACCTATTAAGGCAATGCAGCATATGGAAATTTTCAGATTTAAATTAAACCACCAATTCTCTTAGTTTATTCAACTGACTCTTTTCTCTTACTTCCGTCAACAAACTCAGTAAAAGATGTTTTGAACCACAAAGCTTCACTATTCATTTTGAAAAATAATACTGCTCCTGTATGCTATAATTACTATGAATTATATACAATAACAAAAAAATTATTTTTTGATGATTTTGTATATTGCTTTATCTACTTAATCACACAATTCAGTTTGTGTTTCACTTCGAAACAATGCTTACGCAAATATCTGGCATATGAAAGACAATGCTACAAACTGTGGATTGGAAAATATTTTCTAAGCTAAGTCAGCTGTTCCCTGAAGCAATGGAAGTTAAAATAAATTTGCTTAAGGCTAACTGTTAACTGAAGCATGAAGACTCATCCCTCAGAAAGTAACACTGCCATCCTTCAATAACTCCAAGAATAACCGTGCACCACAGTGACTTCTCTCTGGAACTTCAGATCTGTCTCAACTGTCATTAATGTGCTATAACTGAACAGAGTTCAAAGCCATGGAATTCATAATTTTACAAGAAACAGTATGTTTTATTGCACAGCTACTATTATGTATTACTTGTAAAAAGAAAAACAATCTCAAGAATAAAAAAAACACAGTAGACAGAAATGGTCAAATAACCAGAAAACAAACGTAATTATTAGATGGAAACTTAATTAAATCATTACTGATATATACGGTATGTAAGAAACACAGTGTCAAAGTGCCACTTTCAGTTCTAACAGATAAACATACCTAACTGAGATTGGAAATGTGTATATTTAACTGGAATCAAAATCTGTAGAAATACACAATTTCTCCTCTCCTATGAAGACAGGCTGAGGGAGTTGGGGTTCCGCCTGGGGAAGAGAAGGCTCCTGGGAGACCTTATAGCTGCCTTCCAGTACCTAAAGGGGGAATTGCTCAAGGCCAGGCTGGATGGGGCTTTGACCAACCTGGTCTAGTGGGAGGTGTCCCTTCCCATGGCATAGGGGTTGGAATTAGGTGGTCTTTAAGATCCCTTCCAATCTAAACCATTCTATGATTCCATAGGATAGGAAAAAAAAAACCAAAAAAACCTTCTGATTTCCTGATCCAGTTCTTTAATAGTTTTGATTCAATGAGTTAGCTTGTTTGCTATCTAAAGTGTGTGAACAGACTCACATTCTATGAGCAAGTGTTTTGTCTGGTATCTACAAAAAGGAACAACTACCAGAACATAGCCACCATTCAGTGGCTAAACAAATGTGCTTGAAATACTAATGATAGTCATGAGATCTATTCACTTGTTTAGATCGCACTCCCGTTAAAGTGAATGACTTTATGAAGAGAAACAATAGAATCACAGAATCATAGAACCATCTAGGTTGGAAAAGTCCTTCAGTATCACCAAGTCCAGCCATCAACCTCACCTCCCTAGCCCATCACTAAACCAAGTCCCTTAGTGACACGTCTACACATCTCTTAAATACCTCCAGGGCGGGGACTCCACCCATTCCCTGGACAGCTCACTCCAATGCTTGTACTTACGTACAACTAAAAAAGTGATCTTTTCTAACCACAATACAAAATGAGTTTATTCATCTCACCTGTCATCAGAAATACAATAGTTTTATCAATAAGTTCATTTTATGTGGGTGTAAGTACTCTGTATAACTTGCATTTTCCTTCCCATTTGAGGAAATTTACCAAATGCAAAATAACTGAGCTTCGCTTATATAAACAGATTGTCTAATCTTTTACAAACACATTTATTTAATTAACCAATCCAACATCACAAGAGTGTACACTAAGTCTTTTTTAACTTTTTGCTGAGTCCTCTTAATAACATCAGCCTAGATTATACAGGGCTCCATAGTTCTTTCTACCCTAATGAAAAGTTGAGGCTCATCCAATATAAGGTAGTGAATTAGTCAAAAGCACAGAACATCGTTTAGGTAGAAAAGGCTGGGAAAGGAAGTTAGAAATGGGAAGGAAAGGATATTGCTTCAAAGAAACTATGTCAACTGTAGCTGAAACCCACAGGAGTGACCAAAAATTAAAACACAAATTGTTGCACATGATGTAAGGATCAAAGGAAGCAAGGGTGGAAATGTTTTCCCAGCAATTGTCAGGAAAAACAAGGGACATAATACAGTCCTTATTTATTTTTTTATTTATTAAAAAAAAAAAAAAAAAGAAGAAGAGAGAGAGATATGATTTATTTCCTATCAGCTTTTTAGAAGACACTCCAGGTTTATTCATGGATGTTTTATACCCTTTTGTTCTTATTCTAACATTCTCCTTTAGCAATATTTGGTCTCCCTCCATGGTGCTCAGTTTCATGCAGGTAGAAAAAGAAGTGTGGAAAAATAAGAAAAGTAGGGAGGAGCAATAAGTGTGGTGGGTGACCAGCACAGGGTTCTGACCTCCAGGGTCTTTGGTTGTCATTGCACAGAGTCCAGGTGCTGAGGATGCACAGAGGAGGTGCTGGCAGCAATGCCAACAGCAGTGTGGATGCAGGTGTAGTTGGTGGTGGTCCCCTTGTCTGCGTTTGGGGAAAAGTAAAGGTTGGCTCTTTGCATGAAGAGGGCAGGAAGTCCTGCCCCAACCAGTCACACTGCTGGCTGACCCTTTCTTTCTCTCCTTCTCCATACAAAAAAAGATAGAGAGGAGATGGACTCAGTATAGCTGTCCTGAGCATGTTATGTAGATTCTAAAATCGTCCTGTCTTGTACCAGTTCTCTATATTTCATATACTTGAAAAAATCCTGGATGCCCCTTTCACTTCTTTTCTGTGGCAGAAATATTACATAATCATAAAACAGGTAGAAATATGACTAATCTGACATGACCTACTTGTAAACTTGTATTGTTTGACCCAATCTCTCTTTGTCTGTTATACTTTCCAAGCAGTGGATTAAGACCAAAATTATCTTGCATCTTATTAAAAGCAAACTCCTTAGATCATGCCTATCCCTATTCCATAAAAGACAGAACTCTGTTAAATATACTATATTTGCTTTCTCCTGGTATTTGTACAACTGATTAAATTGTTCTATTTTGTAGAAGAATCTGCAATGTCATGTGCCAATCTTTTTCTGAATACTAAGACAGGGACTCCCCTATTTTAACAATAGTAAAATATGTAAATTGTGATCCTACTTCAAAGATACAAAGTTTGCTTTTATATTTTCATTCCTAACCAGCCATTAGTCATCCTGCTTCCCCTCCAGCACTATTTTTTTTTCCTTTATAAAACAAAGTTACTTTCAGTTTCTGAACTACTCTTGTATTTTCTGTGGTTTACACATTCCTCTTACGGCGATCCCATTTTTGATTATTTATGACTGAAGAGGCTAGCAGAATTTGTTATAAGTCTTTCCACATTTTTAAAATTAGAAGGAATAAAAGAGATACAGATACCGCAGTCAGGAACTAAATGAAAAACAAATGAACAAGCAAAAATTTTAAATCTTTTTACCCTTAGGAAGCATTGCTTTAAATATTGGTTGTCCCACCACACTCTCTGCATGCTTTATCTAAGAAGTGCTACATTTTGTGTCCACAGTATAAAAAGCGTTTAAATTCTACCTATTGCTCCTTTGTGGCAGGTAGCTGATTTTTTCTATAGGTTTTAATTATAGTAATTCTGCTTTTGTGCTCAAAGAATATGTGCACTGTAAATGCTCATAATGCCAGAGAACTCACTGCTTCTCTAACCCAGGGAATTAATGATTGTGAAATAGATAGGGGTAAAATAATAGTATTGAAACCTAGAACTCCTTAATTGTGGATGCTTTCTTAACATGCTTACATCTTGAAAATAAGTCAGTTTCCAAGAGTACATTATAGAAACTATGTAATATTTATAAGTACACACCTAATACAGATACCATAAGACATACTCTATTTTTTAAACTTTTTTTTTCCTGCAATCTTGTAATCCTTTACAAAAGATCTATAAAGGTGCAAAAGGGTGCAAATTTAACTCACAAAAATGTGTGAGTTTTATCATTTGCATGTAAAAGACATTGGAGATTAAAAGTTCATTATAACTTGCTTCTTAATGAGGAATGCAGCCAGATGTATTCAGTGATAAAATAATCACATTTCTTAGGGCATCTGGCAAACTGAGGTTGAATTGTATATCACTCAACATTTGAATGTAGTACTACAATTTGCTGCTTTTATGTGTTTTTATTTTTATGTTGTGTTGGCATACAGAATACTTATGGCAAATTAGCAGCTGGAGAAATAAAACTAAATTCAGATCTTTTTAACCTAAGAAATGTGAAGAACATTTTAAAATTATTTGTATCACTGTCAAGTAACAGGGCTGCTTTTCTACAACAACCAAATCCCCAGGAAAACAGCTCAGAAATATTCTACAGGGTAACTGAAAGAACAGGAAAACTATGAACACCACAACTTCATTCTGCAGTCTAATGACACAAATTAGCCTTCTTGTTATAATTGTCCAATTTTTTCCTCTCTTTCTGTTACTGCCCACCTACATAGCAGCAGCTAATTTTCTAAAAATGCACGTTAAGTCCCAACTAATGAAAGCAACTATGCAATACCCATTACCTGCTCCCTAATAAAAGGTTCGTTCTCTTCTTTCAGCTCCTGTGTCAGCTCTTTTATAAATGCAGCCATTCTGTAGCTATATACTCACTGCAACAGGTATTTGCCGTCCATGTAATACGTGGGATTGGCCTAGGCAATGACAAAGGAAACCTGTGAGAACTACCAAGATGAAGAAAGCAAAATCTTCTAAAGCTTGGTATCTTTTCTCTCTCTTTTTTTCCTCTAATCCAAAAAATATATTTTAAAGTTTTAAATAAACTGAGTTTTTTGGTACGCTTCATAGTTAAAGAGGTCCTCCTCTTTAAAAAACAGAAGAGATTTTTTACAGAAAAGCTGTAATTTTTTGTTTATCTGTGTCTGGAAAAAAATATTCTGTTTGAAAAAGATTTAAAAATGCTTTCAAATCTACATTCCTGCTTTGGCTGACCCCAAATGTAAATCACCTAATAATGGGGAACACAAGCAGTCAGAGTCTGGGATCATTTCAACTAGTTCTCCTTCATTAAAATCTTCACAGCTGATGGATTCTACCCATGTTGCTTCTGTTCATGTGTCTGTGTGTAACTGGAGATAGCCTCTTAGCCTGGAACACATCAAGAAGTTCTGTCAGTCAAGATATGGCCCTTTTACTTAGTGCCCCAATCTTCCCATTTAAAGAAATAATGATAACAACGATACATTGGGAAAACAATACACCTAATCACAAACTAATGAAATTACATATCATATACAGAAACTAGTCATAGAAAAGTCAATAGGAAAAAAGCTCTACATTTCTTCTTCAATAGCCAATAACAATTTAGAGTAGTGTTAGAAATCAACTTGAGTAAGAAAAGTACAATCTGTTCAAGGTTTTGGCTTTTTATTATTATTATTTTATTTTTTTCAGGAAACAATTGTGAAACAATCTAAGGAGAAAATTCAGAAAAAGCTCGATCTTCAAAAGATTAAAACCATTTCACAGAAAAATACTTCGGTAAAAATAAAAGGAGACTCAAAGATATCCATCAGTATGGACCCCCCTAAATTATTTTACCGCATAGCCCTGTCAAGTTCTTTCAGAAAAATCTCCATCATTTTCCTCTCTATTCAGGTCTCACAAACAAAAAGATCTCAATTTCATTTGATAACTCTTAGTTCTGGCTTCTCTACTGGCAGAGACAGTGAACAATCTGTCCTTTACTATTCCTTTCATGCCAATCAACTTTACAAGTCTCCACAATATCTCATCTCAATTATCCCATTTTCATAGTAAAGCTCTACCTGCCTTTTAGCTACTCACTGTTTAGAAGCTGTTGCACATCTTTGATCATGCTGCTCACTGCCTTATTGCTTTCTCTGAACCTTTTCCTGTTTTTTTCTTTTTTTTTTATCCTTTGAACTGAAAGGACCAGAAATACTGTCAATATTGAAGATACAAAGCCACCTTAGATGCATACAGTGATGTTTTCAGTTCTGCTTTCTACTCCTTTTCTAAAAAAAAAAAAAAAAAAAAAAAAAACACCTCCAACATTTGGTTAGCTTTTATGAATTCTTAAAGCCTGAGATTTTATTTCACAGCTGCAGTGGTCAGTTCAGAGCCCATCATTCTTTACATGGAGCAAGGACTCTTCCCTCCCACGTTTACAACTTAGCTTTTACATGAAAGGAGGTTGTGGCAAGAGGGGTGTCAGTCTCTTCTCTCAGGTGACAAGTGATATAGGATGAAAGGAAATGGTCTGAAGTTGCACCAAGGGATGTTTAGGTTGGATATTAGGAAGAATTTCTTCATGGAGAGGGTAGTCAAGCATTGGAATGGGCTGCCCAGGGAAGCTGGGGAGTCCCATCCCCAGAGGTATTTAAGAGATGTGTGGACATGGCACTAGGGTTTAGTGATAGGACTTGGTAGGTCAGGTTGATGCTTGGACTTGATGATCCTGAAGGTCTTCTCCAACCTAGATGCTTCTATGATCCTAAGACTTCACCTTCTATTGTATTGTCACTTAATCAGCGAGTCCTACTGTCATTCTTCAGAGCTGTCCCTTACCCTTCCCAGTCTGAACAGTTCTGTTGAATGAGCAAACTGTCACCTCATGTTTCATTCCATTTCACAGTTTGTTGTGAATATCTTGAAAACAGAAGTCCCAGCAAAGTGGGATTGTGTGGGATATCCCTTCACTGTGAACTTCAACCCAACTACTCTTCCCCTCAGTTTCTATCTTTCAAACAATTATTTATCCAAACCATTGTTATTAAGTTTCCTTTAAGGCACGTATGAAACAAGGATTTTGTTGGGAGTCTGTTCAAAACCCAAGCAAACTATATCAATCCTTTATTCGCATTTTTATGGATTCTTCACAAAGCACAGGCAGGTTTCTGACACACGGCAACTCTTTGCCAGATTGTTTTTTTTTATCTATATATTTGTTAATGGTATTTTTTAAAATTATGATTGTTAATTATTTCACTAGTAAAGACACCAGGCTTACCAAACTGTGGTTCTACAGATCACCTTTTGCACCTTTCACAGGTATGTACTTTTCATCTCTCAATCCCCAAACACCAACATACCTTAGACAATGTCTTTTAATTTAAAACAATTATATTTAAACTAAATGATGGTTTATGATCTTTATGGTTTATGACCATTATGGTGGTTTTATGATTTTATTCCATCACCTCTTCTGATACAAAATACTTTACAGAAATTTACATTTTTATAAGAAATAATTCATTTTAATTATATTTTCACGTTTATATTAATTTTTATCTTACTTTATATTCATTTTTAATTGAATAGTTAAGTGTTGTGTCATCATTTATCAAATAAATGATCCCTATGGTGACATTTAAATTAGCAAATTAAACATGATCAGGACACAGATTCAAACACTGAGACATGATTAGCTAAATTCCATATAGTTAAATTGTCAGCACAGAGCAAGGTATGGTTTAGACAGTGACTACTTAACACTCTTCTCAATCCAGTCCTGGCATGGACTGGGTTAGCCTGAGAAAAGGGCCATTATCAGTAAGTGTTTTGCAGATGGGCTCCCTGTTTCAGGAGAGGTGAGTGAGTTTAGTTACATGGACAAAAGTCATGCTGTACCGGGCAACCTCAAAATGACTGGGTAGGAAATGATGTAGCGTGCAGTGCCCAGCTAATGCATCACATCAACTTCGACTCATTAAACTGCCACCGAAAGTCTTCAGTACGAGCACCTGCAAACCTTCCTATCAACAAAAATATGAAAATGAAATCTTCACACTTTCCTACTATTGTAAATGTTTGGACACAGTCAGTCAATTCCATCTCCCTGCCCAGAGAGGCAATAACTAGTTCTCTTCCAACCAACATCCACTCAGCCAGCAGAAAGGAGCCTCCTCTGTTGCTTCCTCCCTGACTGCTTCTCCTCACCGTGTGTTAGCGAGAAAGAAGAGAAACCAGTGATGTCCCGAATTACAAATCTCCAGACATTCACAACAAGAATTGCTGAGGTTTTCTCCACGTATAATACTCTTTAATTGGCAAAAAAATGTCTTTGCTTAGGGTATTTCTTATTGCTGCTTAAAAGAAGTAAATAAAGAAATTCAAGGCTGCTTCCCCTGTGGCTGTAAAGGGCCAGCAAGCACATCCTTGTATAGTTCACCCTTACAAGGAGCCATTTATTTCCTGCTATTAGATATGCCTTACTATCAATATCACAGAAAATATATTTTATTTTGCAATAATCTGATCAAATGCACCAGAAAATGCTTAATAATACTATTTGATCATATGTATCACCTGCCCACTGTAGACAATACAGGGATGTTTAATAGTAGCATACCCCACAGCAGTGTAGAACAGCTCAGAAAAACAGGGTCTCCAGTGCATTGCTATGGACATAACTCTCCTTGACAGTGATCCGAAAAATTAAATGTAAATTAATATACTGGGAGTTTGTCAAAGAAATTTTATAGTTTGGCAGACATCTCTTCCCCATGCCCTAATGAGTCCTCAATAGCATTGGAGGAATAGGTTCTACATTGCAGAAATATTTTTCAGTTGAAATAGACTACTTGGAAAGATGCATCTCTAAGACAACAGAAAATAAAAAACACCTTAAACAGCACGATTACTGTAACTCGTGATCCAGAACCATTAAAATGATCGTTAGTTTTTATTTCTGTTAAGTACTGAAAAACTGCTACTGAAAAAAAAAAAAAAGTGAATCAAAGATTTTCATTTTAAATTTTGAAAGGAGTAAAAAAACCCCATATATATGCAGTTTTCATTCCAAAACAAGGGAAGAGATTGATGCAGATGAAATATAATTTTGCATCCTGAAAGTGTACTTTAGGGTGAACATTAAAATGACATTTTATCAGGAGAACTGACTATTCCATTTGTGTTGTACAGGGTGATAATCTGATTAGCCACCAGGGAAATAAAATAAATTTCCCTCGCATATAATCAATACAGAAACTATATTAATCTCCACATTAACATTCTCTGCACTCAGCGTCTCTCCACACTAATATATTATTTATGAAAATAAACTTATTTTTCAAAAAATATAAAGTATTTTCAGTTCTCCACAGTCTATTGTGTTACCTACTGTAAAAGACGGATTTTCCTCAAACCCCATTTCCATTTTTTCATGTATCTATTCATACCATTAGCCAGAACTAAGCTGTGAGATTACAAGTCAGTAGCAGCTTGAAGAGTTATGAAGAAAAGCAAATCTGAGTAATTGGAAGTTAAAACCAGGAAAGCCAGTTGTTTGGCTTGCACAGAAGTAAGCACCTTTCAACCTTGCTCAAGAGAAAAAAATACAGGAATTTGGTGCAATCAGGATCAGCTGCATACATAACAATCTCCAGAGTGTCAGTTGTGAAGATGGTAGGTAGTAAACACAACAAATTGGCCTCCTTTCCTACTATTCCCAGACCTTGTAGCCTTCTCACCCCTGTATTTACCCCAGTGGGTTTTAAGTCCGTGAGCTGAACTGATACATAATTATACATAATCTTCCATTTAATAAAAGACAGGTTATCTAAAATTACGCTTATTCAGTGCACTTACTCACATGCAGAATGACGCCCAAGCAGTCTCAAAGAAATGGCTATCTCCCCCCAAAAAACCTGTCCCCAGTTTTTATTGCTGAGCATGACGTTATGTGTCACAGAAAATCCTGCTGTTCAGTTCAGGTCAGCTGCCCAGCTTGTGACCCCTACCAACCTCTTGCCCACCCCCAGCTTACTTGTTGAGAGTGGGGAGAGGTGGGAAAAAGAGAAAGCCTTGATGCCGTACAAGCACTGCTCAGCAACAACCATGACACCGATGTGTTAATTAACACTGTTTTAGTCACAAATCCAAAATAGCACCATACAAGCTGCGTGAAAAAATTAATTCCATTCTATCAAGCACCAGTACATAGTCCTTTGGATCACACAGTGCAATATGTAATCTTGAATTAGGTGTTTGCAAATGAGGTCTTCATCACCCAGAATGGAAGTAACAAGAAAAGAAGTGCGTTCAAACTATATCACAGGATGACCTTTCACAAGTCCTATCTTGGTGTAGATCACTGAATATATGAGATCATGGTGCAAGAAAGAAAGAAAGAAAAATAATTGCTGAATAACCTTTGACAAGCATATTCCCATCAATTAAATACTTTGTAGGATGTTAACAAGATTAACTGTAAAATGTAACCCAGTGTGAACAGATGCTAGCTAAGCCTCATTGCTGAGTGCCTTTGGAACAGAATTGCTCGATGCCTCTCAACTAATTTGACTGACACAGTTAGAAAGAAGGAGACTCTTTACAGAGATAGAAGATGCAGGTATGTTTTCCCAAAAGTTAGATGAATCCTCCAGCCCTAGCCTCCTGCTTTCTGGGAAAGTACCCTTAATCACTAAATTGCTATATTAATAGTAATTAAAACAACTTGCAACACTACCTTCTCCCGTGGCCTTTCTTTGTGCTCAAAAATATTGCACCATATGCAAATTTCAAAGTTATAGGTTTGTGTTCTTTGAACGCTGAATGGAACTTAGGAGTGGGATTTCCTATTCTGCATACCTTAGAAACCTTACCTATGAAAAACAAAAACCAACCAAACAACAAAAAAAAAAAAAAACACTGAAAAAGCAAACATTATTGCAGTTATGGATCTGTGCCATACCAGAAGTTTAAAAACATAAATTTTCATCATACAAAAAAGATATAGAAATCCATGGATCCTCAAGAACTTCAACTGAAAGCTTGCTTTTTCTCTCTTTCTCTCTCTTCCTTTCTTTTTCTTTCTTGTTTTTCCTTCCTTCCTTTCCTTTTTCCTTCCTTCCTTTTCCTTCTCTCTCTCTTTCTTTTTTAAAAATTAAACGGCTAACATAGACTTATTCCTAAATCCAATATAAATTTCACTTTAGATGTTTATGGGTCATGTTTGTGAGCATGGGCACACAATCTGGGCTTCTGTACTCTAAGAAAAATGAGGTGAGAAATATTAGCCTCCTGACAGATAGCGGACAAGGGCATCATTATAGTTCCATCTACAAATAGTGGATACTGACAAATACTGATTCCTACAAGCTGAAAGCTTAGGAACATTAAATGTACCCTTGTTTCTTTTTTCTTCTCAGTTATAAAGCCATCATATTCAATTAAGGAGATCTCTTTTGGGGGTAAGAAAACACAACTATTATTTCATAAAAATGCAATGATATTCTTGATAAAAATAAGAAATAAAACCTCCTCTATTCTCCCAAGACATTTTGGGAATAGCCTACTAAATCTCAAATCTCACAGAATAAGCCCCTTCCTCTACCACTTGACCCATTTATCAACCCCCACTCTGATTATGATAGCAGACTGTGGTAGTAGAAATATCTCGAGGACTACTGACATCTCTTTTTCTTCTGGAGCTTCCTTCAGCCCTACGAGGTTAAGTTCCAAAATTTTGTTTAATGCTTCTGTTGAATTCCCATGCACAGTGTAAAGAGTAGTATTATACACCACTACTCGCCACTGGAGCATAGCTGTGTTGCACTGACAGTTCTGGAGTGCTTCTTGGTACTGGAAAGCAATCCTTAAGGAATGTAACTTATCATTTTGCATTGAATAACATTCATGAAGTTTAGAGTTTTGTATGTAAGATAACAATACAAGCAGCATGAGGGAAATTCACCAATAGACAAGAGACCTGACTGTGCTCTGTGAAATTCTGTCTGTAATTATTTCAGAGGTTCAGCCTCTGATGGTATTAATTGGAGAATGAATGGAGAAACATTCAACAGTGAATTGGCTGATGCTGTCAATAATGGTTTAGTGGCTTCCAAAATCAAGAGGTTCTCAACCACTTCCTTTTCTCTGTGCTTGCCAATACATTAGTCTGAGGGTTGAAGTGGAAGTGATTCTCAAACTGATATAGAACATGAAGTGCAGAAGAAAGTACAAGAAATTCGTCCAGAACGTTGGCATCAAGTATTCATCTTAGGCCTACTATAGAATGTGTGATAGTAATAATGTTCTGGAAATTCAGCTAGCAACCTTTGTCTTACCTCTCATATAAACTCTGACAGGTAATATACAGCAACTGGCAAGCATTTTCTCTTTTCAGGTTTGGCTGCAAATATCTAAGCACTTAAAATGCTACAGAAGGAATTACATACAAAAATAACATATTTTAGAAAAAGAAAATAGTTCCCCTACTTTATTTCTCCCCCAAGAACAGAGTCACTCCTACTGAAATCTATCACCTTTTAAAAGGGGGATAAAGGAGTTTGAGAAGCTACCATGTTATTTTGAGAAGTCCTTGCCATCTTAATTCTACAAAGCAATATAGAAACTTTATTAATTTTCCTTTTAAGAAAATAAAATCCTTTCCAGAGTTCTTGGCCTAAAAAATATCAAATAATCTTCTGATCACTGTAAGCCATAATCTTTTATTATACAGCAATAATAACTCCCCAGAACTCACTGGAAGACCTTGGTCCACTTCTTGAACAGTACCATAAAAATGAATCACTTGCAAGATTCAAAATATTGTGCTAGTAGTATTTAACATAATTCTGCTCTAATCTAGATGTTTGTCTAAACTGAACAAAAATTAAATACTGTTAACATTTCTTAAAAATCAATGTTAGTGAGCTTCAGCAAAAAAAAAAAAAGAAAAAAGTAGATATGTATTCACATCATGCTTCTATTTATTTTGTGAAATGCTTCAATATGAACAACCTTATATGGTGAAAGGCTAGAAACAAAACACTATGGGCACAGGATATTCTGTATGCTATCAAAAAAATCAAAGTGGAAGGACTTACCACTTCTTCATGGGTAGCACTTTCTACATTAATACCATTAACCTAAAAACAGAGATGCAATAGGAATAGAATGATTTCCAATATATAAGTGAGTTAATGAAACAAACGTAAAGGCAAGTATGAAACAAATGTCTGTAGAAAAAAGCAAACCTTTACTGACCTGCATTATTGCATCTCCTATAAATAACATTCCTGTTTGGTCAGCTGTGGGATAACAGAAAGAGTACAAGTTAATTCAAAGCAGTACTGAAAAACAATGTTTATTATCTTTCAGCATTTGGTTTAGCATGCTGTTTGTAAGCATCATTTGAAACTGATTTGCTTGTGAAAATACCAATGGCATAGCAATCAGTGTTCATTCTAAAAAGATAATAGATTCCTAGCAATTTTAAACAAATTAAGAGAGTTACCTCCCATGCACAAAGAACTTATTTAATATGGAATACAAATGTCATTTCTCACTAATGAAGGATTTAATTAAATTATGTGGAAAGCATGATTCACACTTTTCATTATTATTCTACAAATGGGAAATAGGAATTTCTGAAAATACTTAGCAATTCCTTTCCCCCTGAACAAATTTACAGGGACTGCTATAATTAAAGAGGTTGTGCCTAGAATTTAATACAACTCTTTAACGTGAAGTTTGAGTTATCTTTGTTCCTGAGAATAACATAATACATTATTTCAGTTGGTAATTTGCATGTTTCCTGCCTTACAAAATCAATGGGAATGATACAATGAAACTGCAAAGAAGAAAAATTCTACACAGACACAATGACATTTTTGAGGTGTATTCACCAGCTTTTAAATTTATTTAATTTTTAGCAGAATTCATGGATGTTTACCTTTTGAAATTTAGCATTTAATTGAAAGTAAGTCTCTGATCCTGCAGACTGATATGATTAAATTAAGCATATGAGTAGTCTTATATATACGATCTTATAGAGTCACAGTTCGAGACACTGAAGAATGTTAACCAAGATAGTATTCTGAGATATGGAAAGAGAGGAAAGAACTAAAAATATTCTTACCATTTCTACAATAAAGCTTTTGCCACTGAAAATGTCACACTTCTGGTAAAAAAAACAGCTTCTTTCTATTAAATTTATATTTCTAATAGAATTTTCATCACTCTTTTGGCAGATAAAAGATACATTTTATTAGTATTTTTATCAGTACTTCGGAAAGATTTTGTGATTTATTTTAAATACCATGTTACAAGTTGTATTGAAGGTCTTTACCCTGCATTTAATCCCACTTTGTATTTAAAAATATGCACACAATTTGTAATAGCAGAATTCAGTTGCACAGAAGTGCAACTGATTTAAAGCACTTTGAAAAAAACAAGCAATTCAGTGTAGCCTGCATAGGTACCTGTATCCCTGTACTGGGGAGACAGATGCTACCTTGGGCATCTCAGTATTAAACTTCTGGTCAAGATGTCAGCAATACATACACCGATAGTGAAAGTCACCTGATCCATTTTTTTATTCAACGTTTATGCCCACTGTGTGTTAATGACTGGGAACAAAGCTAAGAAATGTTGACTGCTACACCTGTAATAGCAGGTGATGAGGCAGAACACAGATGGATTATAGCCCAGTAATAGCTCAGGACTGGCTCATTATGGGTGTCCTCCTGTAGCAGGTTGAGACCCACTCACACCTCCGTGACCCCTCCCTAGCTTATTTCTGGTTCAACAGATGTTCAAGCACTATATTATGAGGAGGTCAAAGTTTCAGGGACTGTTGTATTGCTTTTAAGTAAGGTCAGCTTCTGCGGCCCTTTACAGCTACTGTTGGTAGCAGGAGTGCATCACTGTGTGAGGCTGGTGTTCCTCAGGATGGGCTACTTGGGGGCCCACATAATAGTGAAGTTTTGTGTAACAGTTCCATAAAAACATGAAAGGGAAAATTACCAACACAAAGTTCTTGAGATAGGGTTAGTAAACAGTTCAAGGACTGAAGAGGAAAAACGCTGACATGTAAAGGTATAAAAAAATCTCAAGGAACTAAAACAGGTAGCTGAAGGATGGTAACTCAGCAGCACTGAAGGCAAATCCCTTCCAGGGAGCAACAGAGGCTGAACATTCCCCTGCTGACTAACAAGACAGCAAAGGCTTATTGGCTGTCCCACAGTGATGAGTACTGCAATGCCCCTAGCTACCTATTGTGTGCATTGGCCAATAAATATTATAGTTTAAGTGCACAAAGCAATTGTATTCTGCTTGCAGAGTCTTTACACACAACTGAAGCTGTCCAGCTAAAGTGAATGAGAGGAGGAGAGTTACACAGCTGATGCCAAATGCTCTATGAACTGAAATAGAACATGGAAAATAGGCAGAATCAGAACATTTACTTCAAAAGTGCATTATACAGCAAACTAACACAATAATGTGGACACCTCCATGGCTGCTGTCATCATGGCAAGTGATGGTACTCTGGCAAATGATGCTTACAAGTCTGTGATGAAACACTTTGCTTTATACATAACCTCTATAGCTTAAAATCAATGATGATTTCTGACACAAATATTTTCCACAAGTCAAATTGTAGAGGAAATGTCACTGCGAAGCAGAAGATACAATGTAGTTGGCAAGTGTATTAGAACTAAAGTGACCTGAAAAACTCCATGGAAAGAGACAAAAAGACAGTCTTGTTCTCTCTCATTTTAAATCTGAACACAAGTAGTGTATCACTTCAAACTCTACTTATGCTTTCATTAAGTTATACCTTCTCTGCATGAAAAAAACATTGTTAATTTCAAGTGCTATGTTCCACTTCATGTAGAACTTCGTCTCCCACTGGTAGCATCCTCATATACAAAGATGTCTATGAAAGGTTGCTCTGCAATTATGAGTCACTCTGTGTAGAATTAATCAGTACTAAAAACAGACCACTTGAGCAAGTGTATTGAGATACCAAGTAGCATATAATCTTATTCAGAGGAAGAGTAAATACAACTTTTCTGGAATTCGGTATACCTCTTGAATCTTTACTTGAAATAATATTTTATTAGTAATGAACTGAACATGGCCAGAAAAACACTTTCAAAAGAAAATATGCACAAAGTAGTAATAAGCAGAAATATACCAAGATTTAAAAGAAAATTAGGTGCGTGCTGCAACAATTAGTATTTGTCACTGATAACAACTCTACATTTCAATTATCTGTTGTACATTCATTAAATTCACAAGTGATACTGCAGTAGGAGGAAAGCATCAGGGAAACCCAAAGGGGCTTCTATAGAGGAAGTGATACAAAATAAACCATAAAAAAAAAAAATACTATTCTTAAGAATACATTAGACCTGAAAAACTTTCCCAAGAGTAAATGACCTATCATACTAGTTATTCAAAAAAAAATAAATAAATAAAAGACAATCAGACAGAAACATGGACTATGAAAAGTTATTTTGCACCCTTTGAAAGGGGAAAAGAACAAGTAATTCTTCTGACCTCTGTTTTATTTCCTCTTCATATTCATTAGCTGTATTAAAGTTTTGAAAATTTAAAAGACTGTGAAATGGTTAATTCACCAAACAGATTCTTGGGAAATTCTGACTTACCACACGGTAATGATGCACAGATCTATGCAGACTTGAGTCTGTAAGTAATACGATGTGCTTGTATTTTTCAAGCCTTATAACAATACATACTTTCACTAAATTTTTGCTGAATTCCTGAATACTATGAGAAATGTACCAGGTGCTAAGTCCTCTAACATTGTATATATGATACACAAAAACATGCTGTTTAAGGCATACAGGTAAGTTCATCGACTTCATGACCTCTCAATTCTTAAGTTTAACTTAAATATATGTAAAAGTGTCCAACTCCATAAAGAGAATTTAAATGACAAGTTAAGCAAGTATACAAATTAAAAAGAGAAGACTGGAGAAATTGGTATCTAGAATGCAAGAGGTTTCATAAAGTTATCTTCAAGTGTTTTTCCCTTCCCTCTTGGACATAGTTACAGTCGTGACTGTAAAGACACCACTGGTGCAATTCACTTTTATATTTTCTTGAAAACAAGCAGTCTTGTAACTGTATTTGTAATCAGTACTTTAAAACAGAACTATATTAACTCAAATATTAAATACAGCCTTGTTAAGGAAGTTTTAAAAAATTAGCATGTTCTTTAGAGGACTTGAGCCAAAAACTGAGAGAGGTCATGCAAAGTGGTTGTCAAGTCTCCATCCTTGGAATTAAAGAAAACTCAACTGGACAGTCCTGGGCACATTGCTCTAGCTAATGCTGCTTGAAGGGTGTACTACATAATCTTAAGAGGTCTCTTCCAACCTCAAAAATTCTGTGGTTTGCAAAGCTGCACACAAGACTTTATTGAATATGTTTATATATTTCAACATATTTGTTCAACAACTATTAACCCATTAAGGAAGTATTTGTTGTAAATAAGGATATTTGGAATGAAAATAGAATTTAGTTTGATAGGTTGATTCTCAGATGTTAATTCTTCTCAGAATTATCTTTCGTACTCTATGCAGCCCATCTTGGTTTCTTGAAACTTTTTGCTGAGAGAAACCAAGGTATTGATTTTCTTACAAGAAAACAAAAAGATAGATTTTCTTACAAGTTTTCAATATGACTAGTAAGGAAAGTTAAGAAGAACCATCACCTCACCCTCCTCTCCCCCTGCTCCACAAAAACAAAACAAAAAAAGAAATGATGGACATTTCTATCCATATGTACTTCCATTTCTTAACATCATATCCAGTATTGTGCTGTAACGTGACTTTCTCTCTTCCATTATGACTGTCTTTTTTTTCTTCACTGTTCTGATTTATCTATCTGTATCTGTTTGTGTCTGTGATTTTCCATCTCACTTTCTTTTACTTTTCAGTGTATCACCCTTAAGGGCTGTACTCTCAACCACTCACGCCTTATTTTATTTACATAAGCACTTTAAATATCTTATTATTTATTTATTTTAAGGAAAGGCATGGCAACTGAGTTGGGGCAACAAGAAAAGAAGAGTAATTTTTTTTTTTTTGAATTGTGGACTTCAGTATATGAAGGGGGCTTATAAGAAAGATGGAGAAATACTTTTTACCAGGGCCTGTGGTGGCAGGACAAAGAGAAATGGTTTTTAACTGAAAGAGGGTAGATATTTGGGTATATATTTGGGGGTTGGACTAGATGATCTTCCAAGGTCTCTTCCAATCGCTAACATTCTGTGATTTAGATTGGACACAAGGATTTATTTATTTTACATTGAGGTGGTGAGACACTGGAACAGCTGCCCAAAGAAGTGTTCTAGGAGATTTCAGAGCTGGGTTGGATGGGGCTTTGAGTAACCTGATCTAGTGAAAGATGTCTCTGCAGATGGCAGGGGGATAGGACTAAATGATCTTTGGAGGTCCCTTCTGACTAAAACCATTCTATGATTCTATAATCTTCAGAAAATTTGAAAATACTAATTGCCACTGTTATTTATTACTGGGGATACCTGCCTAACCTTA
The DNA here is from genome assembly GCF_964211835.1 of Anser anser. Classification (NCBI taxonomy): domain Eukaryota; kingdom Metazoa; phylum Chordata; class Aves; order Anseriformes; family Anatidae; genus Anser; species Anser anser. Next base: position 20,391,878 of record NC_139722.1, read on the forward strand.
GCTAGGAAATTCCTTGCTTTTGAAAATAAAAGTAAAAATGCTTATGCATTGTATACATACAGAATTAAGTAGCAATAAGTAAGAGGCAAAAGCAATACTTAAAACTACAAGCAAGCTATTTTTTGTCATTTTTTAAAAACAAAGTTATAATAGCCAGGCATAATAGCTAACACTCCATTAAGAGTCGGTGAAAAGCTATTTAAAATGACAGAATTGTGGTCTTTCTATTAATATGGTTAGTAGTATTAGAAGCTCTAGGTACTCTATACATATAATCAATCTAAATCTGATATTTCCAGATTTATTACAATATTTTTTCAGGTAAAATAGTTGTGTGCATTTAAAAAAATAACCACTAGGTTAATAAATTGATAGAAAAATGTAGTACAATGTAAAGGAAAATTAATCTGATCATACAATTGCAATACTCTAAGGCATAAGGTTAGCTCTAATAGACATGATTAATATCACATCTAAAAGGCTTGCTGAGCTGAATAACATAGTCAGACAAGTTATGAATATGTAACATTATATTAGGATATAAATTAAAGGCAAATCTGGCATCTTAATTTTTTTTTTTTTCAAAAATGTGTAACAGCTTCCACTAAACACTATTACAGAATGCAAGAAAGTTTTAAATGCTGTAGAGGGGAAGACAAACTTGCAGACTAAGGGGGGATGCCTGAAATAATGGAAATACATGCATTAAATGAGACACAAGAGAAGAAGAGATACATTTCCTAAAATAGCCTAGAAAGTCTTTAGTTCAGAAACAAGTAATGGAAAGATAAGAACACTGAAAAGATCAAAAGTAGAACTTTTGTGAAGTTGCCGAAGGATGTTATTAAATCTCTCATATTATTCCATATAACAGTATCTCCAAGCAGAAGGGTTGTCACATTTGCTCCTTCCATCAAATATTCTGTATGATTCTTGACTGTGCTTCAGCCCAAATAATCTGAATGAGTTTTACTCTGTCTTTAATTCATATTTTTCAATGCAGTAGGAATCTTTGTTACATATTAGATGGTTTCTGCCTAGTTGCTTGCTTCTCCAGCTTCAGTACTAAAACATTATGATAAAAGCAAGTTTCAAATCCATAGTCCAAAACACCATTCATCTTAAGAAGGACTTCAAACAGTTCTTTCCTGAACAAATTACCTGAGAGAACATGTACAATACAGTTCTCTGATTTCCCTACATGAAAAAATTATCATCAACGTTTGTCTTCAGTCTGGACTGTAGTGGTAAATTCTAAAAGTAATTTTAAATGTATTTCATTAGATTTCTGCATTTCATAAGGGCACTACACTGTTAGTCATTCAGAATCATAGAATCATAAAGGTAGGAAAAGACCTTCAAGATCAAAAGGTAAATAGAAGAAAGAATAGAAATTGTACATTTAAAGGGCATCTTAAGGTCACAGTTTTTTCACCCAACTGCTACCTGCAACAGATGGTAACTAACACAATATTTTTGTACCTTTCTCTATGAATTTTGGAGTACAAATGATAACCATAATATCAGAGGTCCACTGAAATTACAGATATTGTTTTTCAGATTTTATCAACCTTTTTGCTTCAGAAACTGCTAAATGCACCATTCAAAGAGAATACTCATCATAAAAACCTAAGGAATTGAAATAATACTCCCAGAAACATTTTACATTTTAACACAGCTGTCAAGCAAAAAATAATTATTTTTTTAATCAAAAGTCGATCTTCTTCACATTCATTAAGAATAATTTTATTATTAACATACCCTATGAATATAATTTCAAAAAAAATTAACAAAAAAGCATTATCCTTTATCAGGAACTTAATGCACATTTTTTTATATACATCAACAGGCATGTATACATAAATATATATAGAGAGAGAACCTCACCTTGGGAAAGTATGTAAGTGACTGTTCAAAATCTAGAGTTGGACACTAAATTCACTGTTTCTGATTTTTAGCCAAACCAAATGAATGAAAACAAATTCAAATTAACCCATGACAATGCTTTAATTTTCTGTGTAAAAATGTGTTTTAGATTTATCACGGTCTTAATTGCTATAAAAAGAAAACTAAGACGAATTCTATAACAAAACAAAACTGCAAATATTTCATCCTGTTTTTTAGAAATAATTTAAATGCATAAAAATACATATTTCATTGTAATAATGAAGACGTTATCATTGCAAAAATATTCCACAGATTAGATTTAAACTATATACCTGCTCGGTTAGATAAACACATAAAAGTTGACCATTTGCATCCTTCTAACCAAAGAATTCTTAAGGTTTAGGTCAGTAACTTATGTTCCATGCTTCAGCACTTAATCCTTGAAACAAATCCGAATAGTATAAAGTGTTCAGTTCAATAATTTATCTATCTATATGCATCTTATTAAATATACGATGACTCCTGACTCCTATTCATATAATTGGACCTTAAGTATGCTCTTAACTATTCTGTTGAACAAAAATACTTTTCTGAATCAGGGACCAGAGTATGGGCACTTTGCTTGTTGACTGCTCTTCAACAGTTCGTTAGGATATCCTTTCTACCATAAGAACTGCTGGTCTCAAGGATGCAATATAATAATAAATAAATCAAAAATGCAAAGAATATTCTTCGCTGTCCTGTGAAACTAAGTTTAATGCTGTAGGCATGGATCCAGTAGAGATAATGATGAGTCAATGTTATCTTTAAATATAATGAGCTATTCAGTAATAAAGAAAAATAACACTGACAAATATAATTAAAAATGACACACAGAAAATATTAATAATCCTTCAAAAGTGTATGTATATTTAATATGTAGGTGATACTAGGAAATAGTGTACATAGATTAAGTATCATCTAACTTTAAAAATTTTATGTTCAAATCAGTTCTATCTTATGTTTAAAGATAGCCTTGTATTTAGCCTTCGCTTTCATAACAGATAATGAAAGTTTTTGATTCATTCTGACCTCCTTATGAACACAAATATAGAATCATAGAATCATAGAACATCCCGAGTTGGAAGGGACCCATAAGGATCATCAAGTCCAACTCCTGGCACCGCACCCCAGATCCCTCTCTGCAGGGCTGCTCCCCAGCGTCTCATCGCTCAGTCTGTATGTATAGCCAGGGTTGCCCCGTCCCAGGTGCAAGACCCGGCACTTGCTTTTGTTAAACTTCATGTGGATGGTGATCGCCCAGCTCTCCAATCTGTCCAGATCTCTCTGCAAGGCCTTTCCACCCTCATCCGAGTCCCCAAGTCCTCCAAGTTTGGTGTTGTCGGCCAATTTGCCCAAAACACCTTCTAGTCCTACATCCAAATCATTTATAAAGACATTGAGGAGGACTGGCCCTAAAATGGATCCTTGAGGGACCCCACTAGTGACCATCCGCCAGCCAGATGTGGCCCCATTCACCACAACCCTTATCTCCATCTTGGCTTAACTATTCTTTAATCTTGACCTTGCTGAGGTGAAGCTCCATGGCTGATGAAGCCAAGGTGATGAAGAATATAAATTACAAATACAAACATGCTGTGCATCTTGCTTGTAATCTCACATCATGCCCAATGATTTATCCATATTAGGCTTGGTTACTCTAGTTGCACCACCTTTGTGGATGACTGGAGTCAGCATAGAAAAAAATACTTCTGCGGGCGTTATCACATATGCTTCCATATCAAACCATCTTTGCCTGGCATATATGTGTAAGTGAAACTGCTGTAAGCCCTCATCAAACTGGCACTGTGTCCTCCAAACAGATGGTCCTGAATGGAGGCAGCCAGGATGTGGTATTTGGACACAGTCCGTGTTTGGAGAGCGCCAAGCTCTTTGTTTCAAGCCAAGAATGTTTCAATGGCTGAATGTCCTGAGTTTGTTCCAATCCTGCCAGGTTATACGGCATCTCCCCTCAGAAATGGGCTAAACACATAAAATAACAAGTCACCCTTTATCACAGGAGGTGGGAAAATGCTTTCAAATTAAAGTTTTAACCAGTTCTGGCTCTCAAGAGAGGATCCTCTGCAAAACTGGCAAAATGCAAACTATCCCTAGTACACCAGCTTTTATTCTATTTTATTTAACTATTTTTGTCATGCCTCAGTGATCTGAACCCACTGTTCTGTTTCATCACTGCTGCTTTTCTGACTCCACAGGTTATATGAGATACGAGCAGAGCTCACAGCAGTAGTCAGATTATTGCAGCAGTGCTCACAAAAACGGAAAGCTGCATCAAGGTAACCAAATGTGACTGCTAACTTGGTAACTCTGCAACGTAAAACAGATATTCAATTCCTTGACCAGAGGAACATAAAAGTTTTTACAATTAATATATACAGTAATGTATGCAATAAAAGTCACTTGCACCTACAATCAAGTTACATTTCTAAGTCTGTAACTATTTACTGCCTCTACCCTTCAGAATCCACAAGTTCATAAAAATATTTTAGTAATTACAGATGGGAATAACGGACACTAGATGGAAAGATATAATCACACAAAAGCTTGTACAATTATCTCTATATTATTGATGAGGATTCCTTTAAGTACTTTTAATGGATCTGACATATTTTCTTACAGGTTCACTGTACATCAAGTAAGCCTGAATGATCTGATTCCTTTCAAAGTTCAGGATACTCAGCTACACACATCATAAGAATAGGACTCTGCAGTGCTCAGTGAATCACAGAATCACTTATGCTGAAGGGCACCTCAGGAGCTGACCTGCTCCAGACCCCCCCACACCGAAAGCAGGGCCAAGGTTCTCATCTTCATGACAGAGATGCAACTGATAGTATATATACAGCTTTCTTCATACTTTGTCAGGTATGCCAGTGTCCTTATGCCATTCACTGATTCAGCCATGAACACTGTATAGGAGATTATTGTGATGCAGCATTGTCTCTGGTTATAACTGCTACTCACTTTAGAGCTTCCTTGGACAAAAGGCTACAAGATCTTGCAAATATCTTTTGATTTTCAAATCTGCGGTAACCCACTGACACCATAAAGTTGTTGTTGCACTCATTACTCCACAAATAAACACAGTCAGTTCATGAAAAACTGCCCAGACACAAAATTGTGCATTCAAGTATTTGATATATAAAACCAGAACTAACTTTGATTCAAAGCACTGTGTCCTAAAAAGGGCAGTAGATATCTTCCCGTCACTGGTGATTAATTGTATAAACTACATTCCTTAGACCTCAATGGTTATGTTAGTATTTTTTATTATTATTATGTATTTACTTTCTTGATATGGTTTATTATGCTGTGTATTCATGGAACCTATTATTGTTCCATCTACATAAACACAACTGGCATAAAAACATCTATTCACTTTCTTCTGCAGAAACAATATCATAAAAGAGAATCATCATGTTGAAATATATCTAAGTGCCGTAACACAGGAAACTTGAAGGAGTCTTTCTAATTGGATACTGGCATAGACAATCTATTCAGTGTTCACTAGATATCACCTGAAACTAGACTACCAACTTCAGATGTTACACTTCAAGCAAAACATGGGCCCACAGAAGAAAATGCAAAGAAGAAAAAGTACTGTCTGTGATCTACTAAAGCATGAGGTTGGACACAGTGCCAAGTAAAAGCAAATGTGCACAATTTCCACTGCGGCACAGCAAGAAGAGAGGCTGATGAGTAAAAAGATGGTGTCAACGGTTTGAGTCCTTTAAGGAGCAGGGCATGCACTAGGTATTATAACATAGTGCTCTGCCTTTTCTTGCATAAAAGGTTACATGAAATATGTAGATTTATTCTAGGGAAGAGGAAATACATAGAAGGTTTATCATAGGAACACAATACTTCTTCATCTATGTAAAAATTGCCTCAGCAAAGAACAAACTAGTCCCCATTTCCACGTCCACCCGAAATGAAAACATGTTAAGAGCCTTAGGCCATCTTGCAAGGCACTGCCCACTCACATGCAATTGTTCTACTTTACTGATCGTCCCCTTTATTTTCCAGAGCAGTTTTCAAAGATCAGTCCAAGGTCTATCATTGTCCCCAAAAGGTTATTTTTGCTAGATAAATGCCAATGTAATACTTAACTGTGTTGGGCTACACCAATTTAGATCTAATGTTATTGTAACAAACATTACAAATCACCCTCTGCAACTAGGCAAAGTCAGTCATGCTATACAATGAATTACTGTGTAAGGAAAAGATATGTTCAGTTTATATTTCTTTTTAATCGTTTGGGTTATTAAACTTAAGTGCATCAATAGGCACTATATCATAGTTTTTTTTTCACAAGTAATGTTAAAGGCTTTGTTTACAACACAACTGTATTACTGTAGTAAAAATATTTTTGTGAAACTATTACTTACCAGTACAACTTCAAGTGCAGGTCCTAAAGACTTTAAAAGATTATAAATTCAATACACATGCATGTGGATCACTTGGACATTTACAGAAAGGCTTAAAGACCGTATGATGCTGGAAGAATTAATTAGAATTAATTCTGAGTTTAAAGAACTTTTTTTTTTTTTTTTTTTAAATCATGTACACTACAGTACTATATATTTAAGTAACATAAATATATATTTTACCTGCTTGGTCTTTAAACATTTTTGATATGACGACAGGCACTTTGTGCTCAGCACCACCCTGTAAAAGATGCATATTACCTATGAGATCTCAATTAAGGCTGAAGTGAACTAATCATACTGAAAATTAAAAGAAGAAACAAGAAGTTATTCATACCTTTATGCTTAAGCCCAAGCCACCAACTGGTTGTCTACGAAGTGTAACAGTTCTGTGCTTTAAAAAATTGTAGAAAAAATACATTTAGGTGAAAACACAATATCTGAATAAGTACAGAAGATGCTTTAAACTTCCTTCTACTTAAAAAATAATGATTTTCAAAGGTACCCTGGAAACTAAATAAAGTTCTGTTTTGAAGTGTCATTCAACACCGATTTATAGGCACTTATTTAACTCCTTAGCATGGAGAACAGAACTTTTCTATGAACTCTGCATGCAGACTTTTAGTATGTTTTTCTACCACTGATGTGATACTCTTCCTAAAAAGAAACTTTTACATGCTTTTGCTTTGTTCTGACAAATGTTTTCACAGTAAAACTATATGAACAGCTTTGGGATGCATATTTTCATAGCTGATTTATCTTCTTTAGTTGCTATCAGGTATGCACGTTATATTTATTCCCATATTTCAATCATATATACCAATGTCTTCTAATCCATATCTTCTGTCATATGCCATTTTTTGCAGCATATGCTAAAAGACTTTTTGTGATTGTCTGCTTCAAATGGTTATTGTCTTGCATTTCATGTTTAACTGCATAAAGAAGATAAACATTTATCAATACTTTTCTGTATCAACCTATCATATGTTTAACAGTACACTGAATTTGGCATTGTATTAATGTGCAAATCTTGGTGCCTGACAACACAATGATATCAATTCATCCATTGACGATAATTACAGAGTTGGTGAGAACTGTTTTGCAACATACCGAACAATAGTGCATATAATGCAACCTTTCAAGAACTGGAACTGAACATGTAAGATTATTTTTTTTTTTTCATTCTGTATATCAGAAATCATATACAAGATTACTTTTATATGTACACCTACTGATCAGATATTTTATAATTTCTCTAATTCTGATAAATGGATTTTTTGATTTTAATACTGAAGCCCATGAGCACATATTAACACGTTATTTTTATTTTCTGAAATCCACCATACTTGCCATACTTAGATTTATGTTAACTCAGGGAAAAGGGGAATACAATGCATCATTGATTTCACCCTCATTTTAGAAAGGAAAAACAAATGCATATGGGAAAACAACAACAGCAACAACAAACTTCCACACATTTTCAAAATTTCTTTCTTCTATTACCATGAACATTATAGTACAGTAGTCTGTGCTAAAAATGGACAACTATTTTAAATGTTGACATATAGTACCTGATTTAAATCAAAAGTTGTATATGTTTCAATCTCAGACCATATAATACAGCTTTATTGAAATCTGCACTAATTTAAATTGCTTTATTGGTACATTTCTTCATTTTGAACTGACTCAAAACTTTCAATCAAAATATTCAAATGCACTGAGAAAGTTCAGATCCAATCTGAATTAGAATACATGTTTCTGCCTTCATAGTCAGAAGAGACATTTTCTATGACATAAATCCTGTTTAATTATTGTTTCTCTCCACTTATACTCACAACCTGTAAACTAATTATCACAATATATCCCATCGCATAAGAATGATGGAATAAATGCTTTAACAGCTTGATTGCTTGAGCATTATTGGACTTCAAATACACGTACACTACATGGATAGCCTTGGCCCTTTTATAAAAGACAAGCAAGGTACTACGTAATGCCATCTTGTCCACTCAACTATAACTAACATTCGTATTTTTATACAGTAGATACATTTCACATGATAATACTGATTCTATAAATTAGTTTATAGCTCTACAAAGCACGCTATTTGCATAAGATATTTTTCTAAGTTTGGCATTTGTATTTTCATAGCTCATAGCATAGCTCATTACAGAGCTTCAAATATTCCTGTTGAAGAACGCTTTCAGAGAAATTATTAAGTATGTACCTAAAAGTTTCTTACAAAACAGCTTTTAAAATCAGAGCTACTTGTAAAAATGCAAAAATCTCCTACATTTGAAGATGTTCATATTGCAAATTAAAATGTCGTAAGCTGAGCAGTATCATAACCAAGATCATTTACACAAACTTATTCAATCCTATGATCACATATAATTCACTATGATTGCAACTAATAGTCATATAAGACCAAACACCACATTTCGTTTCCTATACATAGATTTTTCTTACTGACTTCGAATTTTTAAAAATGTAATAGTGTCCAATTCCAGAAAATTAGAAGAAATATAATACTGGGCCAATACTGAAAAATTATAAATAGAGCTGTGGATCTTCACTATATCCTAATGCTTAAAGGTCAGATAATCATAGCTCTGACAACACATAAGCCATTCCGTTATGGAATAACTATAACCTAGTTCATAAAAAATTAAAGGTAAATAATTTTAAAGGGGAATAATGTTATGGAAAATATATTTTCAAATGAAATTGATGACAGAGTACCAGTGTTGTAACAACCCTTAAAATGAAGGGATCTGATAACACAGAAAAAAGTGATTAAAAACATAAAACTGTTCAAAATAACATGCTATATTTTTACTATACTATTACATTTTTATTATTTTTATTTACATATTTAAATTGACTAAAAGATTTCAAATCAAAATGTAATTAAGATAGAGTTACTATTTAGTGACATCTGGTGAGGTAGTGACAGTACTCGTTTTAAAAATATATATTAAAAAAATCAGTGATCTGAAGAAAACCTAAATTAATTGCAATGATGTTTGTAGGTGACACAACAGTTGTGAGAGGGTAATCATGAACAGAACAGAGCCCGAGTATACAGCAATTCAAGGTCATTTAAGGTCATTCTTGTAACTTGGAAAACAGTTCAAACAAATAGGGAAAAGCATTCAACCAAGTCATGCTCAGTACAAGAAAAAATGACTTTCCTGCATAAAGCTATGGCCAAAAGCAGTAGTGTAATTTTATATCATCAAAAGACTAGTAACTAGGAGTAGGGAGAAATAAATTATTTCTCTGACAAGATATCCACACACTTGAAATAATACAGCCAGTACTGATATGCTCATTTTCAAAATAATCCAAATAAATTGCAGTGGTAGCAGGCAAGAGCCACCAGAATGCCCAATACTTTGAGACATTCGTCTAGAAATGCAACAAATACCAGGACTGAAATATATTTAGCTTTTCAAAGCACTTTTCAGGGATGATCAAGCACAGACTTAAAGCATCTTCCTTGGCAGAAGATGACCAAATCACACAGACTGATGCAATGAAAATTTCAATGACTTGAGTTCAAAACAGACACATTCAGGATACAGACACAAGACATGATTTTAAACTTTTGTGGCATGATACACCTTAACTGGATTTAAAAACCAACCAACCAACCAACCAACCAACACCAACAAAAAACACTTTTAAAAATAGTAATATGAGCTTGAGACCTTACAATGCACAGATATTTCTTCTTTTATCTCTATTTAAAGCACAATTTGTCACGTTATTTCATGAACAAAGATTTAATTTAGCTCTAATTGTAGGATTACTAAAATACTCAATGGAGTTTTTTATGGCAGTAGCCGGAACAGTGTTCAGTTTTTTCCACATCAGTGAAATTAGTTTCACAGCCTGCTACAAGTACACTCTTTTTACAGAGAAGGAATGCAGACACACAAAGATTTAGGGTCAATGAATTGTTCTACTGATTTGAAATGACCGAATGCTTTTTTAAGTATTTAATTTTTGTATGAACTTTATCTGTTTGAAATGTCTTGTGGACAAATTGCAACCTCAGCTTTGAATGCTCAGCACTTTAACACATCTTAGTTTTATACCAGATGATGAGAAGCACCTAATTCCTGATCAGCAGTGTAAAGTCGGATGTATATGATACAGCCAGGACCACATGGCACCTCTGTTTCCAGAGAAGAATCATTCACGAGGTGTTGGGACTACCCTTCAACTAATCCACTGCATGTCTTCCAACATTAAAAAAATCAACACAGGGCCAAGACTCAAAAGAGAGCAGCCCATATAATTCTATTTTCTAATACTTGACTTTGCAACTTTGTTTTAAAGGCAGAAAAATTAAAAAAAAAAAAAAGAATGGGGAAAAAAGCCCACAAATTCACATGGTTCACTACAGGTTGGTTTCCATTTAGTCATTTGTTTGGACCCTTAAATTCATAGTACAGATGCCCACTGCTTAAGAAAAAAAAATCTGTAAGTAATTTAGGGGGGGATTCACCATTAGATACCTGCTGAAAGCAAGACACTACCAAATTAGTTATCAGGTTTTGTAGACAAATGTGTTAAAGAGTAATTATTCATTTTCATTTGACCACTTCTCCCTGCCTCCTCTCACTTCTCCTGTTGAGGTTCTTTTCTCTTCTCAGGACCCTTCTTTGCTTTTATTCTTCCCCATCTTGTAACTCAAAATTCTGGAAGCTATTTTTCACTTTTCATTCAAATGGAAGTGCACCCCTCTCTATGATGAAACTTATTTACAATTTATAAACAGAGAGGAAAAAAAAAGGCATCAATATACAAGAACTACATGCACAGATTTAAATTAAAGTATTTCTAACATATCCCTACAATACTGGTAGTCATGTACAGCAAAAAACATACGTTCAAAATAAAATTCATATTAGTGAGCATTATATGTTATTTAAATTCTGATAGAAAAGCATGCAAAATTCTGGCAGATGTTACAGAGTGAGCAAAGTCCTTGGTCCAAACAACATGGAAGAATTTTCTCTTAATATGTTCTAAATGATGATGTATCTCTATTGCCAGCTAACAACTCTTATCTGCCAAAGCAGATTGTGCTGGTTGTGCTCTTGACTGACTACTGGTAGCAGAACTCCTGAATATGGATTACCATACAGGTAATTCTACCTGTTTGCCTCTGTTTTTTCCCTCAAGCTGTCAGCTGTGCAGAATTAGGAACGACGACTAACTGATGACATTATCAATAATCGTTTGTATTACACCCTAATCTGTTATACAACTGTGGATTAAATATCCAACTGACATGTTTCAGCATGGTTAAGAAGATCTGTACGAAAACAGAACTGTCTGCACACATATTGTATAACAAATGTAATCTAAACAAAATAATTGATGTTCACTTATAGAGGTGGCAGAATAATGTTTCCATCAGATCTTTGATTGCAGGGACACGCAATGAAACTAACCTAAAATTTTCACAAAGGAACAGAAATCAGTGAGAATGTCAATGTCCACCTACTGCTGGAAAGCAAGAAGGCAAAGGAAATTGCCAGATTTCCTTTCCTTTCTTTTCCTTTTTCCAGAAAAGGAAATTGGCAGATGTTTGGCTGCCTTGAGAATGCATTAGCTGGGAATTAGTTAAAACCTTTACATATGAAAAGCTACTCTGTAATGGTAACTGCTATGCACTTTTTATTCAACATTTATACCACTGTGATCCCCAAAAATGAACTATTCAAAAGTCAGGAAGGTTGTTGAAAGGAAGAATAAAGGGGAGCCAGCTAAGAAAAGTAAAACTCCATAGGCAGCATGAGGAGTTCTTAAGGCTACCACACAGATCCACTGAATGCCACTTATTAGAAAGACTTAGCTAAGAAAAAAGGAAAAAAAACATGGCTAAACAGGAGGTTATTAGATGTAAAAAGTGGTGGACATCATGTTTAAAAAGAAAATGAGAAAAAGGAACATAAGCAAATAAATTTAAAAACTGAATTGGGCAGCAACAGTAAAGAGAGTTTCAACAATTGCCAAAAGGAACCACAATTAATAATAAATCTTCAAATCTATCAGGAGCAGGAGGTCTGCCAAAGAAACCACAGGAACAATTTATGATCAAGGCATAGTCAGAGGAAAGAAGGGTACTGAAGGGAAGATAAATAAACACTTTTCATTAGGTCTCACTGTAAAAGAAACTAGAAATGTTCCTCCAACATTTTTTGTAGCACAAAGGATGTATGGACCTGTCTTAATTTAAAATCACTTTAGAAGCAAATTGACTAAATAACAGTAGCAAATCACCAGGGTCAGATACCATTCACCCTGATCTTAAAGGAACTCAAGGATGAAACGAAGTAATAGCACTGGAGTGTTACTTCTCAAGAAAGCCTTGATATTCAAAGACTACAACACTACAAGTAAAATTCCATTTTTTTTCATAAAATGTTTCAATTAAGGTTTAAACTTAAGGCCTGCGCTATACAAATTAGAACTGTAGGAAAAGAAGTGTATGTATCTACAGACAGTAAGAGAAACTGTAACAAAGAACAGAATTGCTAGACACTTGAATCTACCTTGAAAAAGAGAAAGCATTTTTTTTTTTAAAGAACAATGCCTTCCAAATCTACCACGAATCTCTGACGTGGTCAACAAGCACACTAGATTTTTTATTGAAAAAATAAAATAAGCTTAAATTATTCAAAGACTTTTGACAAAGACTACTTTTAAGGAAACAAAGGAGCCATGAGCGAAAAGCCTTGCACAGATATACTGCTAACTAAAATTAGTTAAAAAGTAGATAAGAGAACAAATGGATGGATTAAATGAGTAATTCTCACAATGGAGGAAGGTCACCAGTGAAGTTCCACTGCTGTCTATATTGTAACCTGTATTATTTAAATTACTTGCAAAGATATATATATATATGTATAATTAAAGGTATGAGCAATGAGATTATCATCACTGCTTACTGAGGTAGGAAGGATGAGTGAACTGAAATTATTTGCAGATCTTATTAAACAGTCATCAGGCAAAAAACCAGCAGTACAATACTATAGTAGATAAATGCTAGAAAGAAATTATTTTTCCCATGTACATTATTAAGTACATTTCCCATGTACATTATTACATAATGTAATGCACATTAGGATTGATTCTGAATGAGCTGTTTCTAATATGAAGACCAATAAGGTCTAACAAGACCTTAAAGTGCAAGGGAGAGACTCTTTATCAGGGAGTTTAGCAATAGGACAAGTGTGAGTGGTTTTAAACTAAAAGAGGGTAGATTTAGATTAGATATAAGGAAGAAATCCTTTACTATAAGGGTGGTGAGGCACTGGAACAGGTTGCCCAGAGAAGCTGTGGATGCCCCATCCCTGGAAGTGTTCAAGGCCAGGTTGGATGGGGCTTTGAGCAACCTGGTCTGGTGGGAGGTGTCCCTGCCCATGGCAGAGGGGTTGGAATTACATGATCCTTAAGGTCCCTTCCAACCCAAACCATTCCATGACTGTACGACATCATCAGTTCATTGTTCAGCAGTGGTCAAAAGCACAAATTAAATTTTTGGAAGTCTTAGCAAAAGGACACAGACCAAGCAAAGAACATTATTACAGCAATGTAAAAATCTGAAGTTCACCCCACATTGAATACTGCATACTATTCTGGTCCCCTCATACCTAAAACTGCACAAAAAGGTTCAGAAAAGGCCAGTAAGGTTGATGGAACACCAGTTGTGACCAGCCACCAACAGGATTTAACTCCATTCACAATGACCCTTTTGGACTGGCCATCCAGACAAATTTTACCCAGTGAACAGTATATCTGTACTGAGAATGCTGTGAGAAATGGTATCAAATGGTTTGCTAAAACATCATCAAATGATACTACTAGGAACTAGGTTTAGAAAAAAAAAAAGTGATTCTTTGTGCAATGTTTGGTGAGAAAAAAAATCTGAATGTTCAAAGTCCACACATAATCATGGGGAAAGTAGACAAATATACAAAACCATATTCTGCTCAGGAATAACTTGAGGCAGGAAAACTTTTAAAAGTACCACCACATATTCTTGTCTTATCAGCTTTCCAAGGGACACATCAACAGCTACTGTCGGACAAAAGATACTGTACTTAGAAGATGTCATGTCTGACTCAGTTCTGAACTCAGAACTCATTTCTTATAAATTAAAAATTTCATGGCAGCAAAATTTGGACAGAAACCCATACTAGCTTTGCAAGCAATTATGAAAGAAAATTCTACTCTAGAACTTCATGCCAAAACTGAATTGCAAGATTTGTCAGGAAATGAAAGGTTTTTTTGCGATATTATTGATAATTTCATGCACATAGGCAGATTAAAATACAGTGTTTTTGCCTCAATCAAACAGACAAATGATTTATTTAATTTTCTAGTTGTCTGCAGGTTATGCATCTTTTTTATTTTCAGACATTTATTTATTATTTGGGGCTAAAGTAAGACAACCATCATTATCAGTAAAAAAAAGCAGAGCTACAGTTGACTGTACAATAGCTGTGTCATTTTAGTTTATTATAGGCAAGAAAAACTCTTTAGAAAGTGCTAATAATCATCAATCTGAACAGAAAAGCTGAAATTAATACTTTTATGCTTCTTAACTAGCACTTTGTCTTGCTAATTATACACTTCAATAAAATCTAGAATTTATTTAATCCTTCATTTTAAAGGTTTCCAAAGTACTAAGTGTGTACACTGTAATGATCAACTCCTTCAACAATTATGTACCTCCTATAGCATAGTGCATAGTAGGTTTTTTTTGTTTCATTTTATTTTTTACTTCTAGGCAACAAGAGAAAGAATAAGTGCCCTACATGGAACTTCGGGATGCACTTGAATAGACAGGATGTAATTACTAAAACTGTAACTGATCAGGATACTAACATGAACTATTATTATTTTTCTGTGACCTTTTATTGCTGCAAGTTGTTGAGGATTCTATCATATATGCTTCTCAAAGTGATACTGCCTCTGTCATACCTATATTAAGTTCAAGAATTGGATTAACAACTTGGGTATGACAGCCCTAGCATCAAGCTTTTTATAAGCAAATACATTGACCAGTGTCAAAGTACCAGCGAAAGAAAGAGAAGGCAGATTTACCCACTAAGTGTTTGACAGGAGGTTTGACCTGCTTGTATGGCCAGCAGATCTTTGATTGGGTAAGATGGCTGCTTCATTTTGACTTAATTTACTGTGGAAGAATATGAAGTTTAGAAAATTATTTTCTCTTTGAATGACAAATTGCAAATCTGAAAAGGCTACTACCATTTTCATTTTTGTAATGCTTAAATGTTCTACTGTCAATATGTAGTCCAAATTTTATAACATTCATTTTCTAATAAAACTTGCAATTAAGGAATCTTTTAGAAGGAAACACAGAAATACTCACTGCAGAAGTCCAACTAGGACTACAATTTTTCTAAATATAGGAGTAATAGGATTTATATTTTAAACAATTAATATAGCACTATAATAATACATGTTTCAAGGATGTGGATTAACAACAGATCTATTTCATAAAAATGCTGCATTATACGGTGCTTGAAATTTAAGCAAACAGATAAAGGTATCTTTAAAGAACAAAAAGCTTGTTTTATGTTCATGTTATTTGGGTTGTTTCCATTTTTAAATGAAAATGTTACTTACGAAAAAACAACAAAAATATAAAAAGAAAATAAAAAATAGAACTAGTGAGGTTTTTTTTGTTGATATTCTGGAGCTAACAACAGTTCCCATATAGAAGATTATTTCCTTGCTTCCAAGGTAGAAGATTCTTTTTTTTTTTTTTTTTAATTTTTCACAAATTTGTTCCTGTTGTTCAAATATTATTTTTATTATAAAAAATGATTTGTTCAAATAGTTCCTTTTCATTTATCCCTAAGCAATGTTATCCAGTCACAGCTTCAGCTGTGTTATCTTCAGATCTCTGAAAACAACTTCCAAATTAGTCGACAACTTCCAAATTAGTCAGCATTCCTTTTACCACAGAAAACTTATCTGATTGTCCTTAATGGCATACCTGCGTGGATGTCATGGTTCAGACTGAATTACTTCAATCAACTGTTCCAACTCTTACCTTGCCAAAGGTCTCAACTCTTTCTTCTCCATTATATAGAATTTAAAAGCCAGTAATAAAGGCAATCCATATTCCCTAATCACACATGCCCAAGTGGAACTTTCATCTTGTTCCAATGAACAAAACCATTGAAGAATACGTGTGCTGACTGAACTGGTTTTTTTTTTTGTACATTCAAAGACAACTGAACTGCGTTTAAGAAAGCAGCCTACTTTTTGTGAAAGACTAACATTTACAACCACCAAGACTGCTAGCTAGGTACAAAAGCAGATTTCTATGGATTAAACTCACATAGCTGCAACAGTGGAAGGACAGAATTTAAATTTTTGGTTAGAAGCAATATTTAGGTGCTTGATTTGTCTGTCTCAGTCACTACCCCTCTCATGGAGTAGCATTTACTCTGCAGGAGAGCCAGAGCGTGACCACCAGGTTCATACCTCATCAGCATATACAGCTCAGGGACAGAGGCTTTATTTCTTTATTTTGGAACAATATCATCTTCTGTGCACTGAGGCAAACAACTGCACTGCAGAAAAAGTTGTTAAAGATATGAAGAAGCAGAAATACTTTTGCTCCAGCCTAAGATGCAGATGCCTCTGTGCTGAAAAAGAACATGTAGCTAGCTATACCTGGGGGGCGGAGGGTCTTGAAAGGTCTCAGCAATCACTGCTGAACCAGTGAGGCAGAAGCTTTCAAGAACTCCAAGAATGATTCTAGACAATAATATGCTGAAAAACAGATCCGGTATAAACTTAACAAATGTAACAGATTTAAACTTAACAAACATAACAAATGCAGACACCGTATAAACGAACATGTCAATACCTGTATAGATTATAGTATATATAGACTAGTTAGTATCTGTAGGTGTAAAGCTGCTTATAACAGCTACTGAAATTCAAAACTTTTAATAATAGATTTATTTCCAATAGGCTTTAAATTATTTTTTGAAATCTTTTCCTCTTGGGAAAAAAACATGAATGGCCACCCTCATTTTAAGCATATTTCCCTAAAACAAACAAACAAACAATAAATATCACTAACAACAACAAAACCATCTTAATATATATGCCTATCTACTGAAAAATAGTTGAAAACAATCTTATAGTTTTAATGAAGTTTCAAAAAGAATAGATATTTTTAAATGTAATTTGGAAAACTATATGATCAAGTACCTGTCTTTTAGGTATGAGATAGCTCTTGACATAAAAATACTCTAGATTCTTTTAAAGCACAATGACTTGACAGAAAAGTTTCTCTTTAGAAAGGTCTTTTATATCTCTATTCATTCATATGAAGTGGCATGACTGGAGCTTAATGGGCAATGTGAGAAGGCAATTACAGTCCTTATTTTTGTTAGGTTTTTAGCAAAATTTTATATCCCCTGTAATGCCTGCCCATTTTGTCATTATTACCAGGTTGTTAAAGCACAGGACCAGCACTTGTGGAAAAGGATCTTTCATTAGAAAAAATATTATGTACCTTAATGAACAATGTACTAAAGGGATTTCAGAAGGTGAATGCGCTTGAAGTGCTCCACATGCATTGACATAAATGGATATATTTGGAAAAGATTCCATCCATAGATGGATCCACAATATTTTCTATCCACAATAGAAAATAAAAGCCAGTCTTGGTCAACAGTGGCAATAACAGCAGTTTGCCATCCAAGCCCTTGGGAAACATATAAGGAAAAGGAAGCACAAAACCAAAAAAGTTCAATATGAAGAGTTAAGAGAGAAGTCTGCAAACATGGATGCAAGGGAAGAAACAGCCTGATATAAGAAGGAAAAAGAAGATAGGTACTTAAAATAACAGCCATATCTTATCTTTTTTTTCAGCAACTCTTCAAGCTACCACAAGGAAGTTAGGAGATAAGAAACGATCGAAGAAACAGATCCAGTGAGAATGTGAGACCCAGTGAAATGTGAGATAAAATGCAGACATCCTGCCAGTTGCTGTATATTCGAAAGGAACAAAAAATGGTGCATGGAGAAGGATATTTGAAATCCCGCAGGAAGTTGTCTCCTCAACAAAGATGAGGATAGACTATGGATATGGATTTTCTCAGCTTGCACTCTCCGTCTCTGCATTCCCAGAGCTTCCTCAGCAACTTGAGCTACATGCATTTAGCATCCTGCCATGTGCTGAGATTTACACTTCTGCTCACACAACCCCCACTTCACACTGATTGGCAGGGCATTTCCACCTTCCCAGTGGTTGCAAGCTGCAGACAATCTTTTGTCCGTCTCTCTTCCTAGAAATGTGGATTTTAGACTACAGCAGGGGCTGCTCTTGGCAACATTCACAATTCAGAAGAAACACCATGCCTAGGAGAGTGCGCTCAGCAGCCCTTACAAGAGAAGGTTACGGGTTATGGTTAATCACCTTGTCCAACAGTTTAGGCATGATACAGCAAGAACCATACAGCTTTATGCTGGCACGTAAAGATATACGACATATCATGCAGCATGTCAGAAGAATTACAGTGCCATCATCAAGGACTGTCATACAGAGATTCTTTTTTCCACTACACTTTGAAACTAACTGTTGAAAGAACGCTTAACTTATCCAGAAAGCACTGATTTTTAATTGCTTCTTTAGCCACTGCTGTTACTATTTATGTTACCATATGGTCCAAAGTCTTTATTAAAGACCACAAGAACAAAAAAATCTGATGAGATCAGTGGAGCATGTGGAAAACGTAAATTTCAGTTAGCCACTTTGGCCAGACATCTGTGCATTTTCACAGGTTGTCAATACTGCCCTCTTCAGAACTATAAACACCAGCATCTTATAATTGATCATATGAACAATCAAATAATGCACTGAAAACTAATGTAACCGCTTTTTCATAAAACAATATTGGGGCTGGGATGTCAATTGAAGAACTTTGCTACAAATAGTATTTGCTATACTGTTGGTTATAACATGCCTAGCCTGTAGGAAAAGCCTTTTGCTAATAAATAAATAAATAAATAATAAAATTCAAAAATGGTGTTTGTATAAACTTTAGTCCCAAGTCTGTGTCATTTTTAAGTATCTTTATAGTCTTAGAAATAGTTATACAGGTATTAAAATGAAAGTCTAACATCTTGGACAGTGGAACTATGAAGACAATGGAAATACCATTCAATAAATCTCAAAACAGGCATGAATTAATCCTCCATGACATCATGTAATGCCTCACTCCACAATTCCATGAAGAGGAGGCAGGCTATACTAGGGAACAGGTAGACAGAAAGCAAAAGATTACTACGAATGGAAAAGAGTTGAAACTTTCAACATTTTGCAGTGCACAGGATGTAATCTTTTCCCCAAAGGAACAAGAAGAGTGAGTGCATCTATAACAACTGACTGAGGCATGCCAGTAGCTGTCGAGTTTCGTACAGAGACAAAGCAAATCTTTTCACATGCTAGCTGAGATCTGGGACAGCTGCAGAGAATCCTTAATAAGTATGGTATAGTATGATATTTTTATTGGTTTATCTTATTTTAACTGTTTCTATTACCATAGATCAAAGTCTTCTTTTTTTTTTTTTTTTGAGTAAAACGAAATCACTCGTTTTATTTTAGCCTGCCAACCTAAAGGAGGATTATTCAGAAAAAAGAATCAGATTGTTCTCAGAGTTGCCTAGCAAAAAGATGAGAGGCAAGTTTCTACTTGCAGTTAAGAAAATTCCGATTGAGCATAATTGTAAAGAATTTCACAGTAAAAATGATTACGCATTAGAAGAGGCTGCCTAGGGAAGTGATGAAATCTCCATCTTCAGAAATATTCTGTACTTGTAGGGACAAAGCCCTCAGCAACTTGCCTGGGCTGTTGTCCTGCTCTGAGCAGTGGGTTGAATTAGGTGACCTTGAGAGGTCCCCTTCAATCCAAATTCTGTGATATATTCTAGTAAAGATGACCGTGGCAAACCCCACTGCAGTTTACTCTCAAGGGTGTAGTGATCTTATTAAACGTGTCTGAATGAAACAGTCAATGTCAGTATGAGTTCACAACAATCCTCAGGTACATCTCCAGATTTGTAAAATGCTTTATTTGGGAGAAGAGCTTCCTTTGGTAAGCAGTATGAAGGACCTAGACTACTGCAACTGACAATATAGAGGACATCATCTACAGATATGGATTTCCAGAGTTACTAACATACACAGGAACCTGTGGCAAGATAATATTATGCTTCTTTTTCAAAAAAAAAAAAAAAATCTGATTTCTTTCAAATCAAAAGGCATTCTATAACATGAGTTATAGCTAACTCCTGCCAGAACACCTGTTCTTTATTTGAATAATTTCATCTGCATTCACTTTGTGCAACATTTCACATGATGACTGCTGTTTTGATGAAGATGAACAGCAGAGCTTGCATCCATCATTATCCAACATACCATCACTGGAAATGCTCATTTCCGCTGCAGGTATTCTGCCTCTAGCTTTTAAAGACTTTAAACTGCCATACAACCTCTCACAATATATACGATTGCAATTTACTGATCTTGACAGTCTGCCATGTCTCCATGTACAATAGATGAACTGAAATTTTAATAAAGGATACATACTTGTATGTATGCCTGGTTTACCACATAGTAACATCAGTGTTGTGCTGCCTTTCCTCTCTATCTTGCTGGTATGAATGCTCACCCTCAGCTGGACTCTCCTTCAAAAGATTATTTTTCAGGGATATCCATAGTCTCCTTTGCATTCCTCTGATTTGTTACAGTTATTTTTCTTTTTACTTAAGCTACTTACTCCTTTTATCTTTATTATTAAAGTTTGTCTTTTTCATCGTGCTGATGAATACTCATATTTATCATTCATTTTGTGATACTCAGTCTTAACTGTTCTCAAGATGACAGCAGCTTGTGAGCTTTCATAATAAAGATCCTAATCAATTACTTGATTGCTTTTTTTTTTTTTTTTAGATATCTAGGTCAGTTTTCCAACTTGTTAAAACAAATAACAAATGGTTAAATAATGCATTTTCTCCATACAAATGATTTTAGTTTCAAAAGAATAGTCTTCCTTTAATCACCCACTTGATGTTTCAAAATATAGAAAAAAAATAATATTTTTTACCTGTTTTTAAAAGCTCTTTTAAAAATTATTTCAGACTAAAATACCATACCAGTGATGGCAGAACAGGTTCTGGGAAAATACAGTAGTAACAGTAGTTATCACAGAATCACAGAATTGTAGGGGTTGGAAGGGACCTCAGAAGACCATCGGGTCCAACCCCCCTGCCAAAGCAGGTTCCTTAGAGCAGGCTGCCCAGGTAGGGTCCAGACGGGCCTTGAATATCTCCAGAGGAGACTCCACAGCCTCCCTGGGCAGCCTGTTCCAGTGGTATCTTGACAGGAAAAAAAAATTACTTGGGTTAAAAAATAAACTTTAGCCCTTAATACCTGTTCCCTAGAAGTATGCTAAAATAACATTCTTCTGTGTCTGTAGCATCTAAGTTATAAAGAAAAAAAGATATAGCTGTCTCATCAGGGATTGAAATGGTACTTTATGGCCCTGTTTCTATTTTTTGAATTAAAAAACTTCCAGTCCTGCTTCTTTTTTTTTTTTTTCCCTCTCCATTTAGAATCAAATCAAATCGAATAGTTCAGTTGAAAGGTACCTTATTCACCTACCTCACTTTATTCTGTCAAACTCCAGTTAAGACAGGACTTGTGAAGCTGGACAACTGGGTACCGAGGATGCAAAGGTTTTTGTCATTCTAATTCTATTAGCCTCACACAAGCCTCTGAAGACTCGTCTTCCCACCAAGAAGCCAGGAGCCTGCCTCAGAAACCTGCCTGTCCACTCACCAAGTCAGAAATGTTTCAGCTCTGAGACAGGGAATCATTGTAAAAAGCCCGATACATTTCTTTTCTTTTTCTTACTTTGCAAGTAGAATCGTCAGGGAAAAAAAGATGCAGAAATAGAATACAAATTAAAAGAAAAAAAAAATGTTTATGAAAAGAAGAAAGCCATAAAACTGTGGGCTGATAACATGAAAAGGATGGTAGCAACACACATGGAAGAAAAACAGAGTACTAAGGAAAGGAGTGAGACATAGAGAATGTGTAAGAAATTAGTTTCAACATGGTAAATGACAAAAAGTTATAGAAAATCACACTATACAGGAAAAGCATACTATGAAAAGTAAAAAAAATAAGGAATGCGTCTCTGTTTCTTCTTTAACTGACAATGGATCTTTCCCTGGATTTCATACAATTGACTCCTTTCTGTGAGTATTATTAAACTACATGTCTAGGAAACAAATCTTTTCTCAAAAAATACTTAGAAGTTAATTAAAATTTCTTTCTTTTTTTTTTTTCCCTATATACCAGTTCCATCAATATCTCCATGCTTTGTTTCTATGAGTGCACACCAATGCTGATGCACCCTTACACATTTCTATTTCCTACGAGTCTGAACACCCCAAACACAATAGTCAGGAAGATTTGCTTAGAATGTTTGGATTTTCCAAACTTGAATTTCTGAAATACATTTCGGTGGAAAGATCAGATGTTTAATAATATAGATATAAATCATTTAAATATTACATATAATCAGCTTTATGATTCATAAATGTAATAATATATAATCAAACACTGAAAAATGCTATTTCCTACAATTGTTCCACTTCCAGAAGGATTTTTACAGATATTTAAAAGCCATCTTGTCTACTGTGGAAAAACTTGAAAACTAAGGAAAATAAACAGTTGCCTTTACACCATTTGCTTCTATACACATCTTGAATTCCAGAAACCATGTTCTTTCTCATTACTGTACATCCAAGTCAAATGATAGAAAGACAGCTCTACAATTTCTCATCACAGGTGAAGCTTTCTCTGTGCATAAAAATAGCACCTGAATGAATGCAGGGTGGCATAGTATGAAATAAGATCAAGATGATGCTCGTAAAAGACAGGTATTTTACAGTGACAGCCTTTTATCTGTACAATCAATATGAGATTGTTGGGAATAATCTGTACTGCTGAAAGCCCAAACCACCGCAGTACCTGTGATTGCTGGTGTCCGCCACTCCTCAGCATTCATTGCTGCGTGGGGCCAGCTGAGATCTGAGTTAAGCATCTGCAAATCCTGTCCTCAGGATCAATGAACCTGTAAGCTAAACTGGGGCTGGAAGCAAATGTTGTCCTACAGAACTAGCTGGAGACCAAAGCAGTATCACAAGTAGACACAGAGATCTATTCTTCAATTTCTCTATTCACATACATCCCACCTAAGAAGAAAAGTTACTCTAAAAGCAAAATCTTTCTGAATTCCTTCTATGAGTTTGAGAAGACTACAGAGAAAAAACAAACGTTATTTCTACTTTTGTTGCAAAGGAACTAGTCTGATGAATGGCCATGTGCAAATACAGATTAACTCTGAGTAACTGAGAAAGAAAAGTATAGAAAGGAGAATAAATCAGTCAGTCAAAGTCATTGTTCACGACTGCCACAGAACTGACTTTCAAGTTACAGTTTCCTATTAATATTTTGAATCATACAGACGAGGAATGAAAATTATTTTTTTGAACCACTTGAAAAGTAAAGCATTTATCTCTTCTGAATTTAGCTTGTGTAGCTATAAATTTAAGACTTCAGAATTACCAAAAATAGCTCTAGAGAACAACCAGCTATTTCAGCCTGATTTCAAATTCTTCTTTTGAGCTCCTACATACTAGTAATTCATACCCTGTAAAATAAACAGGGTTCATATTAAATGGCCTTTATTTTAAATGCTAATTCTCCAAAAGTTTTTATTTTGTTAAAGTATAATATAGAAAAAGCAAATATTGCCTTGAAGTCATGACTTAATCCATTTTTTCTCATTAAACTTTGATGAAAGAAGCCCACATGGATTTAATATAACACTTTCAGAGCCTGTCCTTCTATTCTGTCTTCCTCCAGGAAATACTATTTAGGGTATCCTTAAAACGTAGAAGTAAAGAGTATCAAAATCATAATCAACACAAATTTTGACACTTTTAAGTCAATATCTGGGTTAACCATTCCTTCTTTATTTTTTATGAGAGATCAATGAGTGATGATTAATAGAAATATAGTTTTGATACAACTTTTCCTCAGATCCAGTCAGCCTGTGCTGATTCATTCAAGAATTAGTCTAAGACTAGGTAGGATAGAATTTCAAATCTTTTCCTATGAAAGGAAGTTTATACACAAGGCATTTAAATACCACGAAGTCCTGTGCAATCATATACACTTATATGCACAGATACAATATATTGCACAAAACACAATATACTGCAGCCATACACATATTATTATAACTATTGTAATCGTAATTAGTATAAAACTTATCAACACTATCAACAATGTCTGCAGTTAAAAGCTGCAGCATTTCACATATCCCAGTGAAGCACAAAGTATATGCATGCTGATTACTTTTGGCTTAGGTTTATATTTATTTCAGCAAACCCACCAGCATGTGACATGTCTCTCACTTCACTGAGTGGTCTCCCACTACCTGCCAACTGATGCAACCTTTTTTTTTTTTTTTTTTTTAAGAGCACGTCATGTTCCATTGAGTTCCACAGTACAAAATGCTACCAACCACTAAAAGCTGTTTGTTTCAAATTAATTTTTGGTGTGACATTAGACTATATATATACATATTTACTTTGACAGAAATGAAATGCGTTTTTGTGGTATATAAGCAGACTCTCTCACATAATCACACATACATGTATCTGTATATGTATATACTTATACTCCCTATATACTTTTTGGCTCCTAATTTTCAGCAGGGTATCACAAACTCACTTCCTGTCCCCTGGTGCCAGATTTTTTGCTTATTTGAAATGTGCAATACAGCAAGCAGACAGAAGATTCCCTCTTGGCCCTCTCCAAGGAGGTGCATTGCCATGCATTGTTCATCCTAGCAAATACCATTACAGTTCATGAAATTTATTTCACTCAATAACATTTGGGATACCTATACTTAGTTTTTAGAGGAACACTGTTTATATGAGGAAATAAAATACAGTGTTTGGGAACACCCATAATCTAGAGAACATTGCTGTATGTCTTATGCAAAGTGCTACTAGTCTTTCTAGTGACATTATGAAATGGTGATACAGAAGACTCCTCTGTAGGTTAGGGGTGCAAAATGTTTTTGAAAAAGTACCATAACTGAATTTGGAAGAAAAGGCAGAAAGACATATAAATATATACACATGCTGGCACTAATTAAGCCCAATCTCTGCCTAAAAAATTGAAATAAGTGTCTGTCAAGTATTCTCTCAGCCGCCTCTGTGCCCTTATCTGTGAACGGATAACAGACATGTCTTGAACAGACAACTGCCCATACTTGATACTCCAATGAAAAAAAAAAAAGACTTCGGTGTATCAGTTTCTCTTAAAATGTTTTCTATAGGAAACAGAGCTTTTTTTTTTTAGCTTTTTTTTCCACTTTTTTTTTTTCCATTTAATAGCCTAACAATATTTGGTGGAAGAATGCTGTATTCTCATCATTCATAGATATCTTCTCTACTGTTACGGTTATATTTGTCAGAATAAAGGACATATAGCACTGGTAGAAAAAAAAGTAAGTTTTTGCACACAAGAATGTATGTATGCACAAAAAACAACTCATCATTACATATTTCTATTACCCAATAAAATGTCTTGCACTCCAATACCATAATCTGACCTCTGTAGAAGATATTAAAGTGCAGTCGAAAGCACAGAGATATAGAAGCACTTACATTTGCACTGTGATCACTTCCACTAACACAGACGACATCTTGTTTTTGAATTGTTAATACCTCTTTTGTGAGCTTCAGTCGGATGTCATAAGCATTTTCAGACACTTCGTCATACAACAAAGCAATACCAGTTTTAGTCTGTGAAAGCAAGGCACAGAAACAAAAATTTAAGTATATGAACATTTCTTAATGATAAATAACAACCTCTATCCCATTCAATGCATAAAACACATATAAAGAAGCATCGTTTACAGAAAGTGTTAAACTGGTCTGCTATTCAAGCTCCAAATGGATTAGACATAAAAAGCCTCTTCTGTGCTGTAAAAAGTGGGCTAAATTGCCTTTGAAATAGGCATTAATACATAAAACAGTACATTTGTACTGTTCCACAAAGGAATGTCGTAGAAGCACGTTCTGTTTTTAATTCTATGACTTACCAAGAAACAGTATTATAAGCAGATAAGTAATGTATGCATAAATGTACGTGAATGCATTTTCCTGTTCCATAAAAAAGTAGAGATGTGCAACACTACTTCTGACTCAGAGACATTCCTTCCACTGTGTGACAAAAAGTTCTGCATCCTTTATAAAAGTTGCCTTGAAGACAAGGAGTTTTATTATGGTTAAATATTAGGTTTTCATATTGTGAAATATACAAATATACACACTGTAACCACATATAAATACAGGTGCTACAGGGCTTCAATTCTTTTATGTAAAGATGGGCATATATTTCTGAAGTTACTACTGGACTATTATCGAGTAAACTCTTTTGAATAGTCAAGGATTTTGGTATTAAAAAGGATTTCTCCATGAGAAGTTGTAAATAAAATCTATTTTAATCTTTGGTTTGTTCATTTATGTGCAAATTTACCATTAATATTCAGTCAGCTATTTCCTTAAACAAAAAATGGGGATTTAGGACTGCTTACAGCTATTTGTTAAAATAAGAAGAGTAGTACAATTCCATAGCTTTATAGTCTTTTCACAAAAGAGGAAAAACAACAGATCTTTTCTGAAACAGATGATCATATTTAAGAATAATATTTATTAGTTTATAATGTATATAACAATATTATCAGATCACTGCACTTTTCTGTATGCAAATGAAGAATAATCATGCCTAATTTAAGGTTTAGCTGCAGCATTTGTTTTCAAAAGACTGCTCTAAATTTCATTAAATAGTATATTACATAAAGAACAGAGTAATGAACTAAAGAAGAAACATGCCCTGTGTACTTTTAAGTCCTTTGATTTAAAAGTAAAATCTAACATGGAACATTATAATACTATTTTCATTTCTACAGAACCAAGGAGAAGGGTCTGTGGTGTCTGTTAATAAAAACTTTTGATCTTTAAAGAACATTTAAACTTAAGGCACTTAAATACTCAAATTCAGATGTGGTGTAGCTCTAAGCATCAACAAGTGTCAAAGACTCCCTTGCAGTTGGTGGAAATGGAAAGTGAAGCAATTAAATTTCCCCTGAAGTACACACACAGCACATGCTCATGGCCACAGCTGCCATTTAAGACACCTTAGGATATCCAAGATATCCACAAATGTAAGGCTGACACAAGTGTTAGGGGAGATCTGGGTCCTTCTAGCTGGAGATGAGGCCAGACCTCCACTATTATACGAGGTTGTAGACACTGACCATGCCAGCAGACATCCACACGTGGGTATCTTAAGCTTGAAAAGAATCTCACCAAAGGTAGAAATTCACATCTAGGATGGTCATTTAGATTCTGTAAAGCCAGTGGTGAGCAACAGACACCTCTGAAACGTGATTTACACGATCCCTTCTCTACATCCAGAAGGGAACAAATTGCATCACAGCTCTCTACTGTGACTTAAAAAAATAAATATAAACGACAACTCAGACACAGGTCTCTCATTCTGGACAGATAAATCTTGCCCACGGTGTTCTCTGGGAATGCCTGAAGGAAACCAAGTTCAGCGAGGGTGTAACCTTTAATCATTCTTGCCTGTTTGGAAACTGATGTGTATCAATATTCCCAAGGTTTTCACATTTTTTAAACTTCCAGCATGTGTGAATGATATATTAGTATTATTTATAAATGAAAACATACAAAATTTGTGTCAATGCTTTCTGCTTAAAAGCTATATACCACGTAACAGCAGGTATTTTCGAGCAGTAGAAGAACTGCCTGGCAAAACCACCTTCCCCACACCATTCTGCTGTTCACAGGTTCTGCACGGCATCCACTCGGACCGGCAATCACTGTTACTTTTGCTGACACACCAGACTGTGCTTGACAGACACATCTCGAGAGAGCAACACCCTACACGAGCACTTTACAGTCTAAAAGCAGACCTTTCTCTGGCTAGTAACTGTTACATAGGTTTAGAAGTAGCACATTGGAAAAAACTCTGAACTTTCATTGTAACAGACAATCAAGTAATGAATGAAATATGCATAGTAACTGATTAAATACATTAGCATTTTCTATCACATTATTTAAACTGAAAGTCTCATTGAAGCTCATCTATTCCTATTAAAATCCAATACCTACCTTGCACTTCATCTAACTCCTGATGTGATCTACGATGACATGCAACAATACCTTATTTGCTTTCAGAATCAATACGATTAATCTAGATTTCTCTCAGCCTTTCAAGTCTGCTTTTTTTAGACCATTATAAATGCCTGTGAATCAGAGTTCAAACATTCCCTTGTTCACTCTTTGTGTTGAAAAGATGATACATGCAACTCTATCAGGCAAACTTCAGCCCAAAGTGCTTCTTCAAAGAAAGAGGTTTTAATGGGAATTTAGTCTTTGCATGTACTTGTATATCTACCAATTTAACTATGCCAGGTTTGTCCTGAATTCTCATTTAAAAAAACTCTCTCTGTACAGTACCTCTTCCAAAAACTGGTACCAGAAAGAGGATTGAAAAACAAAATAACTCTCCAAACAGACATAGTAATGTTAAGAGTTTATACACCAGATTTACATGTGTTTTTTTTTTTTTAAAGAAAAAACATGTAGAAAGAGCAGAGAGTTGCGTAAGATTTAAGTGCTTACAATGAGAGACAGGGGAATATAAATTAAAACTCAATTGGCAAATGAGGAAATTAAATGTTGGTTTCTATACCTTTGATGAATTTTCTAGACACTGGACTCAGGAAATGGAGAGGGAGGATGTGTGTGTGTGTGCACATGTATGTGGAGGGAAGAAGAGGGAAAATAAAGGAGAACAGTAGCATAATTGTCACATCAGACTTGACTTTTAAGAAAGCTTAGTCACTATCCTGTTTTTGAAAGAAAAATTACTGAAACTTACTTTCTCAAGCAAGCCCCAAACCTGTCAATACCACACAAAAGAAAACAGCACTCTCTAGAGGGAGCTAAAACTGCAGATGAATACTTTTATCATTTTATTCTTGTCTACTCCAGGCATATCCCTAGCCATTGTATTTGCTTTAAAGCACTCCCGTTTGCAATAATGTTTTGATACCCTACTCAAAATACCCCAGTTCTTTCACAGCACTAAAGACTAAATCTCAGAGCTCCAAATTCTGTTTCCAACTAGACATCTCTAAGCCAAACTTTGGTCTAACTGACATAAAACACTTGTCTTCCCTGCTCTAAGTTTTATTTTGAAAAAGCTTGCAAAAAAAATAGGCAGAGTGTAAAAGTGGCATTGAGGTGTACTGGGTTTTCTGTAGAAACTATTGATTTGTTTATGGCCATTTGTTTCTCAGGTGGACGCAGCAGTATTTGTCAGGCTTTTCATCCTCGTAACTGAAGACTAGGGGAACATGTTCAAAGCTCTTACACAGACCATCAGAAAATTCATATGAGAGTCATAAAAAAATCACAGAATGTATTTGTATGCATGTAGAGGGAATGTCAGAATGCATGTGTTGCAGTGATATTATTTTGAATTAGACTGTGAGGTTCTCAGTAAATCCAAACCTCTCTTCCCTCTGTCTATGTATTTTACCACATGTGATCTGTTACCAACTAAATGGAGTATTAGTTTGTTAGACCCTTATGAAAATAGTTCCTCTGGAGTTTCCCCTACTTTACTTAAACAGTCATTTTCACCTGTCCATTTAGTTTCACTGATCCTCCTGCAGAAATCAGTATTTGCTGATTCTCATCCTCAATAAATGTAGCTTCAGTGACACGGTAGTTTGATTTTTAACTGATAAAATGCATTTATAAATTTATACACTTTCAACATTTTAAGGACAAATCTTTAAGCATCATATTTAAAATTCCACATGTAAATACTTTACAAGCAATATTTACACCTCAGAAGTCTAGTGAACAAATTCTCTAATCCAGTTTAATTTTTTTGTTTCCATAAAAACATTCCATTGAAATTTCCTATTTATGGCATACCCATGGTTGGGACATCTGCTGAAGGCATGTGAAAAGAGGAGTCACTCATTTTTATCCTACCATATTTCAAATTAGGCACCAAGAACACTTTGGGCTGTCCCACAGAGTCTGTGCTCTGACCAATAAATTACAGCAGACTCAAATTTATTTTCTCTCATAATTCCTTTGATACATTTTATACACATCTACTATTGTGATCAAAAGACAAAGACATTTTCTCAGAGCAGGACAATTTAAATTTAAAATAGCCTTGACTGGTGAAAAAAAAATAAATATAACAAAAAAGAAACAGGATGAAGCATAATAGTTAGAAGGCACAAGCTGCTACACTCCAGGAGGAACAGCAAGTTGCACAGAAAAAGAAAAGCTTTCACTATTTCTTCAGGAAAGGAAATGTAGCATTGAGGATCAACAGCAAAATATTGTCATCAATATCATATTGCAATAAAGGCAAACATAGAGATTTTGATTGCTCTCCTTTGGGTTCTTTCCTACAGATTTGCTTTTTCTCGCTCTGTCAAGACAGCACCCAAACGTAAACACGGTTCTTCTTCAGCTGTGTAGTACAAAACATTCTTCAACACCACTGAATGAGGGAGGAATAACTTCAAGTCCATGAAGTAATCCATCATCAGTGTTGCATTTAATCCATCTCAGTATATCATTTCCTTTCATACAGTATTATGACAGTGTTGATTCATGACTACACTACAGAAAAGAGATAATGAACTGAAAAAGAGTCCTTAGAAACACAAAAAAATTGAAAGTGATCAGAAACCTGGAAAATAGAACCCATAAGTAATTCTACACTGATTAAGGTTGTTTAGTTTAAAGACAGAAAACAAGATGACATAATGACAGTTTTAAGTACTTAAAAACATATTGCAAAGGCAAATGGAACAATCACATAAGAAGATAATTCAGAAATCTCTTTCTTTTAAGATGTTTTAACTAGTCTGCCTAAATGGCACAGGTGCTAATCCTCTCACAGGGCAAAATCCTGAAGATGATTTATTTCACATCTGTTTATCTCTGACACTAACATTGAGAATTACATTCTTGCATATGATTGAACCTCTGCATCCAGGAGGAAGGTTGACTGGCTTTAGAAGGGCACCCGCACTGTACAACTTGCAAATGATATAGAAGGGATGAAATATAAAACCAAAAGAACTGAAGTTTATCTTTTAGGGGCCTTGTCAGTGGATGAATGACATTTAAAATAAAATTGTCTGATAATCATCATTCTTATACCAAATAATCTGAAGGAGGACTATAACCTAAAAAGAACTGTACCTTTGCCTTTCATGATCAGAAGTTAATTCCAGGCTTAAGAGGCCTTGAGTAAGAACACAAGCAGGCTTTTCAATAGACCAACATGGGATGAATGGATAAGAAGAGCAGATATGTAGGGTGAGCGATAACGCAGCTGTGGAATGCAGAAAATTAATGATTCCATTAGTACTGTAAGCACACAAAGAACCATGCAGTAAAACTAAAAGTAGATACAAGACAGAGATTAATTATATCTTCCTGTAATTAGTTACAGAGAGTGCCTTTACAGAATATGTTTCTCCTCTTAATACACATGGACTTGTGCTTTTTCTCAGCTTTAGCATATTACAGCTCTTACGCCTACCAACACTCCTTCACAACTGCCAAGACCTTAATCCTCTTTCCTTTAAGGAATTCTGACTGTAATGATAGTGAATCCCTTAAACAGATTGTTCAGATACATGAGGATTCCCTAATACTGGGGGGCAGAGCGTGCATGCATTCTAACAAAAAGTTTAAAAAAATACATAAAAATGCTACGGATGTCAAAACAGTATGCATTTGCCCCATATCTGAAAAAGTAGTTCAAGACTGCCGTTTTTAATTGAATAAGGAAAAGTGGAAAAAAAAAAAAAAAAAAAAAGAATTACACCAGTACATGCTGGTACATGAAAGGCATTAAATCAGGGACCTGTGAGACTCATTGAATATAAGCTATATGAAAAATTCCACATTGCCTAGTTATTACAATATTGGTTAGGAAATTACACACATGACACTAATATCCAAAGTTGTTTCAAAATATGGATGTTCCATCAGAGAGCACCAAAAGATTCTGCTGGGTGGTTTCCCCCCTCCTCCTAGTCAAGGACTTCTGGCTTCCTAACATGAAATATTGCAGAGGAGGAAAATAAGAAGGAACACAAATTTCCAGACACCCTTCTGCTCTACATTACTATTGCCCACCATCACCAGTGCCACAACCATCCAGCTTCCAAGTACAGAGGATGTGGCAGTGCCATTACACCTGTTAGGCCCCGAGGCACTGTCAGGAGATGCTCTAGCTCAACCTATTTTGGAGTCCAAAGGCCAGGACTACAGTGGACACACCTATGCCTTCCACACTGTGCTTCAGGAAGGGTCTACAGCCCCCATTTCCTCCTCCATGTGCACATGTAACTCACCACCAGGTGCTTCCATCTCCCTTCACAACAAGCACAAGACCTGCAGTGGGGACCACAGCACTAACAGCTCAGAGGACCAAGAAACTTGTGCCTGACCCAGGGGTCCAGCCCATCAGCTTCCATCCAGGTTTGAAGAGAAATACCTTAAAGCAATTTGAATGGAAATATTTTAAACGAAAGCAAAACCAAACTAAATCTGAATTTCATTCCAGTTGGAAAGCAACTGCTAATGTGAATGTTTGACAGTAGATTATTTCACAACATTTCAAAAACAAAAAAATGTATCTAGAACATACAAACATCCAAACCAACTTTACACTGCCTAACTTTTAAGATGTATGCAGAACATGCACATTTTCTTTCAGTTCCTGTTTAAAATAAACAAGGCATCAAGTCAAACTCACCAAAAACTATGCAAAAAAAAAAGCAAACAAACCCGCTCTACAGCCTCAATAAGTAGCTAGTAAGAATATTTATTATTTTCTCACTTTTTAAAAATTCTCTTGAGCATTTCAAGTATGACCTTAGATTCTACGTTTTTATTAGAGCTGTAACACCCTATCATACTTCATAGTGCCCACAGGTACTGCTACCAATTAATGGAGAATATCACAAATTCCTGATAATCCCTTTTAGATAGGTGATTTATATACACACCAAAGCTAGTGGAATATATCTGATGGACATCAGTAATGCTAGGGCAGGTCAATTAAGGCTAAACAAATTGAATTACAATATGTTGTAAGCTTTCAGTGTGAGGTGTTTAATAGATACATATATGATAAGAATTAGAAATAAAAATTGTCAGCAACAAATATTGAAAAATTTCAGTACATTTTCCTCCAAAGCACAGTTTATAACTAAAGTATCTACCTTGAAAATTAATTTTTTTCCATAAATATTGATCTTATTTTTTTTGTCTGCATTTATTAATGACATTATGGATTGATGTTTCACTACATACAGTTGCAAAATATATATTAGCATTACAAATGCGTAGTAGATTTTACCAGCAGCATCACAATAATTTCTAGCAATTCATAACGAAGTTTTTCCTAAGTATCTGTAGCATACAGAAATCTACAAAGATGAATATTAACTAAAGACAACACCAGTTGGAAAAGATGCTCAAAATACAAACTTTAAAAACCCATTTTGTTGCTTACATCACAGATTATCCAACACAAGAGCTCTGTTAAAAATAGCTTTAAGGGCAGATTGTTGGGATTTTCTGTTAACAACATTAGCCTTGCAAGAAAAGTGATTAACAGCTGGCTCTCAATCTGTGTGATCTTAATCATTAGAAAGTAAAGCGGTAATGTCTTGCTTAATTACTGCAAGCACAGTGTGTCACCACCTAATTAGATATGATTGATTATTGTCATCTTCATGCACCTCTCAAAACATCTGACACAAATATTTGAATCCTGTAACACATGTTTGGAAAATTAACTTTCAGAATGTCATGTTGAATTAAAATTGCCTGTTTAAAAATAAAAATTCTAATCAATGCTAAATAATAGTGTTACACAGTTGAATATGTTTGAATTCAGTTTCTACCCCCGGAAAATAGCCAAGGCAGAAACTATTGGAAAAGACGTCTCATTTTATTTTATGTAGATAACATCTTCAAGGAAATTGAAGATACTAAGCCTCATTTTTCAGGCAACAAATTAAGTAGCTTAAGAATATAAAGATGCTCCTATGCTTACAGCATGTTCATACCAGTTAAGTAAGAAAGCATAACTTTCACACTTCAGATGAAATAATTTAGTAATAGACCAAAAAGACCACAAGAACATAGTCTTTGGAGATTATTTAAGAAACAGCTAGGAGATTCTCAGAAAATCAGTATCATCATTTCTATTAGTGGTACCAATCAGCCTACTCTAGTAGGACTTCAGCTGATACACAGACACTCCTGTTTTAGTATCAAAAGGTAAATGAAGAACTTCTTACCTTAATAAACAGTACTGGGAGTATAATTCAAAGTGACTCACTCTATTTTCTTATTCTAGATTAAGTATGGCTACTGATTCATTTCTCTGTCCTTCCCCTTAACACTGATACAGCTCTACCACATTCATTCTTTTTCAAGCTCTAGCATGTATATATATGTATTTCTATTCTATTATCACAGAATCACAGAATGGTTTGGATTGGAAGAGACCTTAAAGATCATCTAGCTCCAACTCCCTTGCCATGGGCACAGACACCTTCCATTTGACCAGGTTGCCCAAAGCCCCATCCAGCCTGGCCTTGAACACTTCCAGGGATGGGGCATCCACAGCTTCTCTGGGCAGCCTGTGCCAGTGCCTCACCACCCTCAGAGTAAAGAATTTCCTCCTTGTATCTAATCTAAGCCTACATGCTTTTAGTTTAAAGCTATTCCCTCTTCTCCAATCCCTACACCTCCTGACAAAGACTCCCTCCCCATCTTTCCTATAGGCCCCCTTTAGGTACTGGAAGGCCGCTATAAGGTCTACCAGAGCCTTCTCCAGGCTGAACAACCCCAATTCCCTCAGCCTGCCTTTGTAGGAGAGGTGCTT
Organism: Anser anser; assembly: GCF_964211835.1. NCBI lineage: Eukaryota > Metazoa > Chordata > Aves > Anseriformes > Anatidae > Anser > Anser anser. The sequence continues at coordinate 20,427,464 of NC_139722.1, forward strand.
CAGCCCCTTGATCATTTTTGTGGCCCTCCTCTGCACTCGTTCTGATACTTCTGTGTCCTTCTTGTGCTGGAGGCCCCAGAGCTGAAGACAGCACTCTACGTTGGGTCTTAGGACAGCAGAGTAGAGGGGGAGAAATCACCTCCCTTGACCTGATGGCCACACTTCTTTTGATGCAGCTCAGGATATGGTTGACTTTCTGTGCTGCAAGCGCACATTGCTGGCTCATATTGAGCTTCTCATCAACCAACACCCCCAGATCCTTCTCCCCAGGGCTGCTCAATCCATTCTCCACCCAGCCTGTATTTGTGCTTGGGTTTGCCCTGGCCCAGATGCAGGATCTTGCACTTGGCCTTGTTGAACCTCATGAGGTTTGCACAGGCCCACCTCTCAAGCCTGTCCAGGTCCCTCTGGATGGCATCCGTTCCCTCCAGCGTGTCAACTGCACCACACAGCTCAGTGTCATCAGCAAACTTGCTGAGGGTGCACTCAATCCCACTGTCCATGTCAGCAGCAGCACTGGTCCCAATACTGACCCCTGAGGAATACCACCCATTACCGATCTCCTGGACATTGAGCCATTGACCACAACTCTTTGAGTGCAACCATCCAGCCAATAAACCATAACAAACATTATGTAATCATAACCAAAACATAACCAACATTAAACTATGTTGATTTTTTCTACCAAGACAAACTAAGCAAAACTATGTCTAACTGCTTAATTTCTGAATAAGGCAGGCAATTCTAGCTTCTTTCTAAATTTAAAGTAGTAAAATTAAAGTCTGTTTCTTCACCCTACAGTGACTTCTGCTACAGAAAAGAAAAAGAAATCTATCACCATTATAGTATGAACTTCTCATACTGTATTGGCTTTCAGTGCTACTGGACATAGCAAGATTTAGGTAAAGATTAATCAAAAGAATGCAATAGGATTTAAAGATTCCCTAAGCATTAGAGTAAGTCCAGGGAAAAATATTTACTTTCTTCTGTAATTATTGTTTTTACAGTCCAGTTGCTCAGGTAAACCCAGTGATTGGAAATGAAAATCTTTTTAGCCATGCATTTGGCTGCTGCCTTGGAAAGTAATGAGACAGTTCAATTTAATCCAAAGACTTAATGGCATGTTTATGTTTATCCTCTGCTACATCACCTTCTTCTTCTTGGCTGCAATTCTCAAACGGAACTGTGATGTGCGGTAACTTTTTAATACTTCTAATATTTAGCAGACTGAACAATAACAAAGTAGAACAAACTGGATGAATTACTGAATATGGGTGATAACATCAATAGGAATACAATGGTTTAATTACTGCAATTTATGAAGAAAAACAGAATTTAGGGACACGTAGAGGAGAAAAGAATAAGATAAATGATATGAAAAATAAAACTCTGTAACAAATTTATAAGTCTCTATGAAAAGTAATGGAATTGGCAGAGAATGACTAAGATGGAAGCCAGGCAGGAAGATAAGAAGTTACCCTTTGATAGAAATTTCATATACAAGAGCAAAAAATGACAGCGGCACCTGGAGAGTCATTATTTAAAGGTGGAGAAGACTCTCATTTATAAACTGATGGCATTTCATGCCACGAAAAAAGATAAGAAAGTCTGTTTACATCTAAGTCACGGAACACCATGATTTCCTGCAGCAAGAGTACACTACCAACAAAACCCTACAGTTTCATTCCGATTTTGAGAATATCTTCGGAATAAGGAATAGAAAAAAAAATCTAAATATGCTATTTTTATACAGTTGTTGAGTACATTGTAAACTTTTCAAAGAATGGATGTTTTCAAATGGATAAGATAAACAAGATTTTAAGCAATTAGTTTCTGAGCTTGCTGGGACTGCTCCACAGTATTTATTACATTTATTAAATCATTGCATCAATGGTAAGCACACAGAGATTACTCTGGTACTCACTGGTTACTTTTAGCAGTGGGTTAATATATATCACTTCAATATTATTTCAGAATCAAGCGTGAAACAAAAGATGGTATTGAAAATAAAATTAAAATAACCAAATAAATAAACAAAGAGATGTTCACAAAATGAAGAAGATGGAAAAATACCTGAAAATATCAGAGATAGGAAAGGAAAAATCAACTCCAAGTAGGGAAATAAAGTACTAAGCTTACTGAAGGGGACTAAATAAAAAACAGACTCAAGGTGTTTAACAGGCATCCTTTAGAAAGTGGCATTTTAAAGCAAGAAGATTAATTAATATATATATATAACTGGCAGTTTCACATTAAACTTAATTCACATCTTTCTCAATTTGAAGAATTCATGGATTTACGGCCAGCGTATACAACTGATTTTGAAACACAGGCACTAAAACCATTTGGCTTATGCCTATTCATGTGCATTTACACATCCATACACATTTAACAAGGCAGAAAAATAAAACTGCTAGAAAATCTAAAAAGATGCGACTACAATTAAGTACAAAAGCACTTCAAAATAAGCAGGTTGATAAAGCTGGAAATTTCAAGGCTTTTGGCAGAATTCTTACCAAAACAGATATGCTTCAGAGTATAAGAAATTTATAGAATTTGCTTTTTAATCCATAATTGTCCCTCCAGTGTCATCTGTCACTCACTATTGCTTGCCAATAGTGCACACTGCATGCTGCAGAGCAGCGCAGAGGCAGCTGAATTAGCTCTGAGCAGACCCTAAGCAGCATGGAGGCAGTCACTCAGCTGTGCCTGCATGAAGAAAGCAGACTACAGAGGGAGTGGGGTAACAGCTTTACTAAACACATCCTGAAACAGCAGCAAGTCAGGAAAACAGAGCTCCTGCAGAAAATTAAGCATGAATTGGTGCTTAGCATGGAGGAGTAGGAAAGGGAAGTCGGACAGACAAGTGGTATGAGAATTTTTAACTCAAGATTTTTAGGAAACCTTAAGTTAATCTTACTGTCAGGGAAAGATGTCCATCGGATGACAGTATAAACAGTAACGAGCAAACTCATTTTACTGACAAATGGCAGGGACAAAAAGAAGGGATCAAGAGGATTTATTTTAATTTCAGAACATGGAAGCAAAAGAACTTTAACAGAGCCAGAAACCAGCAGAAACTACAATCAGATGGAGAGAAAGCTGGTATTTTATCTGTTATTTTCCTGTTCTTGAATCTTCCTGAATAAACTTTACTACTGTTGTAGAAAGCTACTTAGATGAAAAAAAGTCTTCAAAAATGTATGTATACATATACATATTATACAGATATGTAAAGATAACTGAAGGAAAAAAAAAACAAAACAAGCAGAAAGATGAGTTCAGAATTTAACAAGCAAGTTTCAAGTCATAATGTATCTAGATCAGATTAAACAACTACAGATTCATTACATCAGAGTAATGTAACTTGAGTAACTTTGTAACTTGAGTGCACTTAACCAAAGATAAACAATTTGAAAACTTCAATAGAATTATTTTAGATCATGGTTGATAAAGTAGTGAAGAGCCTGATTCTAAAAAGAATATTCCTTTATGAAAACGCATCTGAAGCCAGAGATAACAATCTGAGAACTGAAAACAGTGTTCTGAAGTATCATGGAAATCCAGAACTAGTGCCACTTGTGAAATTCAACTTTGCATAAATGCAGGTAATAAAACCAGTGAAATGAAAAGAATGTGCTTCTTCTGTGTTGAATTTGGCTTAATAAGTCTCAGAACAGAAAACAACTGTATCATGATAAGAACGCTACCCAAGTTCAAACTGTTTTGTAAATATCTTATGCAGAACCTCATTTATAATCAAGTTTCTTCTCAAATGGCAGATCTCACCTCTCCTCAAAGTATGTGGCTTAAGCATTTTGAGATTCATTTTTGGGAGGAAAAAACAAAAGCCTACAAAACGTGAAATCCCACAGAATTTAAATCCTATTTGCATTCTTGCTACTTGTGAGAAAGTCCAACTATCTTCTTTATTTTCTTTTCATATTTGTATGAGTTAAATAATAACATTTACAGAAAGCAATTTCAATGTTTAGATATTATAAAAGCCATTTTAAATGTGGTAACACCCGTTTTTTGTTGTTGTTGTGGTTGTTTGCTGTACTTTTCAACAATGCCACCAAAAAAAAAGTGACAGATAACAGAAAAATTAGGCTTCTAGTCATTCCAAGGAAAGCTATCGCAGCAAAGACACAATGAAAAAGAAATTACAGTGTGTCAACACAAAAGTACTCAGCACCATTCAGCATAAAGATAGTCCATCTATATAGCTGACAGATTTCACTGAAGAGAAGTGTGTACTTGGTCTAGAAACCCGTGGGAATTAATTTCAAAAACACACCTCCCATAGAACAGGTCACAACCACAAGCATTGCACAGTATTCAAGGCAAGCACAGAAGTGCACAGCATATAAAATGTGAGCTTGTTCTTGAGTTAGTGTCTTTTCTTTCTCTTCCTAACAAAGGTAATAGACCAAAAACAAACATACAAACAAAAACAACAACAAAAATCAACAATGCTGCTTGCATGTTCTACTTTTTTCTCCACTACCTCAAAACAGACAAAAATTTGAAAAACAAAAATTCATTTAGCCAGCAATTTACCTCAGGTGATCCTCTTTTAAAGCATTGCACAGTTGGAAATAACACAGACATTGACATATCCTGCCAGGTAGGGATACAAAGTGAGTGCCAGTTTTCCCAGGTAGCTCAATTAAAGTGGTTTTGGTAACAACATCAGCAGCACCATATAATCATGCCAGTGCTGTAGCAGAACTGTTGCCTGATTATCCTAACGATATTTCACAGTGGAAACATCAAGGAGACAATGCTTATGTATCCACAAGTATTTTGGTGATGTGACAGCTTGAATAAAAACTCCTGCGTTATACACACTTGAAAACAATTTGTGAAGTACTTTGGCTGGAAAAAGGTATATACTCCTAAACCACTGACATTTTCAGGTTTTTATACAAGTATAAAAGTGAGATTTGCAGGGCAAGAGACAAGAGTGTTTGTAATTTGCGAAGGAATCTAGAAGAGTACAAGCACAGGTGTAGAAAGACAGGGGAGCTGTTCTTGGCATGACAAAATCTTGTGAAAAAAAGAAGAGAATACAGAATACTTTGAATAAGAATAGAATAAAAGGAAGAGCATCAAGAGGAATTAGCAGTAATAACAAGGAAAGAGAGAAAAACTGAAAAAGGAATATACAGAAAAATGAAAAAAAAGGCAAACTTTTAAAAATTGCATGCTTCAACAGAGTAGTTGTCCATCAACAAATATGTCTATCTTTTGCAAGAATGTGCAACTCCAGGTTACTAGTCCGTAAGAGAATGTTAACTCTACTCAAGGCTGGTATTCAAAATCTGTGAGAAAAATGGAAACAGAATTTACAAAATGTACTCTGCAGTAGTGCTAACCCAAACAACTGAAAGCCCAACTAAAAACAAGCCCACAAAACAGCTGGCGCTAAATAGGATTCTGCCCGAGGTGCACCAATGCAGAGATCACTGTCAGAAGGTTCACTGGGGTGACTGCCAAGGGAAACTTTGCCACCACTTTCTACAACTTGCTTCCTTATGTGTGCTGGTGCACAGATGCACCAGCCACCCTAAGGATCACTGTTAATCACTGATTATTTAACCCCATTTACCCCTGCATCACTATATGTTTACATGTGTGTGTTTTATATTCCTTTTACATACTGTGGTACTTTCTATTATCCTTATTCTGTACAGTAGAAAAACAATACTTTTTTTTTTAAAAAATACAAATATTAAGAGATGGAACAGTGAGAATATTACTCCTTCAGCCTTTCTGTAAACAGCTATTTTGACTTTTGAGTTTTAGATCTAACTACCCCTGCAAGTGAAAATTTACGGTGTTTTTCACAAAACCTATGCCTGTGAGGCACTAAGGATCTTCTGATCAGAAGGGTCAGTGCAAGGCACCCCCCTGTTCCTGCTTAGGTTTTCCCCATCTCATAAATGTCAAAGGCTTACTTCAGCCTTTATTACCTTCCTTGGATTTTTGCGTTACAGGGATGCACATTTCTGTACTCAGATGATCAGCACAGATTTTACTAGGCCATTAAAGATCCTGGGAGTAAATATTAAATAATCTATCTCCTTTCCTTATACCTGAAACCAAGCTATTTCCTCTTATACAAAAGGAAACAGCATCCTAACACAAACGGACCACAAAATACCATGGATTTAATTTTAGTCTCAATGAAGTTGAAGTCAATTGAAAGCTCCCAGTCAAGTCAGGCTTTCATCGGAAAGATATTTAGCGTAAATTGTCAGAAACGTTGACAGCTTTTCAAATTGCAAAATCCATAACACACTTACTACTATAACTGTAAAAATTCATGCAGAAGGACATCTTTCAGGATTCTTCAAAGTTTTTTGTTAGATGAATCAGTCTGAACTCCTTTGTTAACAGATATCAAGACTCCACAACATATGCTGTTTTTCATAACTCATTAACGATTCCTTCCAGTTGCTGAACAAATAAGGGGTAGATTATCATACAATAAGCATATGCAATTTCTTCATTCAAGATATGAATATGACATTAAAAAGAATCTCAGTTGTATTATTTTGAATTTCACTGTTTTAAAGCAATCTCATAATATCATGGACCTAATTAAATACTAAATACTTCAGATAACTATCAAAATATTTACTAAAAACAACAAAGAAACAATCACACAAAAGCAACATAAAATCACGTTAAAAAGGTGAAAATTAAACAAAAATAAAAACTTTACCAGACCGTTAGGAAACCTTTCTAAAAGTTACAGTTACGCTCAACAATTATCGTGACAGGCAAAACAGACTCAGCATAGGGAGACTGATGTAATTTATTACCTATTGCTAACAAGCTAGAGCAGTGGGAAACAAAGGAAAGAAACTAAAACCACCTCCTCCCCCCAAGCAGCGCAGGGGAACAGGGAATGGGGGCTGCAGTCAGTCCCTGACGCTTCATCTCCACCGCTCTTTCACGGTCACTCTCTGCCCCTGCTCCACGCGGGGTCCCTCCCACGGGATGCCGTCCTTCCCGAACTGAGCCTGCGGGGGCTGCCCACAGGCAGCAGCTCTTCAAGAACTGCTCCCACACGGCTCCGTACCACGGGGTCCATCCCCCAGGAGCAAACTGCTCCAGCACGGGTCCCCCACGGGCGGCAGCTCCCCCCAGACCCCCTGCTCCTGCGTGGGCTCCTCTCCACGGGCTGCAGCTCCGGCCCGGGGCCTGCTCCTGCGGGGGCTCTCCATGGGCCGCAGCCTCCTCCAGGCCACATCCACCTGCTCCACCGGGGGCTCCTCCACGGGCTGCAGCGTGGAGATCTGCTCCGTGTGGGACCCATGGGCTGCAGGGGGACAGCCTGCTCCACCAGGGGCCTCTCCACAGGCCGCAGGGGAACTTGTGCTGCGTGCCTGGAGCACCTCCTGCCCTCCTTCTGCACTGACCTGAGGCCTGCAGGGCTGTCTCTCTCACATTTCTCACTTCTCTCTCCCAGCGTAAATGTGCAGCAGGTTTTTTTTTTGTTGTTGTCCCCCCCCTTCTTTCTTCAGTCTGCTCTCCCAGAGGCCCACCCAATGTTGCTCCCTGGCTCAGCTCCGGCCAGCAGTGGGTCCATTCTGGAGCCAGCTCTGATCTGACATGGGGCAGCTGCTGGGCTCTGCTCATAGAGGCCACCTCTGCAGACCCCTCTGTTGTCAACCCCTTGCCTCATAAACCCAGTCTGCATACCAATGCTGAGTACTGTCAGTCACCTTCTTGTCCATTATATGCTTGGAAATTGATTGCAGGAGAATGTGCTCTTTCATCTTTCCAAGGATCAAAGCATTGAGTACCTTTGCCTTTTCCATCAGATGGACCACCAATCTTGAGCATTGAAGAGGTGATCCTCGAAAATCAATGAGGAGTCTCTCCTGGATCCTTCTTTTCCCCAAGACTGTAACCCATGAGGTTCTTCCAAGCTGATCCTTGTACAGGCCAAAATCTGCCTGCCTGAAGTCTGGTGTTAGGATCCTGCTTTTTGCATTTTTCCTTCCTTTGAGGATCTCGAATTTCCAGTATCCCACAATTAAATAAGGGAAAATAAATGGACTTATAGTATCATCATATCAGATGATGATACTGTACATGTTTCTTAAAACTATCTTAAAGGTAAATATTGATTCTTATCTGGAAACAGACAGTAGATGAAGAATTGACAGCTCTTGCATTTGGAAGAACTATGATCCAACAGTTGTAAGTTTATGTTTATTTAAACTTATTTATTTATATTATTCACTGCTGAGCCTGAAATGGTAAATCAAGTAAAATGGTTAAAGGGAATCAACAAACCCAAGACAATCTACTAAATTGAAATAGTCACATGAAAGGCTGTGGGGAAAAAAAAATCTCTTACAAGATTAGCAATCTATTTTAAAGAATACTCTGCAATGTAACAGTGGCATGCAAATATATGTGTAGTGGATAAAGTGGACAATAAAATATAATGTTTTGATATCTGATCTCATACTTAATGCATATTTCCATCCGGGGGGAAAATCCTTCCCAAAATGTTCTGTGCAAAAATGGTGGTTTTCACTCCGGTCAAAATTTAAGAATCTTGTGGAGATGTGTGTTTTCCACATAGGAACAAGTAAGTCATATAAAATCAAACTGGGAGAATGTTACAATTGTGGATGCTTATGGAAACACATTACTTCAGAGTTCTTCTTATCATATCATTCAAATAATTATGGAAGAGAAACCAGGCATACCAAAGTTCTGGCTACAAAGAGAGAGAGAGAGAGAGAGAGAGAGAAGATAAAAATGAAGAATTAATTCCTTTCCCTGAGTAAGCCTATAAGCAGTTCCTAACCAATTTGCTTACACTATAATTTTGAAATACAAGTATGTAGAAAATCAAAATAAGCACCAGCTCTTGCCCTTCTCCTTCAGGAAAAAGACAATGAACATACTGATGAGTAATCCTACTGTTTCAGTAAAAAAAGGTTTCCAATCCATGCAAGTGTGTGCGTGTGTGTGTGTTTTTCTACACAAAACAAAACATATATGGGATATACATAGGCTAAAGTAGCTAACCTTTACATGACCTTGTTTGGAAAGTGAGAAAAGACTAGCTATTATGAGTTGCACACAGCAGTTTAGCTTGTTGACAATTTTGTTTTCTGACAGCACCATACTGCTATGAGTAGACTAGGACAGTCACTTCAGATCTTCACATGGAACAAGAATTCCAATGCCTGAAATCAGTCCTCCTGGAGACTTTTTGTTGTCTTCTCAAGCTTTATGTTTCAGCTTCCATGTTTTTATATGAAGATGATGTATGCTTTAGATAATTGTTTTAAATTATTTTGAGATTACTTAAAAATGTTCCAAAAATATAGCTGCAAAAATTCTTGTTTTCAATTTTATGCCTAAAAGCCACTTCTAAGTTCATAAACTGAGTATAAATTTGTGAAGTTTTTTTCATGTTATACTGCTTCATAATTGTACATAATTCCTGTTTTCTTCTAATAGTCATAAAATCTGCTTCCATCATACAGAAGATAATGGATACAATGGGTAATTTGCCTGTTCTGAGATGGCTCCATCTATGCTCCTGTGAGCTGAAGAAGAAATCAACTGGCAAAGTAGCTTCCTGAAGTATCTTTTACACTAAGCAATAGTTAAGGCTGTCAGGTAAGATGAAGAAAAGAGCAGTTGAGAACAAGATGTTGCTCAACTAAGTAGATTAGACCCAACAGTTAAATCCTGAAAGATCCAGGTGCCATCTTGGATTCTGCTAAGCAGCCTAGCTCCTGTTGATCATTTTCTTCCTTCACAGGCAGGAAGGCAACACTCTAGACTAAACACAGATTTTTCATATAAAATATGCAATTAAGTAAGTGAATAAAATAGGACTTTCGGGACTCAGGTAAGAGAAAATCATTCAAGATAATAAGGTAAAATGAAAAAAAAAAAAAACATCTGCCAGGAAGATGAAAGACTCGAGATTGCCTAGTTTCTTTAATGCACTATCAAAAACAGGAAATTTTATTCTCAAATTTTCAGCCAGGTGTTCCTTTATAAACTTTGAGTGCAGAATGCATGGAAATGAGCCCTGTAACATAAGGGTATTTTCTCACTCAATAAAAATCTTATTTTGGAAACTATAAATTATTCCTCAAAACAGAATCAAAACAGCTCATTTACCATTAGACAGCAACAACTTTAAAACAGCTGATGGATGAAATTGTAGGTTCCCAGGCTACAAAGAGAACCTTAGCAGCATTAAAATGTTATTCAAGATATCAGCGTCATCTACCTGATGAACTATCTGCCTGATAGATATTTATTTACTTTTTTTAAAAAAGGGCTTTCAGCATCTATGGGTGTATTTGATTTAATGTAGGAACTGTAGTAAGACCTCATAATGATTAAAAAGATCTAGGAACATTTTCCTAAGTATGTACCTTATAAAATGCAGTTCTTAGTTAAATAAAACATTATTGGAATTGCAGTTTCAATATTAGTTTTTCATTTTCTATTATGTATGTTCAACATATCTTAGGACTGGAACAGTTAATGGTTTCTAATCAGCTTCAGTGCCTTTAAAACATCAAAATAATACTAGCAGAAATCTTTAGAAGTCATGAGGGTAGGAAAGAGATAACTAGTTATCCAGCCAAGCAGATTTACTATTTGTACATTGTGTATAGTAACTAGTACCTTAATTATGGACCAAAGGCCCTTGTTCTGTCTTTACTGAAGGTACTAAGATAACATAGTACAAATTCATCCCCATTATATTTTGGGTACATTTCTGAAATCCCTGAGATAATCTTATCTTTATACTAACCTCCCTGTGATTTTAGGGAACAAAGGTAGCAATCTCCAAAGGACTCCTAGAGATTAAGCACCCTCTGAAGATCGATCACAAACCAGTAAGCCAACATAGAAACACTGTAATTTAAATCTTGTGGAAACACTTTCCAAACACAAGTTGAATTTTAGGGAAGGGTGTTTGTTGTTTTTGTTTCTGTTTGGTTGGTTTTTTTTGTTGTTGTTTGTTTGTATTTTTAAATGAGGCCTTTTGAAAATAAAATTTTAGAAAATGCAACTTGAAAGTATAGTGAAGAAAACAAGAACTGGCATATGATTTGTTGATTAGCAAAGGCCAGTTCCATTACCAAGCAAGAGGAAACAGGTATGGCAAGAACAGTTACTGAAGAAAGAAAAGAGGACTGTGTTTGATACACTACAAAAGAGGCAGAAACAACAAAGAATAAAAAAGGAAAGAAGAAAGCAACAGAATCTTGCGGCATCTTCATAAATCATAGGCCTCCTCTGCGCAACCAGAAACACCAGATTATGTCCTTTTCATTTAATCAAAGAATCATCTAGGTTGGAAGAGACCTCCAAGATCACCTAGTCCAATCTCTGACCTAACACTAACAAGTCCTCCACTAAACCATATCACTAAGCTCTACAGTCTAACGTGGGTCCATCAAGGCTGAACACTTCTAATTTTGAAGAGCAGGTAAAGATCAAAACAAATGTTTTTCCATTTCTTCAGACATTTTAAGTCATACTTAATATGTAGTGGAATTTTCACAGAGTGATGAAGATGAGCTGCTAATCCTATCATAGCTTCATTTAAACCAGCACAACTATACCAGTTCCACCGGCAGCACATTTTTTCACCTATTTATTCAGTGATAACTTTATCATCATTCAGGAAAAGTGAAAAACTTTATCTTGAGGCTGCAGGACGTGAAATGCAAGTGAAGACTTGAAGACCCAGTACTGTCCCACCTGTAACATCTATACCATAACTAGAATAAGTATACAGTTCTACCACATTCAAACTTTTTTTTTTAACCCTGAAAATTAGCAAGGAAACCATAGATCTTCAGTAAGTTATATACACATATAACTAGATACTAGTAGATAAAAAAGTAGCTTAAATACTTAACAGTAAAGTAAATTTGAAGTGTAGGTGTCTGAAGAGTTTCTTCAAAACTAGCCAGGAATTAATTATAGCAGGGAAAAGTTGTCTAGCCTAGGAACTTCATGTTCTTTAGAAAAACATATAATACATATTATCTTCAAAACCACTACTTTTATAATGCAAAATACAGTTTCACTATTTAACTCTTACTATTATTATTTTATAATTACTGTTTATAAGCTTCTATTTCAGAACATTTCTTTGAGTGCTAGACTAGGTTAGTGAACAGGGTATTCATCTCTGTTAACTAAATGGAATTCAGAAATTCTCACATTTGGCAATGTTTCTTGTCCCTTCACTACAGTTGCTTACAGAGAGATTTCTTAAACCTGATTTAATAACTCATTGAATGGTGATATTTAAAACAGCTATATTGCCCTAACTAGAGGACAGTATACGTTGTAGACCTACACTTTGACATTAATTGATGGTTCCCAAACTAGAAATCTTAATATACAAAGGAGGGGAAAAATATAGTAATCCTCCTCCTCAAACAACTGCTTCAGGAAAATATTAAATTATATAAAGCCCTGCTAATCAGATGTTAATTCATGAACTGCAGCTTTACATACATCTTGATGCTCTGCTGCTAGCACCTGTTTCCATTGCTTGAAATAAATTAGATATTTATAAAACATTTTGTAATTCTAATTTTGATACTGAATCAACTACAACTACGATCAGTTACACAACTTCCCTACCCAAAGATGGAGAAATGATAAAGCCAGATACCATAAGCTGTCCTAAATAAAAATAAGCATTCCCCACAAGATAAATTTTCAGTTAAATGAAGTTTTCTTTGTTTATATTCAGAACAGCAGTAAGCTTCCATCTTGGCAATCTCCAATAATATATTATTTCCTGATTTTCCTAACATCTCTCTAACAAAGCCCTTCTTTTATTAAAAAAAAAAAAGGGGGGGGGGGGGGGTTCTGCTATATCTACTCCCCAAATCACAAAATTGACTGTCCTATTACATAGGGTGGGTTTCCTTTTTTTTGGTAGACCTCTTTCCAGTCAGTAAAAGCAAAATTGCTTAAGAAATGCTACAGGTATTTGCCTTTCAGCATACCAATGTCTCTCACTTAGACTTCCCCACATTTATTCATATTTCAGAAATGCAAAAAGTGCAAGGATTTTATTATTATTTTAAATCAGGACATTAGTTTCAGAAATTGTGTCTTGTTTACACCTAAAAACATGATCCCAAACTACTTTACAGACAAAAATAAAAGTATGAGCATTCTTCTGAATATTTAAATTTTTGAATGTTTGAATTTAGTTATAAGCCTTCCTATTACAGTTTATGTGTTATTCATATAACTGGCACTGAATTCCAAAACAGGAGTGCCAAATTAGAATATAAACAGACATAATCCTATTTTTTTTTCCACTGTAATGCTGAGCTTCTGGCATCATTCTCTCTGCTGCACGTATACTGCCTCAAGTTGGATATTTCTTACAGTTTGTTGTTTCTTTGTTTCTTCCATGGAAAACAATATATTTTTGTGTCTTTTTATCTTCCTATAGCCTTGTTCTCATACATCCAGGTAGTAAGTAGTTTGGTAAGAAAAAAGATAAGCAAAGAGACAGAGAAAAGAGAATTAAATCCCTGTTGAAACAGTAACGCAGCCTGTAACCAGAAGAGATTCGTTTCTTGACAGACAAGGAGACAGACAGAAACAATCTGTATGGAACTAAAAATCCAACAACTTTTTTTCCTCTCTGACAAAAGGTAGAAAGTAGTTAAGCATACCAATCACAGGTCTGTAACAGTAGGTGTGGCAGATGTTTTGTTAATTCTCACAGCTCACTTTCACATTGGTACAACTGTTGCTCAATACAAAGTGGACAGGAAGAAAGCATTGGGTAGATGCATGGTTCATACTCTGACGTGCATTAAACACCATTCTAGTATTAACTGAACCACATCCACACAGATATGAATTGTGTCCTCTTAAACTACATGAATTTGAATGTGAATTTCATTAGTGCGACAACACATCCTAAACCTGAGATTGGAAAAAATATATTTAGAATGATGAAAAACACTCTGTGCATTCTACAGTCTGTTCTCAGGTTTTAAAAAGGTTCTGGAAGATCAGCAGTAGGATTCGGCCCTCTACATCTGCGTTACCTTCATATTTTCTGCTCTAGGATAACAGTGTTTCCCAAAATGAGACATGAGGAACAGTATTTGATGAAACAGGTAGACTGGCTGCTCAGCTTAATGACTTCTCGGATGTACTATTATGCGTAACACCTCATTCCTATCCAATACGATGGCCAACAGCAGATGAGAAACATTGCAATACTAATGTCTGCAAGCATTACAGCTTCATTTTCATGATTTTTGGCTGACAGATCTCAACTGCTTTCATTAAACACTTACTCTATTCGTTCTGTCTAGATCCACTGTGCTAGTTACATTGTAGTAGTATCTATGGCAGAAATCCATAGCAGCAAGGAACTGATTATGAACTGTAACTCTGTAAGAAAAACTACCTTGTTTGTATAATAAAATTTAAGTATTATTAAATGTTCATCTTTTTAATTCCTAAGTTTATAATTATATACACAATGAACATTTTCTCCACCCCAAATTTGCTATAGTTGAAAGACTATGCACAGTAAAAAATTCAGCAAGCTGATTTTTCCTAAGATGTTTCAGGTTTCCAACAGATTATTTACTTCACATATTTAAAGTTATTGTAATAGTTATTAAGAAACAATTTTATTATTAAAATACACTACACATATTGCTTAGTTTTTAGTACATCAGTATCCTACGTTAAAATATAGGAGGATGGACAAATTACTTACTGGGAAAAAAAAGAATAGAAAGAAACAAGTTGTGAGCTGTTCCTGTACACCATACAAATTGGACATTATTCCTCTTCTCAATGTTCCAACAACACAATGCTTAAAAATAAATTATTATCATCACTATGTAAATGTGAGCAAAACTCCCTTGCATCAGTGAATGATGCCTACCTACGTAGAAGGGACCTTTCAATATTCCCTCTTTGCCTTCAAAACACAAGCTATCAATAAAAAAGATTTTATGTATGTATAGAACAATTGTTAAAAGAATCAGGGGAGATTATAGAAGATGCTATTCCTTTTATGTGAAAGAGACAATGGGTAACCTGGACAGAAACACAGAAAAAACAATTAAAGGACAGTTTCTAACATTTCAGTATACCTTTCACTTTGGTTTGGACTTTGAGTGAAATGCAGGGAGTTTGAATTACACTCCAACATGCAATTTCCACATTTAATCCCACTGTCTGTCAACACCTCCATAATTACTTTTACACTGCATTTCGGTAGCCAACAAGATAGCTAGGAGCACCATGCGAAAAACTTACTTGTTCACACACTGCAACTTTTTTTCTGGCAAAGAAGTGAAGACAGGATAGATGCTGCACATGAATTCAAAAATAGTTTTAGAATGGGGAAAAGAAAGCCACCTCAGATCACCTATATGGTAAATCCCTCAGAAGCTCCTCCATTCTGTCTCTGCCCCTATATAACCACTTCCACACCATGTAAAACACATCAGTGTAATTGATACCCTCATACCAAAGCCTCACTCTTGTGACAAAACTTTACAGGTCTTCGTGAGGTATTGGACCAAAGCCCAGATCTGATGTGCAAAAAAAATATGAAGACTCTGCACACTGGCTGCCCGGATAGCTGAATTTTGCCCAGCACTCTGATGGATTTATTTCAATAGCTTAATTATAACCTAACAGTGGCTTACTGGGGTGGGTCAGACTGGAGGTCAGAGCGAGTGCGTGCTGACAAATGTATTTTGAATCATTTTAAGATATTAATTTAAAAACAAAGAGAACGTTATAAATATTATATAACACTAACCTCAGTAAGACTAGGTTTTGCAATAAAGTAGAAATCTTTCCATATTCATCACAGATAGGCAAATTTGTTAAATGCTAATCACCCTAATTAATTCAGATCTAATGAGAATCTGCAGATACATAATGGCTAAAATGCAGAGTTATCACTGTCCTGAAGAAATACAATTCATGTGTGTTTATAGTGAAAGGCAAAATAAAACCATTATGCATGCCCAAGTTTTGCAGGAAAAAAAAGTGAGCAAAGTCAATGACAGAAGCTTTGGTCAGGGCTCGATTCAGCAAACCACTGCAGTGCGTATTCAGGATTTAACCAGAACACTGCTGAAGTATAGTCCTAAGACTGAAATCATCAGGTTACTGCAGGCCACCGTGAGCCACCCGTGTCCAGCTGGTGATGCCACGCGTGGGGACCCACACGTCGGTGTGTCCGTGGGACCCTGCAGGGGCTCTGGCACTGGTGTGAGCCCCGGTGGGCTGAGGAGTGCAGCGGGGCACACGGAGCTTGAGCACCCAAAGCATGAGATGTAAGTGTGTGGTGCATAAATAGGGACTGTTCAGAAATGTGTGGGTCTCCTAACATTTTGTGAAGTATCCAGTATTGTATTTTATCTGCTGTATTGCTGATACTCATCCTGAACAGGCAGTATCATCAGTTAATTATCTACCATTTCTAAATAAACAAGCGGGTTCATTCTTGGTTTGATTTAAAGAATGAGAGTGAGCTTTTTCTCTGCAATACCCCTCCAAGGAAAGGGAGAAAGACAGCTTCTCATACCTGTACTCAAACATACTCATACTGAAAGGATAAGGACAACCAAAAAAATGAACAGACCTTATTTCTTCGCTCAGACACTCACTAGCAAACTACACTTATGAAAGAGCTAACACTAAGGTCAAAATGAAGCCCAAAGAACAGCCTTTAGAGCACTTTACTACAACACGAGAAATGAATGAGGGCAGATTCATAAAAGGTTAACAGGTTAACATAACGAAGAAAGCAAGATTAAAGGTTATCTGGTCAAAGACATACACTCCCACCAAAAGGCTAAGATAAATAGACAGGACAACTTCTAAAATGCAGGTCCCTTACTTGCATCTGTATTTATGCAAAAATTCTGTGTCTCCTCACTCCTGACGCTCATCTTAATGGCACATGTCTATTTTCATGACCAGAAGAATTTCAAAATCTGATAATTTATTTTTTCCTGTTTGCATCTTCCACCTTCTGAAACTCTGTAAATTTTTCTCTTCAGCTATCTATTCAAACTAACTCAAGGAATGAAAGGTGCAATCAAAAACAGATTGTTCTTCAACAGATTTATGAAATTTAGTAGTGTTTCTTTATTGGAAAAGCAATGATAGTGATTTCAGCCTGAATTAATATATATATATATATATATAAAAACGTATATAGCTATCACTATGCACCTGAAAGCACCATGCACAAGCAGGTGCAATAAACAGCAGCAAAAATACATTAAAACTTTGATTACATCTGATGATAAACATATGCATTTTTATATTGGACAGAACAAGATTATAATCTTATGCACAAGATTAAAAATATTAAGAAAAATGAAATTTAATATGAAGTCCTAAACCACCATTGCAAGCAGTTTCTGCTTAAATACAGCACTAACAACGTTAAAAAATAACCTATGCCATAGAAAAAAAAACAACCTGCATACAGTGAAGTTTCTTTGCTTTACTTCTACGTGCTTTGAAATTACATCCTACTATATGGATTGTCCAAACATAAATTTTGGTGCTATATCCAAGTTCTCAAACCTTAATTTATTTGCTATCAAGATTTTTTTTAAAAAGAAGTTTTAGGGATTTTTTTTTTAAATTATTATTATCTCAAAACGTATCTTTCCAAAATAAACTGTTCAGAAGCAAGGCTAGAAAACTTAAATTGTCCATTAATTGTCCCCTTCCACTTACTTGCTAGCACTGTTCGTAACTGTGCAGTTATCTGTCAAGGATTAATTCAGTGTGATTTCATGAGCTCAATTCTGTCTTTAATAATGCTGATAAAGCAGGACTGTTACTTCCCTTTTCAGAGTCCAGTTTGATTTGAGTTCATAAAGTTTGTATGCTCTTCCACTGGGTTTTCACTGTGGTGAGTGCAGACATTGGCTTTAAATATTCATAAACACCTTGTTACTGTAAGTGGATTAGAAATCGAAAATAGATACCCTTATGTCTTGCGTGTCCCATTTAATGAACAAAAGGAAAGTAAATGTCGTCTTTAAGATCTAAACAATCCCAAACATTTAAAAGGAAAAGGAGAAACCACCTGAAGTGAGCTGATACAACAGCCGCCTTTAGGAAATTTGTACTGTTCTCCTGTAACACAGGCAACGTAATTGGTTTTCTTAATGAAGGCTTTATATCAGCATTCTTTATATCACATCTGCAGAGATGCAATGATAGAGACTAGGGAAACCATACTGACAAGTATTACATGACATGGATGACAGAGTTAAAAACAAAAACTAAAACAAACAAACAAAAAATGCTCTGGAAAGGGATATCCATGAATAAAAAAAATGCAAACAAATAAAACATATTCATCACGAATTTTGCTTTATTTTGGAATTACCTTTTCCTTTCATTTTAATTTATCTTTATTCTACAAAAACAAAAGACAACTTGATGTTTGAAAAGTCTATTAAATTTCATTTGTTCTTATCTGTCCAGCTGAGGAATCATGACTAAACTTTACGGGTGAACTTTCAAATTGAGTACATGTCCAGTTTGGAGAATATTCCCTACCAGCACCAATCAATTATAATACAAGTCAAACTTTGACAAGATGGACAAGTGTCATTTTCAGTAAAAGGCATTTGAAATGTATATTACCTGTACAAGGTACTGAAAATATAAGCTGCATTTTTAGAAACTAAATCCGAAGTAAAGATGGAATTTTTAAGTTTTAAGTGACAGCTAAAGTGCAGTACTGCAGCCAAAATACAGACAGGAAGTGAAGAAAAGTGGCAACTGAAGGGGACAGACATACTTTTTAAAATTCCTGTCTATCATTATTATTTGCAAGATAGATGGGAAAAAAAATATGGCTGTCACACTGTTTTACCATTGCTGAAATCTCTTGGAAAATTATTTGTCCTTTATAGACAAATAAACTTTTATTGAAAATTTGGCGTTAAGAAGAAAAAAAAAGTAAAGTTCTTTGACAAAGCAGCGTCATCATGATTTGTATCCGTATATTTCTATATACAATCATAGAACCATTCTGGTAGGAAAAGACCTCTAAGATCATCTAGTCCAATATGGTCTGAAAAGAAGCTGGAAAACACATATTTCTGGTTATTATGCTTTTAAAGCACAGCTAAAATATGCCAAAATCCCACCAAAACCAAATTGACTAGCCAGTTCTGTACATTTCATAGATGTTATGTTAATCCTGAAAGGTGCATTATCGTGAACGTGGACTAAAACACCCAGAGCAGGAGAAAAAACTGAGCAGGATAATAAAATGCAATATATATATATTATGGATGAGGTTGCTCTTTTCTATTATTTCAATTACACAAATAGTATTATTCTATGATGGCAGGAAAAAGAAAATTCCTTTGACTAGTAATTTTTGACACTGCATACACAACACTGACATTCTCCGCTCAAGATCTCCAGGATGCCCTTGTGCAGATGGCAAGAGTCCATATCTGAAACCGAAAAGATCAATTTGCCATGAAAGTACAAAAATCAAGCCCTCTTCTCATTCTCCAAATCCCCTGAAGACCTCTGCGCAGTTCTTGCTTATCTGTTATTACTCAGTCATGCTCAACCTGGCTGCTGGCTGCTATTTCAGTCATGAACATCAAAAAACAAGGCATTTCTCGCAGGCCTAGGGATGCTGTAAGTGCAGAAGGAGTAATGGCACGAAAGCCAAGGCAGTATTGTCACCGTTCCCTGTACTTCTGAAGTCTGCACAGTCACAAAAGACACACAGACCAGGGTTTATCTGCAGGCGTTCCCAGATCACATCCATTACCTTCATCGGGCTTCAACCTCTGCAGTTTTAGAGTCATTTTTTTCACCAACACATAGTCAATCTGGCTATGGGCTGCCCCAATGTCAGCCCAAACATGGGCTGCCCCATGTCAGATCAGAGCCAGCTCCAGCCGGCTCCAAAGGGACCTGCTGCTGGCCAGAGCCGAGGCAGGGAGAGGCATTGGTTGTGCCTCTGGGAGAGCAGAGTGAAGGAAGGGAAAAATAACTGGTGTGCAACAGCAGCTGGGAGAGAGGAGTGGGAACGTGAAAGAAGCAGCCCTGCAACCCCCAAGGTCGGTGCAGAAGGAGGGCAGGAGGTGCTCCAGGCACGCAGCAGCAGTTCCCCTGCGGGCTGTGGAGAGGCCCCTGGTGGAGCAGGCTGTCCCCCTATGGAGGAGGACAGGGAGTGAGAGAGCTGCATGGTCCTGCTGAGCTGCCCAGCAGTGTTACACTGCAACAGCTGGGTTAGCCAAGTAGCTTGTAAGTACAATCCATCTGTTATCAAAAGAAACAGTAAGAGGCTTTTTGCATTGAAGGCATTTAACCTGGAAGCATTTGTGTTATAGATGCATATTGGCTTCTGACAATGAGTATTGACATTGACATACTTACAGTGAATCGTTTAAAGAAAAAGGAGGATAGCAAACCAGTGCACACTGAGGCTGTTCTTAGCTCTGCTCTACCTTTATGCATGCAAAAAATATTAGTAATGTAACAGTTTCCAATTGCTCTCATACTGGGTTATTAATAAAAAGATGGTCAAGAAAGAACTTGATCTGTAATACAGTGGAACGTAACTGGATTTCATATTTCTGTCACTTGATCAATTTGTAAAACATCACACTGAATGAGCAGGAAAAAGAGAACTGTATCAGCACTATAATTATCAGCATTCTTCTCTTCATTAATCTTCTTCCTTCCAAAATTAAACACTTGGATTCCCATTTTTTACTGTGCATAGCAGCAGCTCTGTGAAATCCCTGTGCCTGGCTGCCTGTATTCCACCCATTTGCACTTTGTTTAAAAGTTGTATTAAAAAGTTATAATCAAGTTATTTAATGAAAGGGTAACTACGGACTAGCTGTCACATTGTTTGGGCACATGACATTGTCATCTCATCATTTTGTGCTTGCTTTACTTCCTTTTTATACTGTAAACCCACACAGCTGTGTGTGTGTGGAGGAGGCAGGAACACGACAGAGGAACTTGTTAGCTATTAAAATTTCCCAAGAATCAATGTGAATCAGCCTTATGGTATTTATTTGCCTAATCCAGTTGTCACCTGAAGACACTTAAGGCAATACACTTTCATGATCCCCTATCTGACCAGACACAAAAGACCACAACAGTGCCAGAGCACAAGGCTTTACATTTCTTAACCATCCACTGTACCAGTGTACAAGAAGTTCAGCACATTCCCCTTTTACAGGATTAGATGTCTGATAAAACTGCACTACCATGATAGCAGAGTGCACAAATACCTACCTGATTGTTTAAAATGAATTTCTAGTTAAAAGTAAGTTATTTGGTCATACGAGTACAGATACAGAAAAGCGCACCTATGTTATTCTTAATATCTTGGTCTGAAGTACCTCCATTATTAAATTATCAAAGAGATTCAAATATTTAAGAAAAACATTTTCATAGAAATATTTCATTAATAGTATAAGTAGGAATTGTAATAAAAAGTTAAGATACATACTGCAAAGAGGACAGTGTACCTCTCTGTAAAGTGTACTATATCTGACCAAATCACTTATACAATGTATCAGAGTATCTAAAAGTCCACATGAAATATTTGATATAAGCCTATAACAAAAAAAGCCCTTCAATCTGCAATATTAAGCTATGTGCTATATCACAACAGTATGCAAAGACTGAAAAACAGATACCAGCAGACTTTACACTGAAATTTTTTCACTAATTATATATTCTAATAATTTCTATAGTCCTACATGTTTTTTCTAAGTGTAATTAATGCCTTATGCTTCACAATAAGGTGAGAAATGCCAATTATCTAAGATTGTATCAAAAAGTTTGCATTTCCAAAATATACCACCAAAACTTAAGAACCTAGCAGCACCACTAATAATAAACAAATACAGTAATATAATGCTGCATATACAGGAAAGACTCTAATGTGATTGCACTTTACCCTAACAAAAGACAACATTTTTCTCCCTATAGCCAAATTAAAACCTACTGAATCAGAAAGCATAATACAAATACACTGCACTCCTACCAAAGCAATAGTAAGGTGAGAATGGCCAGAGAGCCTGAGACAAAGTTCATCGACAGCCTTCAAAAGTCGTGTTCTGCAGGACTGAAGGATTAAAAATTGCAACTCATTATAAAGCCTCACTCTGCCACTAACCCATTAGGTATCCCCTCCATCTCTACTGCTTTACATTTAAATAGGAAAAAAGTAAAATAAAAATAAAATCGTCCACTCCCAGTCATAATCTGAGGGCTTCTATTCTCAGCATGTGAAAACATGAAAAAGTCTAGGTAGGAGTCTACAGTTTAGCAACTCCTCTGTGGCAGTTTGCCTCCTGGTATACTATTATCCTCAAGGAAACAGAGATACATTATGAGAAGTGATAAGCCATACATTCATCACTGTTACTGTGGAATAAATCATCTATTTTAAATTCACATAACTGTTTGCACCTTCGAGAGAATAAAGCATACTCAACTGTAAGCAGCTGGTTGTATAACAACACTTAATACTTCAGGAAGAAATAATATTGAAAACAGAATTTGAGTTCAGAGTTACATAGCAGAAATAATCAGTGATTCTGGTTTCATCAAATATCATCTGAGCCTTTTACCATTCCAACCATAATTATCAATGGTAAAAGTAACAACGCCATAATACATACACTATAAATCATTTAAAAATAATTTATGAATAAGGCACCTCCCCGTTTACGTCTGCCATCTCTGCAAACCATAATTAAGTGGGTTTCTTTGACACGGGTGTGCATGCAGGTGTAAGCACTCTTAAAGTCCCACCACACATGTTTGTACAGCCTCCAACAGCATTCCAGACAGGAAATGTATTATTCAATGAATGTGTCAGCAAGTTTTCCTAATAATGTGAGGCCCCATCACCCTGATTAGCATCAGTAAGAAGCAACAACAGTCTGACTGATGGAAGAGAAGGAGTAGTAGCTATAATCTTACTTCTGGAGACTGACTATAGCAGAGCCTCATTAAGAAAAACAGCCTAATACAAGAACAAAATTCCACTCTAAAGAACAATCTTAAGATACTTTACATTCACTAGTCCACTAACATTTTTAAACAATCCTTGAAGGAAATAATGCAGAAAAGTTTTGTTGAGTGTGCAGTGGGCCCTAAGGATCCTGCGCATGGCAAGTTGTCTAGGTGCACGTATGCACGCATACCCACAACCGAATATCTTTCCTTAAGAAGTCAAAGTGAATTAATGGAAACCTTTAGACCACAGTGTGATCTTTCTACACGCTTATGTGCAGCAGACCTTTTCACCTTTTGAGCTTCAGAACACGTTTACTTCTAAATACAGATACAGCAGGGAAGTCAAAGAGAAGCTCTGGTGGAATGCACTTTTTAGAAAGCTGTCTTCTGAAAATTGTGAATAGCTGCTATGCCAAAAGCACTGAATCAAGAAAGCACTTGTCTTTTTGTGTTCTGTTTTCCTTCAAAGTTGCCCTGATTCAACTTAGGGTGGTCATGTTTTGTTGTCATTTCACACTTCTGTTTGCTTGCTTTTATTGCCCTAGTTGGGCAGAGCAAGATGAACAAGCTGCTAAAGGTGAATTTCATCCATGCCTTTTCATGGGATCCTTTTGGTTGTCTTGTCTCTTGCTCATAATATTCTGTATTTCTCCTACTTCTGTTTTCATGCTCTTATAGGATTCCTTCTTCCGAATTACATCTGCCAGATTTTCAACCTATTTTGCTTCAGCACATCACTCTTCTTATCTATTGCCTTGCTCTGTTTCTCGTTTGCTTCCACCCCTCCTTTTGCTATTTCACAAAGGGCACTTCCATTGGAAGTATTAGTCATTAGCCTTATCTGCAAAGTGCAGACAATAAAATCCTGATTTTTCATTTTCACAAGGCAACATGGAACAGAATTGGTGCAAGGAACTGTTTGAAGGGATTTTAAGGGAACCCAAGTAGAAGATTGTATCTAAAAAATAACCTTGGAAAAGTCTATGTCACAACTTTTCTCCCTCTTATTTATTTTTAAGCTGAATATGATTTACCTTCCGATGCACTACTAATTTCTGCACCAGATATTAAACAAAAGGAAACACACTGTACATAGTGCAGCTGCTTTGTGACTTCTACACACCTGTTTTTTTTTACAGTTGTGTCACTTTTTAGCCATTTTATTCAGACCAAGAGGAGAAAACCAACTATAAAACAAAAATTATGAAGTGAATAGGACATTATATAGTATGGCACTACCTAAAGTGAAATCACTAAAAAAAAATAAAACCAACCAAACAAAAACACACACACAAAAAGAAAAAACAAAAACACAAGTAGTAGAAATTTTTAGAAACTAGTCCTCTAGTCCTTTTTTTGAAATAGTTGTGACCTTTTCCAGTGTAGCATATATAGTCAGATAATGCCAGTATGGAAAATGCCGAAAAAGTGATGTTTCTTACTTAAGGAAAGACAGTGAAGGGGTAATTAAGTAGCACGTGATTTTTTTTTTTCTTCAATTTTAGAAGTTTGCATTGGGTCTCCCAGAGAACTCAGTAGCTTTTACTATTTTCTGAAGAAAAAGCAACTCTTTATTATATATCTATAGCTAGCACTTTGTGCAAAATTGTGCCATTTACTTAAAAAAGCCTGTCAAATTTTCCATTGAGAAAAAAGGAAAGTTGTTTTGACAGGTTTTTTTTTTTGCTATAATGTCTGACTAATGTACATGGCAGATTGTGGCACTAAGCAGTGATTTCAGCTGCATTCTCAAGACCTGCAAGGAGTTGGGGTTTGGGGGTTTTGTTTTTATTAAAGGACATTTTTTTTTTTTTTTCCTTCAAACACTTCTTGTAGCTACTTTTGATTTTAAAATGCTGTTTCATGAATAGACACTTACTCTTTGTGGAAACTGCCTTTTTTCTTCACTTCACTGCAGGAGATGAAGGACCCTGTGAGGAGAGGTGAGTGAGTTGGGCTTGAGCAGCCTAGAGCAGCTGCAGCTTCCCTGGGACCTCAGAGCAGCCCCCAGTGCCTGCAGGGAGATTACTGAGCCAGACTCTTCAGTAGAGCATGGCAGAAGGACAAGAAGAAATGGGTGTAAACTGGGAAAAGACAGGACAAAGCAGCGTGTTCCCCCTGAGAGTGGTCCAGCAGTGGAGCAAGTTGCAATCTACATCATGCAAAGATGTGCAATCTCCATCATAGGAGGTTTTTAAGACCTGACTGAAAAAAGCCCTGAGCAACCTGGTCTAATCTCAGACCTGCCACTGTTTCTGGCAGGAGGCTGAACTAGACCCTTCCTCAGATCCCTTCAACTTGAACTATCTTATCAACCTCCAGAAGTTTTGAGAAAGCACCCTCCCGTTATTTCTGAAAAAATCTGCTAAAAAACAATGAAAAGAAACCTGTTTAATGTTCAAGTGACCTGCAAAGCCTGTTGAGTATTTGTGTTTTGAAGAGTTATTTTACCTACGTATCCTGAAACTGACCTACTAGAAATTTGGTGACTGGCATACACAGCTCTGGCATTTTTCTTGGAACGTAAACTAGTATAGCATAGCTTTACTGCAATGAGCTCACCACAGATTAGCAGACACAGGTATCCTTACTTTTAGTTTATCTGCAGTTTTTCTGCAACCACATACTAACGGTGAGAGCAACTGTCCAGCTAGCCACAACCTGATTTTCAGCTCTACCTAGTTTGCCCAGGTAGCTTTAACAGCACCACTGCTTCGCACAAGTCGTGTTGGTGGGAAGGGATGCACGTGCAGAACCCCAAAGGCAGAAACCCCTGCAAAAGCAAAGCACTGCTTTGCTATCCTCTGCCGTGGTACGTGTGCAACCATGTGTGCAAACCACTGCAATCACCATTGTTAAGCCTGTTGTGTCACCCCACCCTCCCAGCCTTCCTACTGCCTCAAGAGACTCAAAGCATGCTTTGCATTTACCTCAAGTCTCCGTGGCCTCGCTGGATCTGTGGCAGGTGAAGAAAATATAGAGCTGCATAACAAACGAAGCTGCTAAAAAATGTTTGCTTTCAGACTACGGCACTTCACAGAAGCATGGTTAATTTACTAGATCAAACAGTGGTCTAAGTCATTTTTCAGGGCCTTCAAAAATCCTGACTCAGTACATACTCCTTTGCAATTAGTCCCACTATTTTGAAAAAAAAAAAAAGTTTTTCACTCCATTCACATTATTTTCCTAAAATCCTGTAGGAAGCAAGCACAAAGCACTGCCCAGCTGCAAGTATCCACCTGCGATCCAGCTCTTTGTTGAAATTCAGACTACTCTGTGTCACCACAGGACATGTTCATTCTAACAGCGATACAAACAGCTCACCCCAGCCACTCCAGCAGCTTTGGGTTTCTGAAGAGCCACTCTAAAAAGCCATTTTTTATCCAAGCCCAGCAGCTAATTATAGAGAACTACCACCTTCTGCCTCAGACCTCCTTTGGCTGAGCAAAAAAGCAACATGAAACTCAGACATCTTTCGTGAGATGTTTTTTCTTTACCTTAATAACTGCAGGAGCTCATCTTATACCTGTTCTGTTTTGAAGCAGTCTTTCCAAAACAGATGACTGATCCAGCACTGTATGTGATTTCCAGAACAGCATTTGTTCTCTCATCACTACTGGACATAATTTATTTGATACAGTCAAGAATTGTATTTGTCTTTTCCCTGAAAAAATTCTAACAGTGCATCTCCACCATCCTGCAACTGCGAACATAAACTAACCCTGCTCCACCTCTCCTTTGGCAATTTCCGAGTTTCATAGTTAACAGCAACATACATATACTTTTAAAAAAAAAATAATCATGAATGACCTCACACTTTTTAGTATTAAGCTTCATCCCATTTCATTTTATGACTTTGTCATTGAGGCTGTTTATGTTATTGTTATCTTCCCTGGTACGTATTTTATTTTGAATCATCAGTAGCTTTGTTGATTAATTGGCAGATTCCAAAGCTCTCCTTCCAAGGTCATTCATGAAAACACATTGAAGATGAATATTTCAACTACTTTTCACTAGCAGAATACTTAACCTTTCAGCCCACTGGTACCTCCTGCACAGCTAGTCTCTAGCATTTTTACAATTAAGTTTTAATTACTCCACTCACTCTAATTTTATTCAATGCTTATCTTCATACATACAAAAAGTCAGTGACGAAAGCATAAGCTCCCTGCATATTTTCACACTACTGAAGCAAAAATAGTCTGTATGATGGAAAATACATCTCCGTCAATGCAGTTTGCAGAAACTTGTTTGGGACCAGTTTGAAATTTCTGAATATCAACTTAACCTGTCTTTAGTCCTTTTGTTTACCCTCTTAACCCATTTCACGCAAGGGTTCTTGAATACCTGCAGAACTTCTAGGCTTGGCAAAAATTCATTTTTTTTCACTGTTTATTTAACTATGGGAGAACAACTGAGCTAAGTAACTCTTTTCTCCACCCCATCCTTTGCATACAGAATCATTCTTCATGCACAAATTGATTTTTGTTATACTTCTGCTAAAGAATTGCCACTTCTATATGTGAGTTTTTCACTCCGACAACAGGCAGCTCTGCATAGTTCAGCTTTTCAGCTGTGTTCTGAAGTGTGTGCTTGCAGTGGGATTAGAAGAGAGACAGCCACTGCTCAGAGGACTGTCTGGCTAGAAGTACAGAAAGAAAGTAGGAATTATTTATGCTGTTTTATAAGCACTTGGCAATACTGAGCACGGTTCGTACATTTTTTCTTGTCACACCTCCCATAGCTCACTGAAAGGGCAGATTCTTGGGTGCAATGAGATGGTAGTTCTCACAAGCCAGAAGTGGACTTAAGCATTTCCAGATTACCTCTCCACTTCTCTCTTAACCTCTCATCTTCTTTCCTGGCAGGAAATATTTTGGCCTTAATAGCCTACTCAGAACAACTTGAGGGTTGTTCTAATTAACATTAAGTGTTGATGCAGAGGCTAGGTCAGGACTTGCAGAACATAAGACATGCTACCTAACTCCCATGGAAACAACACATTCCTCAGAAGTGTCCCATCTGTAATGAAAGGCAATAGACAAAAGGGAAGAAAAACGGAATCATAAAAGCAGCAAACAGTGACATTTCCTAAGTTTTCTATTTTATCCCCAGCCTACTTCATTTGAACACTTTTATATTAATTCATTAACTGGAAGTCAAAATTACTCCAGATTTTTATCATACACGCACAGGGAACAAAGTCTGTGTGGCTAAAAAGGGAGGGGGAAGTTTCCTGACCTCAGAAATCTAACTTCTGATTTCTAGCCAACATTTGCAGATTTGTTCCAGTCTGCATGATTTCCAAAGCAGCTAAAGGTAATGCTGATATTCCCAAATATCACAGACAGTAATATAAACTACAACATAATTATAAAAATTGTAATTCAAAGGTTAATGATTCACTAAACAATGTGACGAAGAGAATTTGTTTTGCAACTGTAATTACATTATTTCAAATGACACCTATAAAAAGGTAACAGATTCAGCATCTGAACTTGTGTGACACATTAACTTACCCCGACATGAAAATCAGTAAATGGGTAATTAGTAGAAATGCAATGATATTGTCAACATTTTCAGAAGAGCCTACAAATGGATTAATGCTTTTAAGATTTCACTAATAGTTTAAATGTGTGAATCAACTAGTTATTAAAAAAAAAATTTCTCAGTGTTTTAATTGAAACTATTAAGCATTGCAGCCACTTATTCACTCTTAAGTTACCTTTCCCTTGGTAGGATATTTATAATTTCCAAGTCACGAGAAGGCTAGAAAATAGGTGGCATACAAAAGCTGATTGTGAAAGTATTTAAAATGATTGGTCCAGCATTAAATAGCTTAATAAAATTAGCAAAACAGTTTCTTAGCTACTCGGTATCATATGGAATAAACCATTATTCTAAAAATAGGAATTTGCTTTTCATTATCTGCTGAAATTCACTCAGCTTCTCTAAGCAAAGTGATTTTTACTGCCCCAACCAACCTTCTGATTTTCGTATCTCTAAAAATCTGTCTTTGTGCCTTAAGATTGTATGTTTTTATATATACACACACTCTATTGAATGTACCAACCAGTACTACAAACAAGCAGTTCAGAAACCTAGGATCCTTTTTTCCTGCAGCAACTCAGTATGAATACAAAAAAAAAAAATACAAATTACAAACAAAACACTAAAAAAATTATGGGTATCACAAGGCATCACCATAAACTCAAATAACAAAGGAGAATATCAACACAAAGGCATATATGTATTCTGCAAAGTAATTGACATACTTCACCCACTGACAGTTATACAGTCATCTCAAAGAAACTCAGTCTTTTTGTATAAAGACTGCTCCTCTAATGGTCTCAGCAGTGTTGTGCCAGATACCTCTGTGGCTATTTAATTACTGCACTTGTGAAACTGAGACAGCAATTATATTTTAATTAGTAAAGTAAGCTTAAACTAGTCTCTTATTAAGCACATCCCTAAGGCAACAAGTCTGGTTGTCTGACTCCCAAGTGATGGGAGAGAGAAGAGGGGCAGAACCATAATTCAGACAAACTCTAGGAACAAGTTAACTGTGTAAACACAACAGACCCAGATGCTCTTAATACCCATATGATGTTCTTCACCAGATCTCAATAAAGATTAATATATTCAAGAAAAAAAAAATGTTACTCATCCCAGCTACATCCATCTCCGGCATCTAATCTCTAGTTTTATAGTAACACTGTTCTACTGAGCACTTCCACGTCTTTCTTAGTTTCCCCTCATGGCAACACTCTGTTCCGCCCCACTTTTGTAGCACCAACATTAAAAGTTTTATTGTCCTCTTTGGTCCTAGAAGAAACCTAGAGAGAACAAGGTTTGCCAGCCTTACTGGAGCAAGGCCAGCAGTATTCCCATATCCACTACTATTCCACTGTTTTCTCAGGCCCCTTGGTGCTTTGTGGATTGTAGCAGTCATATTTAATCCTGTTTATAACTGCTCATTTCAAACACTGACTCCATCTTCTTTCACTCTTTACAATGAAACAGGCAGGCAAATATCAAGCATATGATAGCCAAAAATAGTAACAGTGCTCTTCATGAATTCTTACAGATGCAAAACAAGCCATTATGGTCTAATTACCTTTTTTTTTTCTGAATAATACAAACCATACAATTCCATTCCAAAATATATTAAGGTGTACACAGTTTTTTTTTGAAAAGCAGCCCTTTATAAAAATCAGCAACATCTTTAAGCAAATTTTTGAAGCATACTATATGAAGAAAACTAAGTTGAGTTCAAAAATGCTAAAAGATATAACAAATCAAAGTGAGCTAGTCATCATTAACCCCTTTCATACAAAGTGGAGTAAATAAACCATTTGTAATTTGTAGTTAAATTCATTCAGTTTCAGTATCTAAGTCATTTTGATAAAAAAATCTAACAATCAAACTATCAGCAATATTTTCTAGGCAGAAACAGAGAGCTAATTAAGTTAACCTGAGCCAATAATTTCCCCTTATAAGAGAACTGTATCAGAACAGAAAATAAATCATTGCAGTTAATATAGAAGTAAATCACTAAAAAGTTAACTGTTACACTAGACACAAGAACTATGCTGAATTCTGGTCTTTGACCATGAATTAAATGTGTCTGTTGTCTTTGCAGAGCAACTTCTTAAACCAAGGCATAGCCTGGTTCTGACGTGTGTAGTGGTCCACAACTTCCAAGGAATAATGCATTTCCATTCATTTCTCCATGAGAAGTTACTGGATGCAGATACCTCCACCATCTACACAGGACATGAGCACAGTAACAGGGCATACAGATCTACTCCTTTTGCAAGGTTTAATCCTCTCACCTTGAAGCTGGTATTTTTCAAATTGCAACAAACTTCTCATCCTTGCAAAACCAAACTATGTTTACTGTCTATCCCCATTCACAACCCTTTGAAACGAAGAGTAGGCCCTGCACTGTATTATTTTTAATTCTTCTGAGCCCTGACCTGACGATTCCACCCTATTGAGGGGAGACTATGGAAAATACAGATAAATTCCAGATGCTGCTGAGAGCACTACAAATGTAGCAGTACACTGCAGAAGCCCAGCTCCATTTAATGCCTCTTTACGAAGTTTGTCTCAAAGCAGACAGCATAATAGGAACCATGGCAACTGCTCAACTATGGCGAAAGAGGTAAGAGCATGAACTGTAAATAATCAAATTGCATGCAGCTTATAATTTTACTTTTGAATACAGAAAGAATAAAGAATTATGTGGCTTCATACAATACATGTTTTCCTGTACTTTCCACTAGCACAAAAGCCTCAAAGTTTTCAAATGCTGTGAGGCAGACAAGAGCCAGAGTGCCAATGAACCAAAGTGGCAATGGATTCATGCGAGCCTTGACCATGAAGCATACTAAGCATGTTTCATAAATTAGGTTTTTACCCTATGAACCACTCATAGCACAGCCTAGGGCACCCCAATCAGTTGTCAGCTAAGAAGGCAGGAGTTCAGCCATAAGATGCCCTTCCTTTCTTCTGCCCTGTTAACTTCCTGTAGAAGCTGAAATCTCCCTCTGAATTTGAACTAGCCATATTTTCCTGGCCACCTCCAGTTTCCCAATATTCTACAAATGAAGGACTTCCTTAAAATTAGTCTCTTGACTGCATTATTTAGAATGGCACCTCAAAACACCTGTGTCTTTACAACAGCTTAAATGCACCTAGAGAAAGAGATGTGACTCTTTTCTTTCCCTCCATTTTCTGCCTCTTTGTACTAATACTATTGCTTCAGCATCACACTGATGAAAGAACACTTCCAAATTTTTCTAGGATTAAATTTCTATCAGATGAATGCCCTGGACTGGGCACAATGAATGCTCCCGGTCTCCAGAAAGTTGTAAAACTTCACTGCAGTAGTAGTCTTTGGAAACGGGGATTAACTTTATTGAATGAGATGTAAGATCTTCAGAGTCTAGATTAGTTTTCAAATAGTGGCTTTCTTTTGTTTTGTTTACATCTTTTAATTAATTCTAATTATTTTAAGAAATAAAAGCTAAATAAAAATTATGTGAGCTTATGCAGGTCAGGAAAGTATCACGTCTTAATGTCCCTAACTGCTAATGCAACAAATACAAAATGAGACTCACCTTCCTACTGCAGGAAGAGACGGCAGATCACCTTCATTTGTTGTTGTTTTTTGTTTGGTTGGTTTGGTTTTGTTTTTGTAAACAGATGATAATCCATCTTCCAGAAAGATGCAGGATGATTTGTTTAGCTTTAGATAATGAGCACTTAGATGTCTAAATTAGGATTAAGAACACCAATTTATCTGCAACAAAATGAGACACTATTTTTCCCTGTTTAATCTCACACAATTGTCCCAAAGGACACTGAACAGAAAACTGGTACTTCTATTTAATGTTTGATGCGAAGTGTTTCCAGTTCAAGAGGTAGCATCATCTTCAAATGAATCAATACGAAAACTTCTCAAAACACTGACAGCTATTTTTAATGGATCGTTTTCTTGTGGCATTAGAAATTAGCTATTTAAAGTATTCTATTTTGAAACATTTATTCCTTTAGTTTAAGACTGAATGAACATTATGGTGGTTCAGTTTAGACATAGTACAGACAATAACATAACAATAATCTTTCCCTATTTATAAAAACAAAATTACTCAGTGGTGTCTCTCATTTTGATTATTTATCTCCAAGCAGTGCTAAGTAAACAAATTTATACAATTCCACAATACACTTAGAAAACTCACGGAAATAGTTCTTTAACATAATGAAGGACTGCAAGCAACTCTCATTATTCCTGTTGGACATGCAATGTTTCTTTAATAGATATACACTTTCAGCAGTAATGTCTCCATATAAATAATTCATTTTAAAAGTACATGTACTCTACCCTAATAAACATGTTTCCTAAGTATACTTACTAAAAAAATCTATTAAACAAAAGAAACACCAGAGTATATACGCTGATTTCAAAACTCAAACTCCTGCCCAGTAATTATGCAACTTATACATATACACAAGTGATTTATACCTACACCTGTACCTTATACCAATATAAATACTAATGAATATAATTACAATGATATATTTTATGCAAATGCATATGAATATACAAACTATACTTAAAAAGTCTGGTTTTACAATCCCAAATTCAGTCCAGAATCAGTCTTAAACTCTTAAAGCATCTTATACAATTAGACCTATACAGAAATACTCAAAGATAATTCATCACTTTATTCTTCACCTAAGAGACCCCAGATATTTTACTCAAATTCTGCTCAATACTTCTTAAATTCAAACAATGAATAAAAATGAAGTAAATGACCATAGTTTATTTATATCTCTGAGCTGTTTATGATCCTTGCTTTCTCATTTACAGTACCTTTAATATAAAATACCTTGAGTCACAGTCTAAGTGCTCTTCATCTGCTTCCAATTTCTTGCTTAACATTCCTACCCCATCTTACAAATTTCCTTACATAAGTTATCAAACCCGGCTTTCAATCATATTATCATAAAAATCCACAAAATAGTTTTTCAACATTGCTATAAGGATATCCACTTGCTATAATTACACCACTAACAACCGCATTATACATCAACTACTATGTTCCTAGACAGAAGCTGCACGGTAAATCAATATATGATACACTTCTAAATTACTCCCTCATCTGTAGGGAAGGATCTTTAATGACTAGCAGTTCTGCAGAGTACCAGGTATTTGTGAATGCAAATCAAACTCCTGTTAAAGGAAGCCAGTATTTCACGTTAAGGAGTCATTACCCACGTTTCTGAATCAATGTAAATGTCTACTCTATTGCTACAGAAGCAATAAAAGAAATGGCCTTTATTACAACAATATCATAATAGATGAAGCACTTTTTGTTCCAGACCCAGTGTTCCCTCTAATTACACTTAAGACAGTTAGGATCTTTCTCCAGGAAGTGGTGATTTTCTGCTCATTTTCCAAGATAGCCAGACCAAAAAACAATCTTGGTTGAAGGGTGTCACAGTTTCAGCTGGGACAGTTAATTTTCTTCATAGTAGCTGGTATGGTGATGTGTTTTGGATTTTGGGTGAAAACAGTGGTGATAACACATGGATGTTTCAGTTGTTGCAGAGCAGTGCTCACACACTGCTCCTCGTGCTGCCCTGCCAGCAAGGGGTTGGGGGTGCACCAGGAGCTGGGAGGGGACACAGCCAGGACAGCTGGCCCAGGCTGGCCAAAGGGATGTCCCACACCATGTGGCCTCACGCTCAGCAATAACAGGTGGGGGGAGATGGCTGAGGGAAGGGACAGACACTGCTCAGGGTCTGGCTGGACATTGGTCAGCAGGTGATGAGCAATTGCACTGTGCATCACTTACTTTGTATATCTTTTTATCATCATCTTCTTTTCTGTCCTATTAATCCATTTTTATCTCGGCCCATGAGTTTTACCTCCTCCCTCCTGGATACTCTTCCCCGTGCCACTGGGTGGGGAGAAGGGGGACAGAGCGAGCAGACAGCTGTGTGGTGCTCAGCTGCCTGCTGGGTTCAGCCACAACAACGGGGCATCTGGCTACTTCAGTGAAGTGCTGTAACTCAAAACCTTCAGCAAACTGGAAAACATTCTTTGCTGATGAAATGATACTGCTTCCACACTGAAAATGGTCTCCTGCTGGCACAGACTATGGATAATAGCAACTTACATTTATACGCATCTGCTAAACGTTACTGTAAGAAAGAAAAATATTGGCCTGTGTTTAGAGTAAGTGGTTTGGAGAGCTTGATTTTAACTTGTGTCACCTTTCAGTTTTATTTATTTTTCATGTGTGCACTCTAATGAAGCCCAACCTACACATTCTCTCCAGACTTTTTATCCTTGACAATGTTCTGAATGAGGAAGAATAAGATATTGGTAAGTTAAACAAAACTCACAGCTTAGTTCTATACTGTAACCTGGTAAAGTAGCTACAGAAAGTTCATTTAAAAAAATAATAAAAAGCATTAGGTAAAAAAAAAAAAAGTAAAGTCTTTCAAAACAACTTTTGCTTTCACAGTACATTTTTAGCAGTCAAGACAAAGCCAATAAGATCCAAGTGTAAAATATACTTAGAGAAAAATATGACTGCTTTTATTCTAATTGCCTCCATCCCTGTACATGTGTAGAGAAGAGCTTTTTCCTATAAAGTTTATTGGACTCTGTGCTTCATCCTGTTACTTACTCCAATGAGACTCTGAGCCCTGAAGATGATGAACAGGGCTGTGGACACCACAGAAGAGCAACTCTGTTGGACATCGGTTTCTGTTCCTACTTAGCATAATGGTATGGTGCTTTCTGAATCCTGCAGTGGATCTTTATGCACATCCCTTTTATTTTCTAAAGGCATAGTTCTAGAGAATATTCCTCTCCAGGGTAGTGAAAGGCTTTTGCTTGTTTGTTTTCTTGGTAAGTTTAAGGGGAGAGGTAGAAAAAAAAGGAGGCAATTCCATTCACATCATTTCTATCTGTACTATTATGCATATGTACCTATACATATATTTACACAGACACACACATACCTAATAATATGTGCATATATATATATATATATATATGGCAATGTTAATAAGCAAAAGTAGTGAGTTTTTTTCTGGTTCTACTTGCTCAGCCAGAATAATGTAATGCAAACTAACAACCATGTCAAGAACTATCTGACTGTTAACACTCCCAAGGCTAGATAACTGATGATTAACAATATTTTAGATGATTAACAATATTTTAGACGTGAGCTTGCATTATTAGTGGATGTTTCAGTTACCCAAAAAACACTATGACCAACACAAGTTATGTTACCCCATGAGCAATCTGTTATACCCTTCCTTGCTGGTACAGACAGGGCATAAATGTTACCAATAATCAAGCAAATATCTCCTTTATAAAGACTTAGAAAGACTACCATGTGTGTGAAGTGCCTACATTGCATTTTTACATTTGGGAGGAAGGGAGAAAGTGATCTGGGCAAGGATGGCATCGTATTCTGGCCTCACTGATCATGAAAGGACTCAGTACAATTTGTAAAGGCAATAGTTAAAGAACAGTGTAAAAACAAAATACGGTAAAAAAAACAAACATAAAAGCTACATTATGCAACTTAACTTGGTACCTTATCATTCTATAAGAGAAATATTTGATAGAACTAATTTGCCTAGATGTCAGTAAAAGAAAATTGAAAGCAGAAGACAAGTAAAGCAAATAGTAACATTGCACTGAAAGGAGAAAGTATCAAGCTACTGGTATACTACTTGCAGAACTCCCCAGTGGGTACTTCTCTGTCCAAACTTATCTAATATTGTATTTATTATTTGTTATAAAAGTTTGTTAAATTAAAATTGATAATGTCACAAGGGTAGGAGATACTGTCAGTACAAGGAAGGTACTATGTACTAAGAACTTCTGAATAAGTCATATTTAATAGTTTTTATTTTAAGCTTAAAGAAAAACAGAGAAGATTTAAATGTATGTTCACTGAGGCTGGAGCTGACAAAATGAGACAGGCTCCAAGCCTCACTCCTGGATACTTAAATATTGATGATTAGGAAATGCTTGAAGTTTAATTAATAAAGTATCACTGATTTGCTTTGAATATTGCCTCAATTTTCTCTTTTCCATATATTGCAGCACTTTAAAACATCTGATATTAAATACTTACTTTTCAAAGACTAATCTTACAGACATGAACCTTCTGAAGTGCACTGTGCCTCTTGCTCTCTTCTTGAGAAAAACGTATGATGTTTAAAATGACAAAGGCATCTTGCTTCTTATGCAAGTATACTCTGAACGGCTATATAGTCAAACTAAAAAACTGACAAAATTAGAGTAAAGTCAAAGGAATGAAAGAAAATTCTCTTTACCAACTGAACTATTCTCTTGTTCAAGAACCTAAAAATGCTTTTAGAACAATTCAACATCATTAAAAATTCTAAAGTGATTCCTTTCCTATTAAAAACAAATCTACTTTAAAAGCACACAGTCCACCATTAAACTTGCGCATATGAAATTAGAATTTACTACTAATAACTACAAAGACTGACACTCATTGTTCTACAAAAATAGTTTTACATTTCTCCTTTGCTAGGAGACATACTACTAAATTGATACAAAAGAAAAAGTTCTGTGAAAATTTTTATTTTTGCTGTGGTTTTCAAACTGGAGATAATAGGACTGACTGCCTGATGCCAGCTTGGAATGCTAAAAAAAACTTAAGACAATAGAGTAGCTGTTGAAGCAACTGTAATTTAAAAGGTCAAAATTTTCATAACTACTAAGCTTGAAAGGATGACAGAAATTTACACCATTTGTTCCTGCAATAAAATCTATACTTTTGCTCTTTTTTCGGGGGAAAAAAGTATTTTCTTTGTGTAAGTTATTGCCAAACAGAACAATGCAACACTATAGTGACATTAGAGTCAACACCTGTAGGTAATTTTAGAAGTTATTTTTGAAAATGAAACCTTAACTGACAAGAAAATAAAGTACATACAGGCCAAGCGGATTGTGACATATTGAGACATTAACTGTATCAAGCCATGTATTGCCTTTTTCACTTACAAAACAAATTAGCACTGATTTCCTCTCATATAGTGGCAAAAGAATACACTAATAAAATCCTGCTAGAGTAGCTTCTGTTCTCTCTGTTCTTCAGCAGCATTTCTTAAATCTTAACTAGCGTTTGGAGACTGTGGGAGTTAGCATCAAGTGGCCTACAGCGATTTTTGCCCACTTTTCCAAGTAGCAAAGTGCACAGATGTATTGCAGACACAGGGCATATGATTTAAAGGGATGTAGAAAACTGTTGAGAAAGCAGGCAAAAGAACAAGACATTGCAGGATAGGATCAAAAGAGGCTTTGTGACTTGTTAAGAAAAAATGAAAACCTAAACAGAGTTCACAAAGCATGGTTACTTAGGTGGACATATAATACATAATTCTACTCCACCAAAACCATCATGGTAGAGTTAGGGTTGGAAAAGAACTCTAAAGATCGTCTCATTCCACCCCTGCTCACAACGTGGAAAACCAGAGCAGGCTGGACAGGACTGTGTCCAGTCAGTTTGTGTGCACACATGGGTTGTTTTTGTTTTGTTTTTAATATTTCCAAGGATGGAGATTCCACCACCTCTGCCTGAACTGTTCCAGTGT
The DNA here is from genome assembly GCF_964211835.1 of Anser anser. Taxonomy (NCBI): domain Eukaryota; kingdom Metazoa; phylum Chordata; class Aves; order Anseriformes; family Anatidae; genus Anser; species Anser anser. The sequence goes on from NC_139722.1 coordinate 20,465,720, forward strand.
CTGACCAACCTCACAGTAAAACCCTTTTTTTTTTTTTAATATAAACAGAATTTTCCATATTCCAGTTTGTGCCCATTGCCTGTCAGCAGGCAACACCAAAGAGAGCCTGGCTCTGTCTTTACTCCCCCTCATCAAGTTTCTATACATATTGACGAGAATATTCCCCTTGCCCAAGTCTGCTCTTCTCCAGGCTGATGAGTTACAGCTCTCAGCTTTTCCTCATGTGAAAGTTGCTCCATACCCTTCAGCATCTCTGTGGCCCTCTTCTGGACTTCCTCCAGTACATCCATGTCTCTCTCATACTGGAGAGCCCAGAACTGGACACAGAACTCCAGGTGTGGCCTCACCAGTGCTGACTAGAGGGGAAGGACCATTTCCCTTGACCTGCTGATAACACTGCTCCTAATGCAGCCAACAATGCCATTAGCCTTTTTTGCTGCAAGGGTGCATTGTTGGCTCATACTCAACTCTGTGTCCACAGAGTTCTTCCTTTTTCTACACAGTCGCTTTCCAGCTGGCTAGCCTCCAGCCTGTATTATTGCCTGGGGATATTCCTCCGCAGATGCAGGACTTAGCATTTACTCTTTCTCAAGCTTCATGAGGTTCCTCTCTTCACATTTCTCCAGCCAGTAAATGCCTCTGTGCAGCCATCTGGTGTTATCAGCCACTACCTGTTTTATATCTGGAGACTTGCTGACTATGCAAGCTGTTGCATCGTCTAGGTCATTAAGGTGTTGAATAGTAATGGCTCTAATACCAAACACTGGGAACACCAGTGATCAGTCCCCAGCTGGACTTTCTACTCATTTCAACTCCTTAAGCCCAGCAGTTAGTTAATTCAGTTTTCAACATACCTCACTGTGCACTTATTTAATCCATATTCATCAGTTTAGGTATGACAATGGGGAGAAAATATATAGCCTTCCTAAAGCCAAAATAACAACATCCATTTCCAACCCCTCACAATTGAGTGACAGACAGTTGTGGAAGGTCATGAAGTTCATCATGCCTGATTTTCCCTTTGTACATCAATGCTGACTGGTCCTGATCACCTCCTTGTCCATCATGTGTTTGGAAATGGTTCCAGGATTATTTATTTATTTATTTATTTTAATTCACCACCTTCTCAGAAAAGGAAGTGACCTTGACTGTCCTGTAGTTCCCCAGATTCACCTTCTTACCCTTCCTGAAAATAGCAGTGACATTTGCTTTCCTCTCCTTTACAAGAACCTCCCCTACTAACTCTGACCTTTCCAAGTTCAGGAGCGACACAACAACGCTGGCCAAATTGCTAACTGTAACAATTGGGTACATCCGATCTGGTCCCGTGCACTTGTCTATGTCCGATTTGTTTAAATTTTCCCTAACCTGATCCTCTTCCACCAAGGGAATGTCATCTTTGCTCCAGACTTTTCCTCTCGTTTCAGGGACCTTGGATTCCTGAAGGCCCAACCTACCAGGGAAGACCACTGTGCAGAAGCCATTTAAGTATCTTTCTCTCTCCCATATCCTACATCACCAAGTTCACCACAATATTCAGCCACAGGTCCATGTTTCCCCTAGTCTTCTTTTTTGCAGCTGAGGTAGCTGTAGAAGCCCACTCTGCTGCCCTTCAAAACCCTCGTTGCATTCAACTCCTGATGAGCTTTGGCTTTCCTAATCCTGTCCCTACAGAAAGTATTTTTATACTCTTGAGGCCACCTGTCCCTGTTGGCATCTTCTGTACACTTCCTTTCTAAGTTTGAGTTCAGTGAGGAGCTCCTCTGTCAGACGATGATCTTTGCTCGATTCCTTGCTTGTTGGGATGGACCATTCTTAAGCCTTGAGGAGATGATCCCTAGAAAAAGAAAATAAATCAACCAGCTCTCCTGGACCTCTCTTCTTTCCAGGACAGCATGCAGCAGAAGCAAGCCATCATCCCATACTGATCTCTGGCCTCAGCAGCAGGTCCCAGAGCAGGCCAGCGTTTCCTCTCCCAAAGACCAGGTCCTTCATTATTACTTCACTATCTCTCACCTTAACTTCACCATCTGTCATTCCACCCAAGATATAAGATGGTTTGGAAAACACAGGTGGATTGCTCTACCAGCTTTTCTCAAGCAGCATGAAGGTCTTCCTGTCTTCCCAGAAAGAGATCAACTCTACTTACCCTGTCCCCCTTTACCAATCACTAATCCTCACTAACTCTGTAAAAACTTCACTATCTTTCAGATTTCAGAATAAACTTCCAGAACCCCCTCAGCAGAACAGAAAGTGTCAGAAGGGGAATATCAAATGTACAAATGAGGACTGATAGAGAATTTTTCTTGTGAAAAATTGTGGCATGAGAAGTCAAAGAAAAATCACCTGAAAGCATTAAGACATAAAAAAAAAATCTATACCATCATAGTCTTACCTTGCTCAGACAGGGGAACATATTGCTCCACCTTCTAGAATTTAATTCTCTATCAAAATTTTGTATCACAGAAAACCAAATGCTTCAAATTTCAACCTCCCCCCTCCCCCCCTTTTTTTTTTTCTCCTGGATAAGTTAAAATTAATTCAGTCAGTCACTGATACACATTATTGAGAAATGTTTGTTTATAAAGAAAAAAACACAAACAACCCTCCACTAGGAAACCTTCTCACTTTAAAAAACACGAAAAGTAACTTAAAATTAAAAGGACCCGCAAGCTGAACATAAGAAATCTCTGTATTTGTCTGCTAAAATATAGAATGCAATTCTATGAGACACGAAGTGTAAAAGTATTTGCCAACTTAAAAGGTAAGGAATAAATTCAGATTACTCTTTTAACAAGACAAAAGGAGCAAATCCATAGGTACTTTCATCAGAACTGATCAAATATCTATGCTTTCATATTACATGTGTAACTGATAACTGCTGTAATCAGAGAAATTAGACTCGCATCAATACATAAAAAGAAGGATAAAATTTTCTTCCTCTGCTCAGCCATAAGTATATATATGTAGGCATACATGAACATATATACACACGTTCTAAATATTCATGGCACCTCTGTTTATAACATATGAATATGCATTATCAAATGACAGAGACGCTGGTAGAGAGATCTGTATCTGCTCAAAGACATGGAGCAAGATGGTATGCAGAGGTACATTTACACTAAAACTGCCACACTTCCATTGGCAACTGCTGTCTACTGAGCCTACATCATTTCTGTCTACAGGAGGAAAAAAGAAGCCTCAGCTCTTTAAGTTAATTAAGCTACATGGAAACAATCATTAAAAGCTTCCCTTGCTAAGATCTTTTGGAGAGAAAAGGGGAAATATCCAAAAATCCAAGTCACTGCTTTATGTGAATCTAGTTTAATTTCTTTTCGGGCATAAAACCCTCTAAAAATAAGACAAAATAAAAAAAAACAATAAAATACTAAATATAAATAAAGCACAATATATAATAGATTCTACTTATAATAAATGGAAAAAAGATAAGTTTTTGCCTATGAAATATTTAAATTTCTTGAATACATAAAAAATTACTATTGCCTGTGCTTCAGAGTACTTGGTATAGAAAACAGCTCCATTAAAAACATTTGACTTCATATTGATTATTCTGGAAAAGCCGAGTATAACTAGGAGCTGACTAGCCTAAAAAGCAATCCAAAGACACCTTTGAAAAATAAACAAAAATGTGAGAGCAATACAAATATTTAAACCTATCCTCAGTGGTGAAGAACATTTTTCAAGCCATTATTACTTTGCCAGATAAAATCCGTGAGGTATACAGTTTTCTGCTGTAAACACTTTGTGAAGTACATATAGGCAGATTAAAAAGGCTTTAAACAGGAAAGGTACCTGAACTTTTGCGTGACATCAGATAAAGACCAATCAATAGTGAAAATGTTTATTAAAGCTAGTTAATGATAATGCATTATTGTTTAAATACTGTTGTGTAACAAACAATAAATAGGAATTTGCTACCTATCAATAGTCCACTCCTTCTCAATTTTTTTTTCAACTTGGGTTTGCGCTTAGGGGATACACTGCAATGCCAAAACTCCCAATAAGTTTTTCAGCTAACAGTAATATTATTACATAGACTCATGTTCCTATTTATAGTCCATTTCACAATGGATCCACAATAACTGCAAGTTGCGGCAACTATGTTATTAGGAAGTTTTGTTTTGTTTTTTGTTTTTTCTAAAATAAAAGAAAATTATTTGAAACTATTTTGAAACTATTTGAACTATTTTTGAAAGTGCTCAGAGCACAGATTGCTTTCCTTCTTCAAAGAATATTCCATCCCCACAGGATACCATTCACATCCCTACCTTTTCCATTCAAAAGATAAAGATGTTACACAGTCATTATATTCTCCCTGAAGTTTGCACTGACAAGTTGCATACTATGTATTCTGCATACTACGTATGTTATCCTCCTAGAAGAGCGTTTATGGCATTGTTAACTCACAATAACACACCAAATCCATTATCCTTTTCTCATTACTGTGAAGCACACTATGCGCAACATGCGTAAGTGTAGCCATAAAATACTTACGGTACAAGGAGTTTTAGTTGTATTAGCACTCAGTCTATATTACTAGGAAATGATTTTGTATTCCCTCACTGAGTTAACAGCTATGATAAAGGTCAGTAAGAATGAAGCAGGCATTAAACCTAAAGATGAAGAATGGTAAGCAGAAAACTGACTGCCACGCCCCACTCAGTTACTAATGCAAGATTGTAAGGTGTAATGTTGCAATTGTAATTTCATAAAGAATACACAGAAGACCATGCTAGAGTACGTGTGATGAAGACCCTTGCAACCCACTAATGTAGTTATCTACTAATGTAGTTAAAGTAAATATTAATATATTAATAAACATTTTCTAGTACTCTAGCATTTAAGTTTTGAGAAATCAGACAAACTATATCCAACTTCAAATTTACTTTGCTCATGTAAGTATGCACAAAATCAACAGTACTTTTTGGTCAGTTAGTATATGGCAGAAAACACGTGATGGAAATTTACGAATGATTGATCATATAGCCAGAAAGGAATGGTAACTATAGAGAACCCTAAATCACATATGTAGTGGTTCTAAATCATGTATGTAGTGGTTATTTAATACATTAGACTTTTACAAGGACTCAAGGCAGTAAATAGTAACATATTTTTGTTTAAGAAAAAGCTGAAACATTTTCCTGTCAAATTTATTTCTTCATAAATACTTTCTCATTTGCTAAGAGTATTTTGTTTCTCAGTCTTTGACAAAGATGCTTACAGGAATCTGGGAAAAAAAAAGGGGGAGGGTTGAGGTAAGAGCTATGTTAACAAATCTTGCAGTAAGCTTTAGGTAATTGATAGGTAAAAGTCACGTTTTGTGATTATAACATTCATAAATTCACTACGCATTCTTGATGTTACCACATAATGCAGACAAATGCAGAACAGGTAGATTATTAGAAAAAGAACACTTGTAAAAAATAAGGTTGTGCCCTACACGAATGCAAGATGGTAAAAAAAAAGTAACAGAAAGAATACATACTCATCTTAAAAGCAGTCTAAGCACTGCAGTGGAACATTTTTAGGTAAGCAGGACTTCTAGATTTAATTGTAATTTGTTTAGTGACATAAGAAATATAAGAATCCAAACCAACAAACAATCTGCTTTACTATGTTTTCTATGTTGAATTATTTTATTTTTTAATTCCTAAAACCAATTATTCTTTATTCCAGAGTTCATTCCCTCTGTGATCAGTAAGTGAACACTGGTGAACTGTTTATCACCCTGGGGTCTGCACATCATTCTCTGCGCTTGTAATTTTAATTCCCTTGCTGTCATTGCATACCTCTATTCCTCCAAGATACAAGTTTCTCTCATGGAGACAGTTCATCCTATGCAGAGTAACAGCTTGTTCCTACTGCATTATTAGTCACAAAAAATGTATGAAATTATACAAAAAATGATTTTTCACTAGATAATCCTACTAAACTAGGCTAAACCTAAAATGGATAGGTGTCTTGGTTTCAGGCGGGAAAGAGCTAATCTTCTTCCTAGTAAATGGTATGGTGCTGCGTTTTGGATTTTGGATGAAAACAGTGGTGATAACACACCAACGTTCCAGTTGTTGCTCAGCACTGTTTGCACAGAGCCAAGGACTTTTCTGCTTCTTTTGCTGCCCTGCCAGCAAGGCAGCTGGGGTCACACCTGTAGTGGCTTTGGTAGCAGGGGGCTGCAGGGGTGGCCTCTGTGAGAAGAGCCGAGCAGCTGCCCTATGTCAGATAAGGGCCAGTTTCAGCTGGCTCCAAAAGGGACCTGCTGCTGGCCAGAGCCGAGCCATAGAGAGGCACTGGTTGGGCCTCTGGGAGAGCAGATTGAAGGATAAACTGCTGTTCAACTGCAGCTGGGAGATAAAGGAGTGAGAAAATGCAAGAGAAGCAGCCCTGCAGCCCCCAAGGTCAGTGCAGCAGGAGGGCAGGAGGTTCTCCAGGCATGGAGCAGAAGTTCCCCTGCGGCCTGTGGAGAGGCCCCTGGTGGAGCAGGCTGTCCCCCTGCAGCCCACGGGTCCCACACGGAGCAGATCTCCACGCTGCAGCCCGTGGAGGAGCCCCCGGTGGAGCAGGTGGATGTGGCCTGGAGGAGGCTGCGGCCCATGGAGAGCCCCCGCAGAAGCAGGCCCCGGGCCGGAGCTGCAGCCCGTGGAGAGGAGCCCACGCAGGAGCAGGGGGTCTCGGGGGAGCTGCCGCCCGTGGGGAACCCATGCTGGGGCAGTTTGCTCCTGGGGTTGGACCCCGTGGTACGGAGCCATGTGGGAGCAGTCCTTGAAGAGCTGCTTTGCATATTTTTATCATTATTATTATTCCACCTTCCCTTTCCTTCCTCTTAAACTGTCTTTATCTCAACCCACAAGTTTTTACTCCCCCCCCCCCCCCCAATTCTTTTCCCCGTTGCACGGGGAATTTGAAGTGAGCAAACGTGTGGTGCTGAGCTGCCTGCCCAGTTAAACCACAACAATAAGATAACAATTACATGTTTTTTTGTGTGTTTTTGTTTGTTTTTTAACATGTTTGTTTGTTTTTAAGACATGATTGCAATTACAGTTGAGCAAGCTGTAACAGAGCTCCAGGCAAGCTTAAGGTCAGATGAAGCAAGCCTGACAAGCCGCTGTGAAGAAGCGAAGTGAAGAAAGACAAACCTGTGGCCTGTCACAGGCAATGAAAACATTTATTGTGATACAGGTGTGCACTTCCTACCCTAGCAAGACTCCTGATTCAGAACCAAGTGCTCTGCTGTTAAGAATGGCTGGTCTGCAGACCATGCAAATACAGACAACACGGAGAAGCATTTCCAACTATACTGTTTGCCCAAAAGCAATCCCATAAACTTTTAACACAGAAGTACAGTTACATATCCTATATCTGAACTTAACTGAACGTATACCAATCCGTACCTACTGGGTGCGCACACACTTTTTCAGACATTTAAACTAGAACATTCAAAGTTAGCTGGAAAAAACAGCCTGCAAAACAAAATCCAAAGTGCTCCCAGCAGCTACCACCAGCTTGAGTCTCCAGAAGCAGCCAGAGTTATAAATTACAAAGTAGGTCTACTTTGGGGTTTTATGATTACCACGTGAAGTCTTCCAAAATTAAGGGTCCCCTCCTGTGCTGCTTGCGTCACTGCTGTCTTCTAGATTCATTAACCTTTCATCCAGGTATCTGCTTGGCTGTGAGCAAACTAGCCAGATCAATTGCGATCAGAGGGAGGTAAAACACTGCTTGTCAAACAGACAGAAAACATCCCATTTCCTTACTACCAGGACTAATGCATTCCCTATTCTGTTACGACTTTCCAATAAGAAAAGACTTCTGGAAAAAAAAAAAAATGAAATTGGCTATAGGAGATAAACATTTCTAGCTATCCAAAAGAAAGTAACAAAGCAATGTAAGAATAGCTTATTTTCTTCAACTACTTGTGTGAAAAGTTAATAAAATGCATATTTTGCAGCTAACAGTAGACAAGGAAAACAGCAAATCTCAAGTGAAGATAGACACCTACATATTCTTCTAAATCCAGATCTGAAATTCCCCCACACCATCTCTGCTGAATACCATTAGTGTTTGCTGTATGATGTGTTTGGGTCTTTTTTTTTTTTTAAATCATTTGCTTTAAAGAATAATATATGTATATGTATACATATTGCTGCCCGCCCCCATTAAGACTGCTCATTTGAACTAGTAACAAGGCATTAATCACAAAACCTGGCTCTCCACATAACAAATCTCCCATTAGTTCACTGACAGGTCTATCTGCAAGGAATGCAAAATCATCTATTTCAAAAGAGAGTATTGTTCTGAATCATTTAAATATCCACAGTCCATTTTTAAAGCAGTTATGTTTTATCTTCAAAGAAAAAAAACAAAAATAATGAAAGTATCTGGTTCCACATAGTTTAAAAATACTTTAAGTATTCAAAAAAGGCAGCTAATATAATACAAAACTAAAACATATGCATATTTATAAACCTACAGCTTAAGTGAACAGTTACTAGGTCAATAATCACACATGAGTAGCTGCTAAATGGATCAAATTCCCACGTGAAATGGGAACGTTCAAGAAAGTTATTTTTAAAGTCTGCTCTTAATAAAGCAGGTTTTTACAAGCAAAGTGATATTTAAGTAACCTAATTTTATCTGTTAGAACCATGCAACTTGCTAAGGATTAAGTTCTTTCCTTCAGCATAAGATGAAATGTGTTTCAATGTGGTTTGCTGAATGCCTGAAGCCTTTCTATATTTATCTGTTACTCAGAGAAGTCGCTGTTTAGTAGTTGGTGGTCTGCTCCATCACATACATGAGATGAAAGTGTGTTCTAAGAAGGTTCACGAATTTGGATAAGAAAAGGCATAAAGTCTGAAAAATATGTTCTTCAGAGAAAATTACGTTTTCAGTATTAGAAATATATTCCTTCAAAGAGATGATCGAATGACTGTATAAACTTCTCTCATAGAATCACAGAAACACAGAACCATCGAATGGCTCAGGTTGGAAGGGACCTTAAAGAGATCATCCAGTTCCACACACCCCGCCATGGGCAGGGACGCCACCCACCAGACCAGCTTGCTTAGAACCCCATCCAACCTGGCCTTGAACACCTCCAGGGATGGGGCATCCACAGCTTCTCTGGGCAGTCTGTTCCAGTGCCTCACTACCCTTACAGTGAAGAATTTCCTCCTGATCTTTAATCTGAAGTAATAGTATTTTGTAATTCTAAGTATTGAAAGTATTAAGTAATTCTAAGTACTGAAACACTGCCATGAGGTCTCCCCAGAGCCTCCTCTTCTCCAGGCTGAACACCCCCAGCTCTCTCAGCCTTTCTTCATAGGAGAGGTGCTCCAGCCCTCTGATCATCTTCGTGGCCCTCCTCTGGAACTTCTCTAACAGCCCCACATCCTTCTTGTGCTGGGGGCCCCAGAACAGGATGCAGCACTCCAGGTGGGACCTCACAAAAGCAGAGCAGAGGGGCACAATCACCTCCCTCAACCTGCTGGCCACTCCTCTGTTGGTGCAGCCCAGGATGCAGTTGGCCTTCTGGGCTGCAAGCACACACTGCTGGCTCGTGTCCAGCTTTTGATCCACCAGAACCCCCCAAGTCCTTCTCCACAGGGCTGCTCTCAATGAGTTCTTCTCCCAGTCTGTACTCCTGTCTGGGATTGCCCCAACCCAGGTGCAGAACCTTGCACTCAGACTTGCTGAACCTCATGCGGTTCGTGTGGTCCCACTTCTCCAGCCTGTCCAGGTCCTTCTGGATGGCATCCCTTCCTTCTTCAGTATCAACTGCACCACTCAGCTTGGTGTCATCTGCAAATTTGCTGAGAGTGCACTCAATCCACTGTCTATGTTTGTCTATGTTGTATTAAACAGTACAGAAGCATGGAAGACAGACTTTCTGCTCTCAATGCCCATGCCCAGCATTAGAATGATCACCAACAAAAGAGACACTTAGAGATGTTAAGCTTGGTCAAAATTGTGCATTATTCCACAGGAAAGCAAAAAGCATTTTTCCTCCAGGTGTCACCCTCCCCAGTCTTCAAATCATTTAAACTACATCCCCTTAAAAGAATATTTTTAGTAGTTTTTAGGAAGAAATTGAGAATGGGTGCAGTCTTAAATTTGTGGTATCTATATACAAGTACTATATGCTAATAAATTTAGATTCCAGAAAAGTGTATGTAGTTAGTTCCTCAGATTTAAAGACTAATTAAAACCTGCTGGTCCCCCAAAACAGTTTCCTATTAGAAGACAACACTGTTTATTCATCCAACTAAATTTACTTTTCATCTTGTTTTCTATTTAATTCAGGGATTTTGCTCATGTAATCTGGAGCTATAATTCGATATTGCTGCCCATGCACCATCCAACCATAAAATAAACACGAGTCTTTCCCTGATGCCCTCTGCTTAACCTGTCTTCTCTTTATGCCTGTATGCTTCTGGTTAGGTAAATGGATTCTTCTAACACCTGTAGTTTTACAAGCAAGTGAAAGATATTTTGCTCAGAATCTGAACTGCCTGACGCCAAGAGACTAAGAGTTGTATTAAAAGATTGTATTTACTTCCCCCTCTAACTGTGTTGCATTTCACTAAGTAGCCTTTCCCCATCTAAAGTCCAGTATTGCTTTACCCATACATTCCTGTTACTGCTTTGGCATTAGCAACTAAATGACTGCAGGGAAAGTTTTTATCAGAGTGCCAGAAAGCTGGAAAAAAAATAGTTAAAACTGCTTTCTACTGGAAACACTGTAAATCTTCAAAGGTCAGGCCTGATATAGGAAGACCTGGGAATACCTGCATCAGAAGAATGAAAAATGCCAGGCCTAGTCCCTCCCCTGGAAGTTCACTGAGCAAGTGGCTTAAATGAGGGAATACATGTTTGAGGTCTGGCTGATCCACTTCAATATTATAAGTTACAGGATCATGCCAACAATAAAGACCTTTAGAGGTCTCCTGTCCAACCCTGAGCTTTAAACAGAACTACATCCACCATTAGGCCACCAGTTCAGCTGTTGCTGTCTAAGAGAATCCTGAAAATCTTCCTTGGAAAGAGGTTTTATAGTCTCTAAGTAAACTTCTCCAGTGCTGTACTACCCCATCTTCTAGAGGAAATCTTTTTTTTGCTAACCCTCAACCCAAACCACCCAAGTTGCATTTTTTGCCCTTATTCCACTACCTAGCAGTAACCCAATGATTGCGGCTCTACTAGATTTGTAACTGCACCTCAAACAGATCGAGGTAGCTGCTAGATCCCCTTTTGCCTTACTTTCACCTCAATTTAAAAGTGCTTAACCCAACAAACATTTTCCCAGGAAACTGCATTTGGACCCTTTAGAACCTGAACTGCATACCAGCCTGGGAACATAAGTTGTCTAAAAAGGTATGTAAACCTTTACACAGTGTAGTAGCCAGAGTCATCAGAAAAATGGCTGTTTGCAGCTCTCCTGGTGAGGCTTCAGTCTTTGAAGATATCTGTGCTAGAGCTATTTGAAAACATGAGGAAAAACAGCAGAGTGACTGGGGGCTATAAGTGAACCGTGACAGCAGATGGTTATACATGCCGGGACAGCTGAACTGATTATACTGAATATATTATCAGAACAACATTCTGGAGCCACGGAGGCATCTCTCTATTGGTGAGCTCTCTCTAGACCCTGGAGAAGGTTTTGCTGAATTCTGCTACACTGCAAAGAGTCTCTCCCGAGACCCTCTGCAAAGACGCATCTCTTTGCTGCCACAGTAAGGCTGTAACAGGCACCGTGAAGCCTTCGGGCAGTCTGATTTCCACTGGAGTCACTGGTAGCTTTGCTGAAGTAAAGAGGAGCGGGGAATAAATGTTTTTGGATAAACAGTCTTTAGAAGAATATAAAAACACTACAAACTTTGTAGAGAAACTTACCTAAGAGCATAAGAGCACATCATTTTAGCAGGTGTAGAAGTAGCAAAAGCAGAACTGTAACTTCTGCCAAGGCATAAACAGAAGACTCTGCACGTGTTGTTATGCTGGCACATACTTCGCAGCTTTTGTCTCAAAGTGAGGTAGAATTAATTACTGTAATATAATTAATGTTCTATAAACTTAGTGCCAAATGATCACTTCTGCTGAAAATATTTTGTCAATTAAAAACTACAAATCTTAGCTGAATATACTTCAAATTAGTATGGGGATTAACTATGTAGCAGGCACAAACGTGCTTGGGAAAAGGGGTTTTCCCTTTCCTGTGTTTCATTTAGTGGTGGTTCTCTTTCATAACAAAATTATTCACATGGCAAGGAACAGCTTGTTACTAAGTCTAGAATACCAAGCAAAACTGGCCTGTGCACATGAGACTCCCATATTTCCTATTTTAAATACAGGACATGTTTGCCTCTCCTTGTGGGAGGCAACCCTCTAGCTGCTTTCCAATGGAGTTGGGAAATAAAAGTTAGCAAGCAATTAGATTATTTTTTTTGTTGTCGTTCTTATCTTCTGCAGTCCTTCCTGTCAATTCCCCTGCATAAAATGAACATTAATTTATTAATCTTCTTTCACTTCCTTCTTGCTGATCAAAAGTTTCTAAAATATAGATATAGAACTGAAGTTAACAAGGAGAAGTAAGATTCAGGCACACTACCCAAAGTATTCCTAACGCATCTTTGAGAATCAAAATAGGTTAAAAGTTGACAATGATCAACAACGATAAAATTGTTTACATGATATATAGTATATAATTAGAAGAATAGTAAAGATTATTTTTACTCTTTTATATCGATGTATTTTACTGACTGCAGCGTAATGCAGAAATAAAGTTCGGATCACTAGAATTACAAGATCTCTGAAGATTAAAAAGCCATTATTTATGGGAAAATAAGCTATTGGGTAAATCCTCAAATGCATTATTAAATTGAATTCACTGCCTGAAGTGTTGTCAAACAATATTCATATGATAACTCAGATCTGAGAACATCATAATGGACACGTCCCTCCTGTTTACACCTGAAACAAACCCTATTGTCAAAATAACCATCTTTCAGAGGGCACGTGCTACCCCTTCCCTTTAGGGAGAACTCTTTCAGGGTTTCATTTTGCATTTTCTTGTTTACTACAAAGTTCTACATAAAGCCTACATAGACAAACACCACTAAGTACTGCATTAATCATGGTGATTAACTGGTACATTGAGTTATTCAGTCAAAACCTCTCTAAACAAACATCACTTTTCCTTAAGAGTGCAAAACCAAATCTAGCATTTTACGGGTACTTGAATTTAGTATTTTATGTTCTTAAATGCATTCAGCCATCTGTGAAAGTCAAAATACGAGTTGAGATATTCCAATACTACTATTTCCTAAATAGCATCATCTTATGACTTCCATTACAGTGTTTGCTTCACGGAAGCAGAGAACTAACTCAGGTCCAAGTGGCCTACGTGCTTCTCCAGAAACCCAGGTAACTTCAGGACCCAGGCACCTTGACTTGAGCACAGAACAGCCCACGAGGTCCAGGTAAATGCCTCTAGCAGGTCAAACTGCCTCTAGCGGGGCAGACATCTCCCCCCATTGCTGTGCTGAAGGACACCACAGGATTTAACATTCCAAGTGAACATCAAGACTGGCGTAAAATAAAGCATGCAAATCATTTCTATTTGGACGCACTAATCCCCTAACAGTTAAGGTAATCCTCTAAACTTCTCTCCTGGAGAGAAAGGCTGCTGTCAGGTAGTCAACAGCATTCTCATTGTAGGGTACAACTTTGTTTTTGGAAATAAATAATTATAAAAAATTCACAAGTATTTCAGGCTGGCTTAGTTTTCTAGCTATTAATTTTTGACAATCTTAATGTGATCAGAAACACATCATATATTGCATCACAACAAAAATCTGCTTAGCACAAAATTAGGCCTTTAACAGTCTGAATGCATTTTCAATAAATAATATGACTAAAGATCAATTTAGAACCTACTGGGAAAACAAATATTATTTCAACGGTGTAATCAAATTCTTCAGTTGGATACAACAGTTATCACAAGCCAATAATTTGAATTTGTATTGCTCTCATGTACCCTCTCATATCACAACTCTCCTGTTCAGGAACACAAACTATGTAATGATTGGAAAATTCTATTTCTATTATACTGTTAAGATTTATTATACTCATCGGGGATATCATACAAAACATGAAGTAGTCTTATATAAATACTATCACCCTGACATTTCCCTCAGCAGAAAGAGTAAAAGCTATCAGGGATCTTCTGACTATTCCCATTGAAGATAACATTCACACAACAGGATAAAAACCAATAAATTCAATAAAGCAAGGATTGTCCTCCGTCACCAAGGCCAAATGGCCAAAATAGCTCAGGTCCAGACTGCTTTATCTTGTTCGCCCTACAGACAAGAAGATGAGATGCTTCTTGCCTACTGGGAGCGGTCCCTGTCCCAGTTAGTTCCCACCGCATGCCCAGGATGGCAGATGGGAGAACACCATGTAGCCCATGCCAAAACAAAGCTCAAGATCATACTAGCAAGCTGCAAAAGCAGACAGCTGAACTGAAAGCCCAGAAGTACTGCCTGGGCTGGCTCGCCGTACTGCAGCACACATCACCAATGAAGCAGAAAGATGATACCTGGCAGAATCTGCATGGCATTCCAGCAGTTTGGTTGGCAGTTATTTGTAACAACTTCCATCATTTACATTATTTTTCTTCGTTGCCCTTTTAGATTGCTTTTTATTTGTCTGTCCGCACGTCATTTCTACCATATATTACAATCCACATGCAACCAGCTCCAGAGGGAGGGAATAAAGCTAGTTTGGTTTTGTTTACATCGAACTATAGTAAATTGTACCTTAATCTTAGCGCAGAAACAAGAAGCACATTGGTGAGAATTTCTTTCCATTCTGCAGAAGTTATGCACAAACTGAAATTTACAAAAAATCTCTTAGTTCAAAACTGTTAGAAATTGGAATTTTTAGCCTTTCCTCAACAGTTTTCTTCTTTTCCCCCTTGTTTCCTGCTTAAAATAAGTTCAAGACTAAATACCTAAATACCTCTTAATTTCATTTACAGCAATTTCCTATTAAAAAGGTATACCAAATCTCAAACTAAGCTGTAAGAATATCAGTATTTGCTTATGTTTACCAAATAAGTCTTCCCAGGGGACCTGAACACGTCTTAGATTAATTGTAATGATAAATTCAATAATCTTCAAACTATTAAAACTGAAGAGAAAAAGGTGGAGGAATAAAGACAAATTCTCTAACACATGTGCCCACATTCTGCCTCCAGCTCATCAAGTGTATTCACAAAGATGTAATGGCATGTAGTTTAAGACAGACACGTGAAGAAAATCATAGAATATCCTGAATTGGAAGAAATTCACAAAGTTCATCAAGCCAAGTTCAGCTGCTGTCTCCACACAGCACCACCCAAAAATCAGACCATGTGCCTGAGAGCACTGTCCAAACACTTCTTTGAACTCTGGGAGACTCAGTGCCATGACCACTTCTTTGGGGAGCCTGTCCCAGTGCTCAACCACCCTCTCGACAAAATATAAATAATCATATATGCTGTTATGGAACTACATGATACAGAAAACATCAACTAAGAATTTATAAATACTTCTTATCAAACCTGTTAAAGCAAGTCATCTCATTCTAATGCAGCTCCTTCACCCTCTCCTCTTCCTCCTTTCTTCAACTAGAAGCAAAAAGCACTGTTACTATTGAGACCAGTCTACCTTCTCTCAGTGCAAGATCTCTGCATTTGCTTATCCATCAGTCATTAGCAAAACACCCTCACCATTAGAAAATTAGCTTAGTTGTTATTAAATCATCCATGCTTCTATTTTTCCCCATGTTTGCTTCTTTATTTTATTTACCTTGGAAATATTAAAAGGAATTTTTCTTCCACAGCTAATCTAGCTGAATTAGACTTTGGCATCACACAGAAGGTGGAGCAAGATCAAAGCAAGCACCAAGTCTAGGCCTATCCTTTAGATAAACAAAAATCCTTCCAAACTTTCACTTTTCACCTTAACAAGCAGAAACCTCTTCCTTTGTAAAGGGAAGTCCGAAGTGTTAGTCTAAGACATCAGCCAAGGAGCAAGTACCATTCCCTGCAAAAAACATGGCAAGAAGTTCTCATTTATTCCCAGGGTTTGACTTCACTGATTAAAACGCAACAAGCTTCATTACATGATCTCATTCTTTTCTTTCTTGGTTTTCCAGCTCTCCCACAGAACTGCTCCTCCTAAATGCTACAGTCTCCTCTGCTTAAATCTACATGCTATCACTTGCCTTAATAAATCACCAAAACCTTAATATTTTCCCAGCAAGAGCTATGATTCCTGAAGGAACACCTACCAAACATTTGGTTCTCTCTCAAGTAAATAAACTAAATAATCTAAACCTTTTCAAGGGCCTTTTTATGACCAGGACACCAAAGTGCATCCAGCCAATATGGTAAGAAAAAAAAATAATTAGAACTACTGTACTGGTTTTGGCTAACAGCTTGTTTTCTTCACAGAAGCTAATATGGTGCTATGGTTTGTTTTGTGATGAAAAACAGTTCTGCTCCTCTTGCTGCCCTGCCAGCGAGGGGACTAGGGGTGCACCAGGAGCTGGGAGGGGACACAGCCAGGACAGCTGGCCCAGGCTGGCCAAAGGGATGTCCCACAGCATGTGGTGTCGTGCTCAGCAATAACAGCTGGGAGAAAGATGGAGGAAGGGGGGGTATTTCAGAGCAATGGCATTTGTTTTTCCAAGTAACCATGATGTGTGATGAGCCCTGCTTCCCTGGAAGTAGTTGAACATCCGCCTGCTGATGAGAAGTAGCAGATGTATTCCTTGTTTTGCTTTGCTTATGTACACAGCATTTGCTTATATACTAAAGTGTGTTTTAGCTTAACCCACGCTCATTTATCTCACTTCTAAATTTCGGATTCTCTTCCCCATTCCCCTGTGGAGTCAGCTGTGTGATGCTTAGCTGACTACTGGGGTTAAACCATGACAACAACTTTTCAGTTTTCAGGTTGTATCAGGCGAAAGCAGAGAAGGCAGTACACCTTTTACATGTTCTTTGTTCCCTGAAAAAAAAAAAAGTGCATACAGGAATACACATTTCTTCAAGAGGCACTAAAAGTGTCAGAAAGGAATAGGCTGCAATAATACCATTACCTACCTGAAGATTAAACCAAAATATAGTCCAAATATTGAATTCTGTGCAGTTTAAAAATACAGTGTGAAGCACAGAACACTAACAGCCAGCAATAACACCTTTTATAATTTTTCATTTTAATTGGCAGCAATAAGAGTAGAATTTAGTTTCTAGCAGGATTCAAAAGCTTCAGGACTTGATAGCTTCTGGTTTTGGGGAAAAAGCTCTTCCGTCTAATAAAAGAACATTGTTGTCCATCTTGTTCTAGTGGTCCCTGCTCTAACTGGTTATTAAGAAACAAATACAGAAAAGAGAAGAATCTTTCCTTCACTTTATAGAAGGCATACTTGCTGTCCTCAGTGTCAAAACAGTTTGTGACAGGACAATTATCTGCAAATTGCATTTGTGCTACCAAAATGAAATAGTTCACAAGATATGAGATATTTAATAGTTGAAGTAACTCTGACAAAGCTTGTATTTTTTTTTTTTTTACAATTGTCTGGCACAAAAGATTCAATCAAAAAGTCTAGAATTAATGAAATCTCCACCTAAATACAACATAATAAAATCTCTAAGAGATACGGAGTTTATAATTAGTTCAGAGCATGCCATACAGAAACTTTTCTCCTTTTCTGTTGACTTGTAAGTGTAAACTTTATCTCAAACAGACTTCTTGTATAGCTCTATTCACAACTTTCACATACAAACATGCTCTGTTTGGCAATGTGCAAGCCACAGCCAGAATTGGATGCAGTGACCATGAGATAGTGCAGTTCAGGATCTGGAAGAAAGCAAAAAGAAGGATGCTAACCTTGGATTTAAGGAGAGCAGACTCTGGCCTGTTCATTGACCAGCCTGAAAGAATCCCATGGGATAGGGTCCTGGAGAGAGGAGTCCGAGATAGCTGGCTGATTTTCAAGGATCACCTCCTCCAAGCTCAAGAATGGTCTATCTTGACAAGCAAGAAGTCAAACAAGGGTGGCAGGAGGCTGCACGGGTGAATGACTGGACTGCAACAGGAAAAAGAAGCATGCATAGATGTCATCAGGGACAAGTGATCTGGGAGGACTATAGAGACACTGTCCAAGTATGAAGAGAAGGAAAGCTAAAGCCCATCTGACAGTTGACTTCGGTGAATGTCGTGAAGGGCAACAAAAAAGATTTCTATATGTATATAAGCAGCAAAAAGGAACACTAGGCAAGATGCAGACTAAACAAGTTTCCTGTGAGGTGTACTGAAAGACAGTCAAACTTCCGGGTCCTGTGAGGTGTACTGAAAGATCGTCAAACTTCTGGGCTTGTGGGTGGTGACAAGCAGTAGGATGTCCAACTGGAAGCAAGTCACTAGTAGATGGGAGGCAGATATTAGGGCAAATACAGTTTAACATGATAATTTATGGCCTTAAAATAGGTCATAGTGCACCCACAGCAAATTTGCAGACTACAAGCAGGAAGGGTGACATACAAGATGTTTGTGGGCCATTCGGATGGACCTTGAGAGGCTGTAGAAAAACAAATATATTGAATACAAATCTCATGAAATACAAAGGGAAGCACAAAGCCCTGCACTTTGGAAGGAATAACCTCATGCGCCAATACAGCATAGGGGCAACTGGGTATTAAAAGCAATTTTACAGAAAAAAGACCTGGAAATCCTGATGGACACCAAGTTGATCATAATTCATGACCATGAGCCAACAATGTGGCCTTGTGGCAAAGAATGCTAGCAGCAATGGACCGCATGAAGAAGGCTATCCAGCAGGTCAAGGGAGGTGAGCCTGTCTCTCCACTCAGCACTGGTGAGCCATCTGGAGTGCTAGCTATAGTGTGAGTCTCCCCAGACAAGACAGACATGGACGTACTGGAGCAAGTGCTGGAAAGGCCCATGAAGATCAAGGACGAGAGCATCTGACATGATTAGGCACACAAAGCTGGGACTCTCCAGCCCAGAAACTGAGGGCTCAGTGGGGATCTTTGCAATGTATATAATTACCTGAGAGAGGCACTAGGGAAGATAGACCCATACAGATTCTGAGCAAAGAGGCAGTGAGCACGAATTGAAATACAAGAAACTTAATTTAAATATGAGAAAACTTTTTTTTTTTCCTTTTAATACTGAAAGGTTAGCTGAACACTGGAACAAATTGCCTAGCAGGTTGAGGAGTCTCCAGAGCTGGAGATACTCAGCATTCAACTGGATACAGCCCTAAACAACCTTTTGTAGTCGTTTCTGTTTTGACCATCAACTAGATGATCTTCAGAGGACCCTTCCAACTTAAACAGTTCTGTGATCCTGTTACCACTTAATTATGCCTAAGATTTTTACTGTAGTACCTACAGTATTTTGTGGTAGAACACATACTTCCTGTATTCACTATGAGCATTTAATATGTATTTATTTGAATTTACTCATTTTGTTGGGGCTTGCAATCTAAGTCTTTAGATGCTTGCAATGAACTCCACAGTTACTGCTTTTAAAATCCTCTGCTACACTGACCTTAAAAGACATTGGGATGTTACAACTCCAGGGAGAGTTTGCTCTTTACATATAACCATTTCTAAATGCAAATCTGCTGGAAACAATAAGGACACACATCCGTGAACCAACAAAATGAATAAATGGATTGTTTATAAATTTCTTATCAGGTATCACTATTCTAGCTATAAACAATGAGGAAATAACTGTCAGATCTTTCTCATGTTGAACAGCATTTACCACATACAATATTAGAAACGTAATTTGAGTTGCAAAAAACAAACCCCAGGAAACCCCTTGCAAAACGATTCTTACAGATTTGGTAGGAGCTCAAGCAAATAAATTTTAGCATGAAATGTAATAGCGGCATGTTTAAAGTGACAAAAAATGAAGATGTTAGAGAAAGCTTGTCATTTTAAATGAAGAAGGATTTAGTGTCAACCAGTGATTACAAGCTGAAGCAATCTGAGTCAGACGTATGCTAAAACTGATGACAAATTGCGCAGAAAATTTATGACTTCTCCCAAAGCACATCCATTCTCTCAGCACCAGGGACAGAACATGCACAGAAGTCACCCATACTAATTAAATGTTAGTCTACTCTTTGGTACAGTTTGGCCAGTGCTAATTAGCATTCTCCCAGCAAATGCCCCAGTACAGATCAGGTGACAGCACTGACCAAGGACACTGGTCCTAATGGGAGGTACACGTGGGGCCATCCACTTCTGAGCAGAAAAGAGACGAGCTGCGTGACACCCTCACTCATCCCAAGGTAATTTCATCACAACATCAACTCTCCATCCCTTCCTTTATTTTGTCAGTGCTTACTCACCTGCACCTTGTAGTCGTGTAAAGTTCAGCAACTGCATCAACCTTAAGTACAACACAGAAAATATTCTTCCTTTTTAATAGAAGTTAACTCAAAGTGTGTGCTGTTTGCTAAATTGCACAGAGTATTTACACTTCTTCCAAATATTTTATGAATTATCTGTTATTTAAAAAATAAAAAAGCTATGAGACACCTGGAACACTGCCCTTTCAAAGGGAAGTATTTAAAATAAATTGGAATTATAACCTCTACTATGATATATAACTCACTAAATATTTGTATTTTAGCATTTGCATTAAATGTTTACGAAAATTATATTCCTTATGGTTATCTACCAAGGAGTTCTTGTTTGTATCAGAGAATATAAAAAATTATTGCAACATATTAAGGAAGTATAACATGCTCTGACCTTATAAAAACAGCAATCAAGTTTTTACCTATCAATTTTAAAGTATCGATGTGAACAAATTTCCTTGAAAAGATTAATAAGATCTCAAAGCTAAAAAGCAAGCAAACAAAAGCAAAGTCAAAATGAACACTAGTCAAAATAGAGCCCATTTGCATTTTTAATGGCTCCAAAATTTTTCTTTAAAAAATCCTACTTATTAATATATGCCAGAAGTTCTACGGTCACTATATATCTGGACTGCTAAGCATTTTACATACTCAATTAGCAAAAGCATTGCTCAAAATTGCACCTAAGAATGAGGGTAGAAAATGCATTGCTATACATTGGCTTCATCTGCAACAAATGCCTTTTTATGGACAATTCCAATCTCTGTTTTTCATTTAATTTTAAGAACAGTTTGTAAGCAAAGATTACATTTTAGTTCTCAAAGACAGCAAGATGGGCATATATTGACAAGAAAGATATTCAGCTTGCCAAATAGCTATGCAAAGTTTATTTAGTGTCCCTTTGCCAGCTAAGCTCTAGATTCTGTCATCCTTCAGTCTGACTCCGTAGACCTTTTCATGTAGTCCTTACAAAATATTTATTAACATCTCTTTATTACGCCTATACGACTCTAGAATTGTTCATTTGAAAGGAGTTATGAACTCCACTCATCCACACAAGCCATCTTACCAATTCCCCAAGTGTTAGTCTTTCAAAGAAGTCCATTCAAATTAATTTCTGCTTCTTATTAAAAAAAAAAAGTGGAGCTTGTGATTTGAAGCAAAATATAGAAGTTTACCTTATCTACGTACAATCTGAAAAAGACAGCACAACATAGAGCACAGGCATTATGGTTTCAAGATTAAAGAAAATGAATAAAACAGATGATACCTGCTGAAAAACAACAAATATAATGAAACATCCATTAAACTGAGACATATGCAGATTTTTTAATTTACTGTAATTCCACTCCTGTGCGTAACTAACACTGCATGTTTATGTAATATTATAGATGCATGGAAGGAGTTACCATTCTAACATGTCATTCTCCCATCACCATTTTATATGGCCCAACCACATGCTGTTATCTAATTCTACATGACTCCATTATCACCTGGTACAGCTTAATTTTCAGCTCTCTGAATATAATGGCACTTTAAAGACCTCTCTAGTATCTTAAACCTACAGTATCAGTATAAGATAAAATAGCCTTATCTACTGTCAAAGGGACTGTAAAACCTAGAAATGTTATTTCTGTTGCTAGTGCAAAGACTCAGAAAATAATTTTCAAGAACATTCCTAAAGATTTCTAAGAATATCCTACAGCTACCTGTACTCTACATCACCTTAAAAACTATGTTACCTGAAGAAGTAATTAGTCAAGAAATAAGCTACACTCGGTATAGCTTTATTGATATGGATGACTTAAAGAACAAGAGAAATATGCAGAATTCAAGGGAAAACACTCACTCATGCAAAACTGCACCTGTCTTGGGTGCCTGGCCAGGCTGGGCCAGAAGACTTGGTGACTGATCCAACTAAGTCACAGCTGATGGATCACCTCAGAGCAATGCCATCCTTTCTAGCCTCTGCTCTCAGTCTGTTTTGGTCCCACCTTCAGTTTGCACCATCATCTGTCCTCACTTCCCTGCACTGCCAGCAGCTCTGCATCACCTCACAAAATGGCCTGAGCCCCCAGCCTGCAGGAAAACCAGATCTCCAGCTGAAAAATGTTAACCTTTTCCTAATCAGACCTTATATATTTATCTTGCCCAACCCTTTTCCTCCCTTATCTGGAATGAGCAACAGGTGACATTAAAAGAGCAGCTCACACCATCAGCAGCCCTGCCTCTTCATGGAGACTTCAAGGAGGGGGAGACCTGAGCAGGATTATGGCACTAGAAAGGTGCCTATGCACCTCTATCCAAGCACAGCCTGGCCCTTGAAAGATGCCAGAGTTGTTAAACAGTGATGAGCACACCCCTAGGACGTGGTGCAGAGAAACTCACCGTGCCAAGGCCAGAGCGTGGTTTCCCAGCTTGCTGCCCACTGCGCACCACTGCCCAGTGCAGATGCTCTGCCTGTTCAGCAGGCAGGGGCTTACTTGCTCCGTTTTCACAGCAAAGAACTTTGCAAGGTGAAGAAGAACACAGACAGCTCTCGCTCAAGCTATGACTGACATTGTAGAGGTCCACAGTCTGTGCGCTCTCCGTCTACTCTGCTTGGCCGCTGCCCTGAGCATGGCTGCAGCCCAAAAACCATGTCTAGACTCATGAACTGAATGTGCCAAGGACTGTTCTCTGGCCTGGAGCCCTGCTGACACGGCTGTGTCCTTACTGTTAAGCTCTTCCCGTGTCCCAAACGTGGGGACCTCATCCGAACTCCTCCACCTCCTGCTAACCTCTGACTGTCTGAGAAGCGTCCAGGTCAGTGCCAGCTGGTTTGGGTCAAACACTGCTAGGCTTCGTGCTGTCAGCTAGCAAGCTGCAATGCCCTGGAAGTTAGCAGTATAGCAAGATGCCGTGTCTTTGTACCCAAGTAAGGAGACAGGTATGTATGACTTGGCAAGACATCACGGCACTGCCCCTGCGTACACTATTAATACTATATAAAGCAAAAGCCTATAATAAATGCACCTTATTTGAAATAGTTCCTAACTTAAAGAGTGTTACCTCTGTTTTTTGTTCTATTTGGTGCTTTTGTTATGGCATCTTTATTAGCAAGTCAGTGTTAAAAATAAAAGTAAATAAATAAAAAAGTCAGCACTTTCCAAGCCCTTGCACAAAGGGCTTTGGAAGGAAGGATACTCCACATCCAGGTATAGTGGCATCACCAGCTGAACAACGTTGTTCTCCTGCCTCAACCCACTGCTCTGAGAGCTCATAAAGCTGTAGAAGGACAAACAAGACCCCCACTGTGCCACTGATATAGCATCAGAGTCCACACGTGTAAGAGAGCCATTAAGCATTCTTCTGTGGGACAGCAAAACTGTATTTCAGACTAAATATTCAGTCTATCACAAATTGAGTATGCAAGACAGTTCAAATTTATCCAAAGAGTAGCCATAATTTCATGTTACATCCACATAACTGAGTTTCACAGCAGCAAATAATCTCATATATTCCAGCAATGTGAACTTTGTTCATGTTTTGTACAGAAGAGCAATTAGTTGCAGCACTGGATTTTTTATTTATTTTTTTATTTGTAAGTAACATCCCTACATGAACTGATTATTAAACAGAGTTGTTGAATTAATCAGGTGCGGGGGTAGGCCAGCTAGACTTAGCAATGGGATACAATTTTTCATGACAGAAAAAAATACCAAATTTCAAGGGTATATATTTAAAATATATATATATATATTTGGCAAACAGGCAACAACATTTAAAACAGGGAAGTTAAACTGTGATACACTGATGAATCTTGTTTTATGTAATGAAACTGAATAAATGTGCAAACAAAAATCTAATTTATCTTAAATCTGACTTTAAATACACTTTATATATATGTATTTTTAGTGAATTTTAGTCAATAATATTTGAAAACAGCTGAAATGCCATCTGTATCTATTTTCCTTAAAAATGTTATAACTAAAAAGCCAAGGTTTTAGAAAAAAACAAGTGATCGTGTTACAAATAGTTCCCTTTTTTTTGAAACATTGGATTTTCTTTTTGAAGCTATATGATTTAAGAGAGACAGGGGCTGAACATAATTTATAGTACTGTGACAGGGGCCATGTTAATTTCTAGCACTGTCAAGCTATAAATAACAACAGCTTATTCTGAATCACACCCAGTTAAAATCCATTCCCTTCTTAGTTTTGTCTCATTGCAAGTAGAAATGTTTCCATTGACAATGTTTTCCATACACATTTGTGCAAACACTTGATCTCAGTTTGAGATCTTAGATGCTGTTTTAAAATAAGTGACAATTTGTTTTTTGAGCTAACACTTATTTTGGCACTCCAGGAAGGGATATTGTCACATGTAAAGACACAGAAATGGTTTGGTGATTCTGAATTATTTGCATTATTTTGGAATAACAAAAACTGGGGAACAATGCCAAATTATCATGAAGAATAAATTATTCACAATTTGGATAGAAATAAAAAGTTACAGCTCTCATTACAGAGTATTTTTTTTAAACAGCAATCATAATAGCTAGTCATTAAAATAAAAATAAAAATATAAGGCAAAATATATACTTTAACAACAGCCTTATATGCTGACACGTTCCACAGTCTGAAAAATGTCATGAAAACAGCTTTGGCCATACCTTCGTCAACACCCAAGCAGACAGACATTGTTCATCTCTTTAAAATATCCCTTTAAAAATAAATACGTGAAGGGAGGGTCCAGAGAAGACATTGACAGGCTGCCAGGACAAGAGGCACAAACTGGAACACAGGAGGTTCCACCTTAACATCAAGCAGCACTTCTGTGCTGTGCAGGTGACAAACCACTGGCACAGGCTGCCCAGAGAGGCTGTGGAGTCTCCTCCTTGGAGATCTTCAAAAGCCATCTGGACACGGGCCTGGGCACCCTGCTCTGGGTGGCCCTGCTTGAGCAGGGGTTGGACCAGATGCCTCCAGAGGTCCTGCCAACCTCAGCCATCCTGTGGTTCTGCAAAACCGTCAGTATATCATACCACTGGGTCCACTTGATACAGATGAGGTCTTTGGGTGTCTTTACAAGAAAACAGTTGTTTTGGGATACAGGGAACAGAAGGCAAATTAAAAACTTCAATAAAAACTTTTTTTTTTTGCATTTTTCCTTTTTTGAAATTTTTCAGTTTTGACAGTGCATTCTGAAAGTGAGTCCAGAGGATGGCCACAAAGATGATCAGAGGGCTGGAGCACCTCTCCTATGAAGACAGGCTGAGAGTTGGGGTTGTTCAACCTGGAGAAAAGAAGACTCCGGGGAGACCTCTTTATAGCCTTTCAGTACTTAAAGGGGGCTTACAAAAAAAAGCTTTTTTAGCAATAGGACAAGGGGGAATAGTTTTAAACTAAAATAGGTTAGATTTATATTACATATTAGGAAGAAATTTTTCACTCTGAGGGTGGTGAGGCACTGGCACAGGTTGCCCAGAGAAGCTGTGGATGCCCCATCCCTGGAAGTATTCAAGGCCAGGCTGGATGGGGCTTTGAGCAACCTGGTCTGGTGGGAGGTGTCCCTGCCCATGGCAGGGGGGTTGGAACTGGGTGATAGATGGTATCAATCTTGGTAGTCCCTTCCAACCCAAGCCATTCTGTGATTCTACGATCAATCCTAAAACCACATTTTATATGTAATCCTGGTACATACGGAAAAAAATCACTTGACTATTATGACAGGATAACTTATTACTGCAAAAGTCCTCATGAGCAAACTCGAGTACCTTCGCAAAGATCAGAAACCAGCTGAAACTCTACATGACAGTCAAGTAGGATTTGTTTAAGAACTGCTCTGTGGGAATGCATCCCAGGGAATCCATTTAATTTAATAATTATGGAGAATAAAGTAGGTGCTTAATTAAGAGAAATTTAAAAAAAAAAAAAAAAACTATCAAAGTCTCAAAGGCCTGATTTTGAATTAGATACCTTAAAAACAGGTATTTTACATTGCAGCCAAAAAGGGTGCCTTATAGCTTGGAAAGAACAGAAGTCAATGCTTAGGGTCTCAGTAGAATTAGAGAGAGGTACTTGAGCTAGCCTGGCTCTGAGAAGCAACATTACGTTATGAGAGTAGCCCCAAAATGTCTGAAGTACTATGTTTCTCAATAAAGATAATTGGTTGAAGGATGCTAATACATCTCTATTGCTTTGGCACTGAAAAACCTCAATGGGAGCTGGACCAGTCAGTAAATTGTCTCCCCTTCCATCAAAGATTCTTCAGAAGTGGAGTCCAGAACAGCTCTGTCAGCTACACTAAGAAGCTATAAAATGTTATTGTTTTAATGTAAATGTTAAAGATTACCCCACACCTACAGCCTCATCAATTAACATCTTAATTATTCCTTTTCCTACCTTCAATTACACTGAGTCTTTTGATCCCAAAAGAAAGCCCTCAGTCTGTAGCATTGCAAATATACAATTCTGCATTGGTGGAAGCAATAAACTTAACCTTAAATACAAAGACATGCAAGATATTCTCACACAGAACTCATACTACGAGTTATTTAGATAAAGCATTTTTTTTCTCCTGGGAGCAACCACGACACAAATGGTACACATTTTTCTATTTAACAAGTGATATCTTTATCTCTCTCCAGTCACCTCTCATCTTTCCCTACCATTTTTCTTTCTCTCCACGTTTACCCATGCTCATATTTATATTTTTATTAGACATCTAGCTGAAAATGCAAACAACAACTTTCCTCAAAATCAGTGACAAAGATCTTACCTGCTGAATTACTAACTTTTCTCTCATGGACAAAATCTTCTCTACCCTCTTTCTGTGCGTAGAGTAACTGTATGCTTATAATCAAATCTGCAATGTTGTTTTTATCATTTCTTTGAATAAACCAACTCAAGCCAGCAAAAATTTTTCACTGACTGCAGTTGGCTCAGAGCAGGTTTACCCAAATATAATACTGCTACTTTATAAGGACTACTCTATCAACACAGTATTCCAGATGAAAAGAAACATTTAGTAAGTTCATTATCGTATCTACCCCAAGCATGCCATACAAACCATTTTTGTACTCGTCTAAAACTTCAGTACTGAATAATGACTTAATCCAGTCTTTGTGAAATGATCCCCTTCACTTCCAATTTTATATATGACAGCTAATATATATCTTTGAGAATTCTAAGAGTTAGTATTCTCTGTTCCATTTATTTTGTGTGGTATATAATGTGATGCTTTTGCACACTGAAGCTTGCATTTAGATTTCCTTTTTTAAATGCATATTATTGTTCTTGTATATGTTCTTCAATGCCTTATATATATATAAATAAGGAAAGGAAATCTGTGCAATGCAAGAGAATAAAAATTCTTTGTTTGGAAAGGAAACAGCTTTTTTTTGTAACATTCTGCTTATCTCTCTATGTATTTATATTGATACTATTCTCTCTGTATATTCTTTCTCTCATTAACTACAGATTCCTCGTATGTTCAACAATGCAGCATTAAATTCACCCAGTTATATATTCTCAGACTTACTCTGCAGACAACAGTTGAAGGAATTATCACATTGCTGTATTTCATTTGGTTTACTGTATTAAGGAATCCTAGACTATTAATAAACTAATATAAATTTGCTCTTCTTTCAACGGGTTTGACTGTTTTCACTAAAGAAATGCAAATTAAAACAAAATTTATGTTTTTATTAGCATTGTATAGAGACATAATAGTAGTATATTATATAGGCAGGTTTTATTAGTATTGTTTTAAGGCTGAAATAAAGAAAATGAAACACTTCAGCATAAAAGGCTAACCTTTGCAGCTCACTGTCATCATCCATTTTATGGCCGCAGGGTAAAACACACACAACTTGCTAATACCTTGAAAATACTGTACAAAGGGTAAGAGTCATGAACTTAGGATTATAATGAAATTTTCACTCAGGGTAAAAGTGATGGGAGAAAATATGAAACAAGCTTTCTTACTGAGAATGTGTTTTACATAAAATCTAAAAACTGTGTCAATCAAAACCACTAATTACTTGGACAATATCATTCAACAGCTGACACTAAAAATCTCTATTCAATCTCCTCATTCTTTCAAAGTCAAGCTGTAATTACATTTTACACACAGACAGATGATCCTCAGAGATTCAGATTCAAATCACAAAAACAGATCAAGAATGTACTTTCCTTGCAGTCATTCCCACTGTCACTTTTACGCTCTCTGAGCTACTTCAATACTACATACACTCACAACTGTTTCACATGGCGCTGAAAGCTAAAAGATAATGGGTTTGCCCACCTCCATTGCAACACTCTTAACACAAAGATTCCCCCATGCTGAAAAAAGAAGTGTTTTTCTGATTTGATTTAAAAGGAAAAAAAACACAACCCAAAACCCTGAAGATATATAGAATATTTGTACGAGCAAGGTGAGCTGAATTTCACCCTAACCTATGTGTCAACCTTTTGTCTGTTCAGGCAGCAGGCTTACAGGTAGGTACGTAACAGGTATGTTCTTTCTTATGCCACTTGCCTTTGTGATTAGCTGCTCTTTAAAAATAATGGAGCTTTGAATACTGATACTTTTGAAGGGTTGCTTACAGTGTAAAAGTTATGAAGTAAAAATAAAATACAAAGAACTACCATTCTGTCAAACACCTTCCATTATCCTTCCTTCTGCAGAGGAGGATATGATTTTATAGGAGACCCCGGGGACACGAAAAACACTTGGAAAACATACAAAAATAGCATGTAAATTTCTGTCTATTCCTCTTCCACCTGAACCACAGTAATTAGAGCAGTCCTCTTTCTTTTGAGGTTCTTGGCACCCAAATTCCTCCCCTCAAGCACGTTAGAAGTGCTCTGTTCAAATGTTCTTACTTTTCTTTCATTCTTACTCCCAAATAACACTAAAGCTTTCCAAACTCCTTTTTCATTGAAGATATATAAGCATTTTGTCCTTATTCTTTACAGCCGTATTTTTTTCTTCCACAAACTTAGTCGCTTAGATCTCTGTACAGCCTTCCTCTCCACTCTGTTCTGCCAGAGCACCAGCAACAATATCCTGCTCATGTCCAACAGCACAAAGCAGTCTTGACACTTCTCTATACTACTCACAAAGCACAAAAAGGTGTTTCTGAGCAACGCTGCTCTCTGTCAATGACCAAGAATATTTGACTGATTTTAGTCTTACTGTGTATCAGGATAAGTAGCAAACACAGCATAAATTGCTCTGGCCCTACTTTTGGTAATACTGAGAGGTACTATCAAGAGGTTTGATAGTGTGAGGGTGGTCAAACCCTCGAACAACTTAAGCAGAGTGGCTGTGGACTGTCCAGCCTTGGGGATACTCAAGACCCAACTGGACATGGCCCTGACCAACCTGCTCCAGCTGACCCTGCACTGAAGGAGTTGGACTGGATGAGGTAACCCCAGTGGTTATGCGGCTCTAACAGCTGACACAATCTCATCTAAGTCCTGACTAAAAGACCTCACTGGGATGTTTCCCCATTGCCTCCAATGGGCTTCAGTTCAAATGTCTATGACGAGCTCCTGCAACACCTCTTTTTGATTCCTACACTTCTAATTCCTTAGACTCTATAGCATCCTATTCTCTTTAGTCTTCTTCAAATGTTTAGTTTATAGGCCACCATGATTAGAAAACAACTACTTCCATATTACCAGCATTTTCCCTTTCCATACTAAAATTTAAGTTCTACTGTGAATATATAATACGATACTGAAGATCAGATGTTTACGTTTTGCAGATATAGAAACTATACATAAAAAAAGTAAAAGGCACCAAGACAAAATAAACAAAACAAAAAAATAAGGGCTGAACAAGCAAAATAAAGATGTTGATGTAAAACAGAAGTAATATAAGAAAATGAATAGCTAGGAATAAGCATTCTTTATATATCTGGATGCAAAAAAATTCAGGGATTCAAAGGACTATTTAAGACAATTATGTTCATCAACCTCAAAAACTTCATGCAGAATTATGAAGGATCTTCATATACCTCTTGGCAAATAAACAGTTAGGGTTTTATTACATGATTTGTTTTTAGAGAAAATTTGAAATCCAACGGCAACAGCTCACCTATTTCAGTGACAGTTTTATTGCACAGAAACAAAAGGTCTAGTTTCCTGTCATGACATGACATCTGACCATAAGTCTAGCTGTGTATACAAATAAAGCACAGTAAAAACTGTCTTACGAATAAATTCAACTTTCAGTCTTCATCAATCCAACAAAATCTAGAATGTCTGTGCTGCTGTTTGCATTAGACTTAATTGTTAATTGCCAAATCCCATTTTCACATCAGCTGCTGAAATCTAGGTCTCAAACTGACTTATTTCTCATTAAAAGTGTTTGCCGGGACAATCGATACTGAAATAAAATCACTAAAACAAAGACCTGGAGTAAAAAATGTGTTAAAAAAAAAAAAAGTAAAAAAGAAAACCACCTGTTCAATAAACAGTTGAAGCTGGGGACTTGATTTAGATGCCCACCCATATGTATCCAATGTCATTCAAGGCCTTCTGGGGGAAGATGGATGGAACCAGAAGACAAAGCCAGGCCTACAGGAGACCTGTGTCCTGCAGTGTGGCAGCAAAGAGCAGATCTTCAAAAGACACTTACAGGCATCTTAGTAATACTAGGTACTTGTGCATGTACAACAGAAAGCAAATTTGTGGAGGGATATAAGTGAAGAACCCAGCAGTATTCTGATGCATGCTTGAGTAGAAAACCTAAGCTGTCACTTCTCAGCACCAGGAGCAAGTACTAGTTCATGAGATATCCCCTCGACACAGCATCTTCACACCTCTAATGCATTACCCAAGCCACACCCAACAGTAAGCTACCAGATACACATTTCCACATGACAGGAGAAATCCAATTCAAGGGTCCTCCCCCTCTCACGTGAGCTGGAAAAATGCCACAAAATTTTTTGCCACAAAAAAAAAAAAGATGCCCCTACCACTTATATAGCTGGCACCACAGCACTTACTGTCTGCTCTCCTACCTGAGAAGTCTGCATCACCTTCCTGCTTACTACAACCTTGTCATCCTGAAAGTGTCAGGTAAGTCAACACTGTGTGGAGGCATCTGGACATGGCAGAGCATGTCTACCGCTGCACTGGGGACAAACCCACTGTCACCTACACCCATCATTTTGCAGACCTGGGGCAAGAATGACCAGCAGGATCAAATAATGCCATACATCTGCAAAGACCAGAAGCACTTATAGGACTTACATATGAATGTGGACATCAAGTATCAGCATATCTTTTTTGTGAGCCATCATCACCTGCTGAAGTCACCATGTTCCAACTCTGACAACAGGTAGGTCATTTTTATTATGGCTAGGAACACAATGAAAATCTATCAAACTATCACTCTGGTAACAAAACTACAAGCACACCACATCACACCGTGAATACTTTCATAGTCTGAAGTAATCCTCTATTACACTCACACATTCATTCCCACTTATTAGTCCAAGAATTGAACCCTGCTGACAGGGCCAGAAAGCCCTGCAGAGATGCAGGCCTGCCCAATTCCCATTGCTCTACCCTGTAGACAGGAGGGAAAAGAAGAGAAAAAGAGACACACAGGAATTCAGAAAATAGAGGCTTCAGCAGCAGGAAAGCAATCACAGCCAGAACATGAAGTTGTCTGACTCCTTGGGCTGAGTTATTGGCCTTCTAAGCTGCCGACATTGATCCAGGCTGTGAGGAGGCCCAGTCCATCACTGCTGTCTCAACATCGGGCTGGTTCTGCAATGCGCAGCCAAAATTAAAAACCTGACATCTGACCAAAGTGAATTTGTGAGCTAGACCTCGGCAAGCTTTGTCTTCAACGGATCCAATACATTAAGCACATGTTGCCTAATAACCTAAAGGCCATTTAGTGCCTTTAAATAGGTATTTCACAGGATGATAAATTTGATCAATGCAATTAACCACTTGAATAGCTGGAAGCTGCCTCAAACTAAAGCAAGAACACTATTTATAGATACACATATGCATATTTTTTTTCTTGAATTAAAGAACAATTATCTAGAACAATATTTCAGAATGTTTCATTCTGATTCTGTTTATTTATTTATTTATTTATTAGGGAAGTGTTTTTTAATTAGAAGTCACTCAAGCTTAAGTGTGGAGTTGCCAGAAATCTGGCCTACTTTCACTTTTAGAACAATTAATTTGTGCAATTTGCATACATTTGAATAACTCATTGTTGAAATTTCCCAATGCAAACTGAATTGAATCAAAAACTCAAAAAACGGTATGGTAATATGTGAGAATGTACTTGTTGGTTATTTACTTCTTAATTATTTAAGATTATATATGTGTGACTTCAGAATATAATGATCTAGTTTACAGAAAGTTGAAAACTTGGTAACAGAAGACCTAAAGCAAAGCATGGTTGCAAAATCTTTTCTTACAAAGAATGAAGATGTCAAGCATCGTGTCTGAATTAGAGTGGGCACATGATAAGCGCAAATTATCAAGTTTCCGCTGCATGCATAAATTTTCATCATTTAACAAATTAAACAAAGAACACACGCTCTCCCCAACAGTAGAGATTTTTTTTCCTGATTGCATTTTACTTCTTGCTGAATTTTAGACATGCTAAATTGGCATTATAAAATGCAAAACTTTAAATAAAATTTGAGAGCCTAAGTGGCTCGATTGCATACTCAACATTCAGTTCAGTATAATACAGAAAAAAGTCCAAAACAATTACAGAATCATAGAATATTCCAAGTTGGAAGGGAGCTACAAGGATCATTGAGTTCCAACGCCTGGTTCTAGTTTCATATTAGTTATTGCTAGACACTGCATATGTACATATACACCAAGACTATTTCTTGGCTTTCAGAGGACTTACGCATGGACCACAAGTATTCTAGGTATCAAGTACCCCTAGCACTTGTATTCGAATTTGTCTGATAGCATCAAACAGATGAAAAAAAATGTTGATATCGGTACTATCCGTTCTTAAGTAAAGGAACTCTATTTAAGAGCATATTATATTTAGAGAATTTAATAAAGCCACAAGGATCTTTACAAGTAATGTGTAATGATGGACAAATGGCTGTACTGAGGCATTTTGATGAAATAGAGTTGACAGTCACACATCTGTCACACAGAACAGAACAAACAAAAAACTGTCACACAGAACAGAACAAACAAAAAACCCTTCACACCTCTTCTTCTAGCTCAAAGCTTACTATTTTTATGAAGTTTCATGTGAAACACTAGATACCTTTGCAAATTTTAGTTCACCAGTAAAGAAAGAAAAATTGAAAACAGCCCTTCCTGAACTGAGAACGGAATTCCTCTGCAGGAAATAAAAGGAGTAAATCTGATAGGAAGTGACAGAACAGAATTGTTTGTCATGTCATTCTCCTAGAATGCCTGGACCCCCCTCCTCCCCCCCAAAAAAAAAAAGTATATATATTTTTTCACAAAACCAGAGTTTTTTAAAGATTGGGAAACAAATAAAAAAAAACTTTCAAAACCTACTTGTTAGAAGTAACTAAAACAGATTCAGAAATAGAAAACACAATAAAGAAATGTAGAAGCACAGGTTTCTACATGAAAAATATCATGAGAAACTTTTCTTGATGTTCAGACATGCTGCAAGGCAGTATTTTGGTGTGCATTACTTTAG
This sequence comes from Anser anser, assembly GCF_964211835.1. Taxonomy (NCBI): domain Eukaryota; kingdom Metazoa; phylum Chordata; class Aves; order Anseriformes; family Anatidae; genus Anser; species Anser anser. The sequence goes on from NC_139722.1 coordinate 20,499,866, forward strand.
GAAATTGTCTGGCAAACAGCCAACAGCTAGAATAAATGGTAAAACACAGGACTTTTTGACTTGAATTAAATACCCCTGTTTACAAACTTGAAAGACCACAAACCAAAAACTTGGGAAGTGATTATGAGAAAGTGAGAGCATTTATACCCATTTTGCAGCATTGTGCCAGTGGTCTGCTGATAGAGATGAACAGAAAGCATCTTCATTATGAGGAACTTCACTAACACAAGTGAAACTAAGATCTCTCCCAGGCATACCACTCACAAACATACCAGCTTTTCTTTGAAACACATTAACTGTCTGCATGGTTTTTTTTCTCCTCCTTTTAGCTCTTGAGCAGCCATCCAGTACCTCTGCCAATTAGGAACCAATAGTGATTTCATACACCCTACCTTTCTTCCACCGCTGTAAAAACTGTGTTGATGAAAGAACAGAAGAGCAATAAGTTAGTTTATGAAGCTTTTTAACGGCCTATTTAGTGAAAAGCCACTATACCAAAATATGTCTTTATGAAATATATTGATAGCATGAATATATTTTTCTTCTCTAAAATGTGCATTTTGCTATTTTATCACTATTTAACAATATAAAAATGCTGTTTATTATGAGCATCTCCAGTATAACTCATAAGCCTTTCAGATTCGTATTAACTAAACATCCAGTTTCACTACGATAATATTGCTCTGTTCTTCCAAAAAGTATTGTCATGTTTATTGTCAAAAACTAATTTTTTATATAAAATAAAGTCTCTTTAAAGCAGTCTTCACTACAGAGATTTTGGTATTTGTTTCTAAATGAAACAACGTTTTTTATTAAAACAAAACAGAGTATTTTCATAACTAATTTACTTTTAGTCATAATATCGCCTTAAAGGATTGCCAGAAGTATTGTACTTAATCATAACACATTAGACTTTCATTGGATTAGCAAGAAAAGCCTGAGTGACAGCCACAATACTATAGCATTACAGAAAATGAAGCATTCATGTTTCATCTTCTTGGAAAAGTAAGACTTACTCATCAAAAATTAATTTAAACTTTTCTATTTTAAGCTGATTAAGACTTCCATACCTGGAACACTCGGTTATTTCTCTGTTTATGCAACAGAAGGACAGTTCACTAATGTAAAAAAAAAAAAAAAGAGAGAGAGAAAGAGACAAAGAAAAGTCTGTAAGAAAGATACTGTCTCCCTAAATATGTGAAGAAAGTACAAACACATTACATGCCAGCAATCACTCATGTAATGTACTTTATAAGTCCCTTTCACACAATGACTAATTGTTTTACAGCCTTGAAAGCATTTCACACAATAGACTTGTGAGACGAAGCACTATTTGCTTGCCGTGTAAGTACCTAGAGAAAAAAGAAAAATGATGGGCATGAATGCCTGCTACTGAAAAGTCAGGAACGAGCTTTCTCTACCTTGCTACCAAAATGATCTTCAAGAAAAATCCTAGAAAGTAATGACACAGATGTAGTTTGCTCAGACATGTTCACAAATTTCAAAAGTAGAAAGTAACTGTGGTTCAGTGCAAGCATTCTAAGTCAAAATTTACCTTTTATGAGAAAACCAACAAAAAACAACAAAAAATGGGCTGAAGGAAGCAATAAATTCACAATTCTCTTAAATATTGAGGCTGTACCTTTACCAGAAAGGCAACACGTTCACTTCCCTGTAAGTGGAAACATTCACTTTGACAGCTATTACCAGATTTGATTATTAACGTGATTTTGCATGATTTTCAAACAGATAAGATCAGTAAGCAGCTAAGTGATGTAACTGTTCAGTGTGGGAAACTGGGTTTGCATTATCCCAAATACCTTGACAGAAACCATATGCAAGGAATACTGGAATTTTCAATAGTACAAGAGATGCTGATGTTTTGATTCTTCTTTTATACATCAGTTCGCTCAATTCCACTTAGATCAAGATTGCACAGACTGTGTATCAACTTTTCCCACTGCTCATCTCTTTTAATCAGATGTTTATGGCTACCATATCTCAGTCACATGTTCTGATAACGCATACAGACTCCTTCAGAGGAGGGCACCAGCAGTTAACTATATAAATCTTTTTTGATGTCTGTAATGGCAACTAATAATTTATTCTCCACATTCATCTTGATTTCAAGTTCCAGAGGGCTACAAATCCAATTTTACAAGTAGAATTTTCTTACATACAAGATACTATGTTTAATTCTTATTCTGTTTTTAATTTGGGGGGAAAAATAATGCCGTTAAAATCTTTCATGTTAACATCACTGTAGAGAGGATAAAGAGGATATCCTAGAAAATAAAACCTTTTTATTCCAAATCCCTACGTTAACTTACTTTCTTTTTTCACTGTCTGCATACAATTGTCTCCAGTTTTAGAAAGTACAGAGAAGTAGGATGATAGCAAAAATGCTAAAACCACTAATAGAATCTACTGATAACGTAAAATGGATGGTTACCACCAGTTAGGACCTTCCAGAAAGAAGGTAAAGCCTTGACTACTGGTATAAAAGGTAGGATATAAAATTAGTTAGGACATAATGCAGGGCCACACAGCAAGGACAAAGAAAGAATTTCTTCCTTAAGTTTATACATTGGAGTCAAAGGATAAGAAAGACTCAGCTGTGCCAGACAGAAGAGGACTGCAAGCCGTAGTATTATGAGAATGGAAGCTAAAAAAAAAGAAAGAAGACAAATAATCTGTAATATCAGATAAAGATGAAAGACAGATGAGTACACACTGGTAAAATGTTATCTGCATGCCCAAAAGTTTGGCTATATTTGAGAAAAATGAAGTCATATTATAACAGATATAGAAGCTGGCAAGGAGAAAAATCGGAGGAAGGAACTGTGTTTCACATAAATCTAAAAAAAAATAAAATGGATTTATAAGCGAGGAAATGAAAACCAAGGGTATGGTTGCTCCTCACAAATATGCGAGAAAGATCTGCTCTGTGTCTGGTGATTTTTATTTCTCCTAAAGTCACTATCAGCATAAAACTAATAGGCATAAAACAGTCAGGTCTAAAAATACTAGTATTTCTAATCAAATGATACAGCAGCTTTCCAGAAAAAGTATGGGAGATGAGGAGAAGCAAATCCCCACCTGATCATAAGGGTATTTACAGGTTACCTGAAGTTAAGAAAGAAACTGAGCTACAGAAACCTCACTTGTGTTATTTTCCAAGAGCAGTTGTCTAAGATCTCAGGTATCCACATCCTACAACCTTAGAAGTAAACAATGTCCAAATAACTAATATATTATTAATTGATGGCACCTGATCATGGTAAAAATGGCATTCTCAAACATTTTTACTTAAGCAGCATATTTGCTGCTCAGAAACTTGCTTATTATTATTTTTAATAGCAAAAAGTGCTGATTTTCTTTCTTAATACATTCTGTGGTCTTGCACACGCAGGCAAAACTTATCTGTCTTTAAACAGCCCTGTCTATCAACGTATCAGTAGTACTTGCAACCTGGCTTCTCCATTGTCATCTCCTTTTTCAACACCAGAGAAACAAACTGAAATGATTACATATTTGAATGGAGACAGAAGAGATGCTATTTTCTGCTATAAATTCTTGCGATACCACAGACTTAGGTGTGGTTTTCTGATCTGCACAGTTACATGAAGCCCTGCAGAAGTCTTGCAGATCTGCAGTATATCCAAACAAGGGCAACTGAGACAGCCAAAAAGAGGAAGTCAGAATTCAGTGGTGTGGCTAATTGATTTAGCAACAGGATGACCTGAAAAAAATGTGATGTATGAGTTTCTCTTCAGAAGGCACTGGTGTGACAGTGCACAGTCTTATCTGTTTGAAGCTTCGTTTCAAGCTGGCTGCATGGTATTTTACATATAAGAGCTTTAGCTATCAAAATTTTCTCATTGACCATATCTTAGTCTGTAATCTTCACACAGTGGAAATCCTGTTTCCAAACACGTACAGAGGCTTAAAGCAATAAAAATTAAATTAAAAATAAATAAATCAATCAACAATTGGCTTTCACAACTATCTGCTTAATTGCTTAGAAATTCACAATTAATTTTATTTGCACTTTTTGTGAGGAACATACGTCTGTAACGGTGATCATATAATCTCTAGAGGTTGACGAAAATATTCTCTCCAGAACTGTAACAGCTTTTCTTGTGCTGTCTCACAGCAGGAGAAAATAGGCAATGAACTTTCTTACCATTCTGTTTTTTCCTTCTTGAACCTCAAGCAATTACCCGTCTGCCTCTCAGAACTCAAACAAAGTACTGTCTGAACTCTTGGGATAACGCTGCATATAAATGTAACAGTGCAGGTATCAGTATAGCCCGCATCTATTAATTGATGGTTCAGAGGAACATAAAAAAAATGCAAAACCAATGTGCATCATTTTATACCCCATTACAGAAAGTGTACATGTTCCTAACCCCTGAGCTCCTTGCACAGCCACCCTCTCCTGCTGCCTCTTCCATAGACAAGGGAAGCCCGGCAAGCCCAGCACTCTGCTGCCCTGACCCCACATCAGTAAGGCTGTAAGTGATGCTGCCTTAAACACACTGTATACACGTTAGTGGAGGGCTGTCATGGCACACAAGATGCAGTAAATAAAGAACTTCTTGGGATCCACCCCCCCCCCCCCCGCATCTGAATTGGGATAATTTTATAGCACTACACTATCAGAAAAACTAATGTTTTTCATAGCAATAATATGAATCAGCACTATACCTATATTCACAATGTTTTCTCAAAGCAATGTGAGTTAACACTTTTTTCAGGATTTCAGACAGACCTCATATGATGCACCTCTACCACAGAACCCTGGGGATGTGAGCAGTGCAACACATCTGGTATCTCCTTTCTTATCGCCCAGAATAGCCATAGGGCCCTTAGAAAAACTTAGCAGTGCCACTCAGCTGCTGTGCAGGGTAAGAAGGGTTTGCTTTTCTAGTGGGGGTTGTTTGCATAGTTTTTGAGGGGTCAGGAGAGAGACCATCAGATCTGGCATGCATAACTGCAGAGTTCTCCTCGTCTTCACTGACAGAAAGAAAGGGGCCCCGAAGATCTGGGTTCCAGCATGACAAGAACAGCCACATAGGTTAACTGCCACAATACTGATGGATAAATATTTTTCCTTTGTGTAAAAATCACTATAATTTACAAAGCATTTTTGCAGAACACATACAAAAGCTTTGTAGATTACAGGTGGGCACAGCATTTGGCGTACCTTAACCCCATTGACTCACGTCTTCAACTATTTCACTTTTTCCAGCTAGCACAGCTTGTACAGGTATTTGCTGTTGGAATGAGGTTGATTTTAACTGTACATTATTCTCTACAATGCACAGATAATGCATCATTCTAGTTACTGCCACACCATTAATCTAAATTTGATAATTTGATGACATCATTACGTTTTACCTAAATATTCATGGGAACTATTGAAAAAACAACGAACAACAAACAACAAAGGGGTTAGAAGGGATCTCAGTAGGTCACCTGGTCCAACTTCCCTACTCAAAGCAGGGTCGGTTATGAGGTCAGACCAGGTTGGTCAGGGCTTCATCTAACTGGGTCTTGACAACTACCAAGGATAAGAACTGCACAGCCTCCCCTCTGGCCAACCTACCCCACTGCTTGGATGCCCCTGTGGTTCAAAAGTTTTGCTCTGCTTTTGCCATGCACTCAGAAAAATTGCATTGCAGCTTGTGCCTGTTGTCTTTCCTGGTTCCACCTTCTTGATAACATCCTCACAAGTACTGGGGGGCTGCTGCTACGTCACCCTAGTGCCTTTTTATCACCAGCCTGAAAAAGACCAGCTCCCTCACCTCCTCGTAAGACAGGTGACCAGCCACTGAACATCTTGGTGGCCCCCACAGAATTCATTCAGTTTATGAATTTCTTTATGGTATTGGAGGGCCCAGCTCTAGATGCAGTCTAAGAAGTGCCAAGTTATGAGGATAGATAATCCCTTCCCTCGACCTGTTGGCTGTACTCCTGTTAGCACAGCCCAGGATGCTGGTGGCCATTACTGCTGCTAGGGCTTACTGCTGGCTCAGGCTCAATGTTCTGAGTGCTGTTGCCAGGGTCTCTTCCTTCCCAGGTGCACAACTTGGCTTTGTCACCACAAAATTTTGTAAAATTTCCTGTTGTTCCACTCCTCCAGCTTGCCCAGGCCCCTCCGTCTGCCAGACCTGTTCTCAAAAACAGCAACAAATCCGTCCAGGTTTGTGTCATGTGAGAGCTCAATCAATGTCATCTCTTCCAGGTCACCAGTGCACACATCAAACAAGACAGGTCTCAGAACAGACTTCTGAGGAACTGCACTTACCAACCTCCGTGTAATGTACGACTCTTTAAACTCTAATCCCAAACAGATTTTCGCTCACCTACTTGTCCATCTAAACCATAACAGATTTACAGATTTTCAGATTGTTGGATAGGATATTTTGGAAGACAGTATCTAATGCCTGGCTGAAGTTGATATGAGTGATGTCCACTGCTCTGTGACATGTTTCCAACCATTCTCCTTCATGTTCCCAGAAGCGGATTCCATGAGAACTTGCTCCATCATTTCCCAGGGAACAAAACAAGGCTGGCCAGTCTGACGTTCCCCATATTTTCTTTTCAGTCTTTTTTAACTAGTGCAACATTACCTTCCTCCAGTCATCAGGGACCTCCCTTGAACTCTACAGCCTTTTGAAGATGACAGAACATGAGGGGGTATCATGGTTGACATGTGTGAATGATATGCAAGGCTATCAGCCAATTCTCTCAGTGCTCCTGGATACAGCCCATCATGTGCCAAAGATTTGTATGGGACAGGTTCTCCAAAGCAATGCCAGACTCGATCCTTGCCCACTGGTAGTAGTTCTTCTCTTCCTCAAGTCTTTTACTAAGCACACTTAAATCTTAGTTTTCAATACTCTCTACAGTGCTCAGCAAAAAAAACAGCATTTTCTAAAACGTGAGCCAGGTGGAAATAGCACCCATCTGTGACATGACAAGCAAGAAGTTTTTGACAGTTGCTATTCCGCTGTGTTAGACTTGAAAGACAGACACAGCAATTGACAACCATAACCTCGAACTAGCAAACACTTGGACATCCAAGTAGCACCAGTGAAAAACATGGAAGTGCTCCTATGCCTGAATCTCACTGCAGCTGTAGGTCTGAGCTTTCTCATTCTCCAGGTAACAAAAATTTTACAGCTTAAGAGTTTCAGGCATGTGATAGAATTTTTGAGTTACAATTTAGTGGCAGACTTTTAAAAAAGAAAAACTAAGACCACCCACTCACTGTTTTATGTGACAACCTAAAAGGGCTTAACTGGCTCTTCCTTAACACTTTGTTGGCTTTTACTATGTTTATTCTTGAGACTCTCGTGTAAGGTCACGCTCCATCACTCCCTTCCCTGGAATCCTGCAGGGAAAGTTTATTTCAGGAAAATGAGAGCATATTTGTATCTTTCCCTCCTCTCAATCCATCAATCCAACTAAGAGATAAGTATAAGATCTGGCACAGACATGATACACTAAGATAAGACAAACAATCACAGTTTATCATATCACATCATAACTACATATAAAGCCTAAGCATGACGTTCCCTCACACAGATTCTGGCTGGCCTTAAATTTTCCATGAAAAGGAGGAAAAAAGTTTTCATTAACATTAAAAATTACATGTACAATCTTCCAATTTTTCTATTTTTTTTCCCTTATTATTATTGATAATCGCAGTACAAACTTAGTGAATGACTATTTCAGAAAAGACAGTAATTCATTGTGACTATTGTCAGTGACATGGCATTTTCAAGATATTTAGAAAGTCTGGTTTACATGAACAGAAGTAGTCAAGAACACACACATTCTATGTTGAAATTCAATTCTTTTACACCATTTCGAACACTTTATTTGCTTTAAAGTAACAGTAGTTTACAAGATGTTTAAAGTATGCATGTATTTCACCAACTTGAACTTTGGCCCCAGTTCCTCCACGAAAACCCTTTTCTGGAGACATCCACGTTTTCTGTGCTTGTTGCCTCTTACTGTCTAAGCATAGCAAAAAGACAAAAGATAAGCTGTTCATATGGCTATGAGCAGGACCTCCCCATGTTGGTGCAAAAGAGCCTGTAACTCATGAAACCATGCTCTGATACCTGACGCAGCCACAGTCTACAGGACATTTCTTAACCAACAGGTGAAAAAGCTGCAGCACTACGTGACCAAGGTGAGAGAGAACAATGAAGACACATGATGATACATGAGGAGTCCTGCAAAGACGAGATGAAGCAGCTGCCAGGGAACTTTTCAATAACACCAGTAACAGAGGAGTGTATCTGGCAGTGAAACAGAAGCTTGCTGCATATCGTGTTAAGGTAGATATAATTTTGTTGAAATTAGGATTACGTGACTGAGACAGAAATGAATAAAGTGTCATAATTGTGTCTCAAGAAATTTAAATAGAAAGTACGTGTACAGCTTATATAGATGTTGCTTTAACAGATTGTATCATTTTCATAAAAATTATGTTGTCTTAACCCACCCTCCAAGCACTATAGTTCCCAAATGATTATGTGAGTGTCAAACCATCACTATTCCATGCCATGAATAATGAAGTTCATCTACGGATATACATTTACTCAATTTAATCAAGTCAAATGCAGCTATATGCATTATGAAATGAAAACGGCTCCAGGGAAACACAGTTTAAAAAAATACCCTGCTTCTTTCAGATAGTCTACAGCATATGCAATTACCCAGCAACTCATGAGGGATAGCAAACAAACAGGAAAAAGATAAATCTTGCTTCAGTTTCCTGACTGCATTCTTAAGAAATTATTTTGACAAATCAACCTTTACTTTGTCTCCTCCGGTAGTTTTTACCTAATTGTGTTAGTAAGACTTGCAACTATGCTCCACATAATTGCACAACATAAGCACCGCGACCATCCCTTAAGATACTTCTAATTTTGTTAACTACTATGTTGTACATATATTAAGGAGTCTTACTCCTGAGACACTGAGTCAGCTTTAATTGTTTATGGAGGGTTTTAGCAATATACTTTGAAGCTAGACAGCAACTCTTTGATCTTTAAAACTTTAAATGAGAGACTCAAGTGTATATCCTCAAACCCACAGGTAATCTGAATTAAGGCTCAAAATGAAGGACTGATTCACATTTCAAATGAATCAGGCATTTTAAGATGACACTGGCTAACTGATTAGTCTCCAAAATATGCCATTCTTGAAGACAAATAAATCCTAAGAAACATTTGTCCCAGAAAATATGTTTTTGTAACATTCTGATATAAAGACCTCATATTCTGTAACATACTCAAATGGAAGCAATTTCAATTCTTACTGAAGTCAATGGACACTAAAAGGTATACAACTATTCACATGACAGAACTGGATTTTGGCTTTGCTCTTAGAACTTTACTCACAGCTAAAAAAAGAGTAGTATTTCAAAACTGCACCAGAGCATTTCACATAAATGTAGAAAATTCCACTGTAGCTGAAAGCTAAAACATAAGCTTTAGTGATTTTTTTCTTTACATAATGGTAGCTTGATAATCTCTACATTATTTCCAAAACGAAAAAGATTCCTTCACCTCTTTCCCCTTCCACTTCCATGATTATGTCCCAGCTCCCTCCAACCCCAACCCAACACACATATGCATACACCTTTTGAAATGATTAAACCAGACAAATCTGAGTTTGAAAAATAGATGAAAAGGACACTTGTACTTGTTCCTGATATTTTGGTAACAACACATGACTTCTCTTGCTTCAAAATGACAAGACTGTTTTAACAGAGGGGCTTGTGTATTTAAACACACACTTTGCAGGTTCAAAGAAGGCATATGGATTAACAGAGACTATGATAAAGTCTGCAAATAACCTCAATAAGAAGGTTAAGCCTAACTCAGTGTCCTAGCATGACTCACCTCATGCACCTCGGGGGCGCCAAGGTCCTCTTTAGTACAAGAAGGAGGCAAGCAAGCAAATTAGACTTTGCCAGGCACCTGCACACTAAGCATCAGATATGCCCCAAAGTGCAAACAGGAATACTGAGGAATACAGGAATACTGAAGGTCTTTCCAATAGGATGGGTGGACACACACGCACTGAGCTGAGAACACAGAGCTGCTAACCCTCTCCTGAAGTCAGGAACTCAAGAAAAGCCACCCTCCTCAATCAAGCAAGGAGACCGATTCTACAGCCTTATACTGCTCAACAACAGAAAATATAAAGTGTCTGTCTGATTTGAAATATCTTATTATAGACAGCAGGATCCTACAATGCTATAAAATTCGTAAAAAGTTTGGAAGAATAGAGGGTAGGGTCTACATGAACACGTAGCTCAGCATGTTTCCTCAGTAATTTTAATCACATTCACTGGACGAGTATCACTGAATTTCTCTCATGCATTTTATATACCTGCACCTACTTAACCATATTCCATGCTGTTTAATCTCTTTTACATGCAACATGTGGGACAGTAATCCTGAAATCCTCGATTTAGTGTCATCACACAGCTACCAGTTGACACTTATTTGTGCTACAGATGCCTTACATTCTCAGCACTCGCTGTGGTCTTTAGCTTTAATCATACCATGACTGCAGAGCCATGCTAACACAGAGTATGCCCTACAAAAATGAGACATAATCCCTTTCTTATTTGTCACTTATTGCAAAAAGTGCTGAGGAGTAGCTTCAGGCTTTCCTCATCTGTAGCTAGTTTCCTAAATTCTTGTCTTTATTTTAATATTAAAGTCTTATGAGCCTGACAAGAGGACGATAGAAATGTATCTTAGTTGAGCATTCAACCAAGTGTCATTGATCATAGGAGGTTATGAAAAGTTTGCATACTCAGCATAAAATGAAGCATTATCAATCGCAGGGAACAGTATTCATACTTACAAATAACTGTTTTCACACTATAATTATCTTTAAAATGAGGACGGCATAGCTTCTCCATACCAAGTAAAATACCTGATTATTTTACTATCCAGTGAAGAGTGATATGCGACTTTCTGAATTCATCTGCACTGTCATTTCCAGTATCTCCACGCTGCCAGCTGCCAGTCAGACACTGCAGTGCCTGCACACAGAATGGCTGTTGGTTAAGATTCAAGACTTCTGTATGGTGCTAGGGAACATATGGCAGTCCAGCGCAAACACGGACACTCTTTGAATGACAAAGCAGCCTTAAAAAAGAAGTCTGAAAAGAGCATACAAGGATCACCGTTCATCTCAGTGCGATGGCAATTACTAATACAACATTGTCACTGACGCTACTAGGTTTCAGAATGAATTTCCTGCTAAAAACAGTAAGACTGTTGTGATGCTACCTTTGGGCTCCCACAAAAAACAAATGCAAGCCCCACCTTTCCCATATTCGTTTGCCATCTCCCAACCTATTTCATGATGAATTTGTGAATTTTCAATTCAAAGCGTTATGTCTACAGAAACAACTTGAAATTATTAAAACAGATACACTGTATTATTCACAAATTTGATAGATTAGAAATTTCCATTATTTAAACGATATAAAACATACACATTGCTTTCTTTTGGGTTTTGGTCAAGCTTCCTCCAGACTACAGGAGATTTGAAACCAGAAGCATTGCTTCTCTGTGGAAACACATAGGCAAAATATTCCTCACTTGACTTCTTATCTCCAACCACTGTTGTCTTTTTATCAGACCTTTACTGAACAGCACAGACATGTTTGGAAATAAATTCTGATGACAGAGTTGACAACTATTTTATAATGCCCTGTTATACATTTGAAAGTGAATCAGAAACAATTAGTATTATTTGTTCTTAATGACAGAACAAGAGGCAACACTTCAAGCTGCAGTACTATAGCATTAGCATCCCTACCACAGGAAAAAATCGTAGTCACCACATCATTAAACGATCTGCCAAGTGAAGTTACAGACTCATTATTGCTTGAAACATGACACCTATCAGAGAAGCCAGAAGTAATAAATCTGTCTTGCCAAACTGGTAATGGGTTGTCCATACATTCCAGAAGAAACACATTCCAAAAGTGAAATGGTTTGATTAGATTACAAAAATTACTTGTTATTGCAATCTGAATTATTTCATGTAGTTAGTAATAATGTACAAGAGAAATGCTATTGTAAACAGCCTCCTCAAAGATTACTAGACTGGCAATGTACTTAATAAAGCTTTTCATTATAAACCTTCCCTTCTTGTCCTACTGTTTTGAAATTCATAACTTCAGAGAATATAATAAGATTGGGGGCAGAAAATGACATTAATTCAGTTGTATTTTTTGCATATATTTTCTATACATGTAAACAAAATCAATACTGCTTGCTTGCCATTTATCCCACTCTATACCTTATCTGAGGAAAAAAACACCAGCTGGTACAGGAATAAATGCAGCCTCAGGCAACTACTAAAGCAGTGGCAGCCAGCCAGCTGCCACAGTCAGCTCCTGCACAGCGGGAACCTGATGTCGGGGAGCTGCAGGAGGAAGGGGTACACCCCAGGGGGAGACGAGCTGGCAGTGAGGGTGGTCTTGGAGACAGACCTCAGAACATCAGGCATGGGGACACGACAATGCCAAGGCAGGAAGCCCAAACGACAACTCAGGAAGAGAGCTGGTGCCAAGCAGTGGCGGCATGGCTCATGCAGGGGCAGTGGTTGCAGGTCAGGGCTGAAATGGGGCTCCTGGGACACGGGCAGAGGAGGCCCCAGTGGAGGCTGGTCAGAGACGTTGTGTCCTGCTGGAGACTCAGGGCTCTGCCGCTCAACTGCTGCCGAAATGCACCTCTCCTGTTTCCGAAGGCACGAGAACTCTGCAAAATGTCACCCTGTGACTGAGATTTTACACTGTGTTTTATCTCAGCTTTGAAGTAAGCTCTGTTTATGACTTCAAAATTGTGAAAATTAAGCAGTTTCACCACAGCTAGGCTAACCTCTGTCAGCATGATGCAGCCAGTACAGCACAGAGCCATGTCGTGATTAAAATGAGTTCCTCTGCAGATTTGTGCCATGCTGGGATGAGGCTTCTTGCATGCCTTAGTGATTTATGTAAATGATACGGGAGTCTAGAAGAACCCAAGTTAGAACTGTGAAAATATTAAATTTAGTGGTGTGCATATGTTAATTTAAAGGGAAAGAAATTAGCAAGGGGTGTAACTGGAAAGATTACTAAGGCAGCAACAATCACTGCACTGCCTACTTCACAAGCACTGCCTTTGAGCAAATTTCCATGGTTTAGAAGAGGGAGTAGAGGCCTGATATTTAACCCTAAAATTCATCAATCTTATTATAGAGATCTCAAGCCTCACATTAAATGGCTTTCACAGACAAAACATCAAGATGCCTGCATCAAAGCTTCAATAACAGTCCCCTCACAAACAGAAAAGTGACTGGCAGGTTGGCGAACAATCAACCTCAGTCTCACAGATCACCCACTTCAGTTTCAAGGACAGCTCAGTTTAACAGAGAAGCATTTCGAAAAGACAATGAAAAGGAAATACGTCAAAAAAAATTACAAGATAAAATCTTTTGTACAGAAAACTGCTAGCTGTAAAATAACAACCAAAGTTACTAAGATTGACAATTTAGGAAGATTCTTCCTTCTTCTTAGATATTAAAGTTAATTAAAAGTGGTGAAGTCATGAAGTCATTTGTGACCTATCCTCAATGTAATATAATCTCATCTGAAAAGCATGAAATTACTCTGCCTATATCTATTACTTCAATTCTTGATAACTACTATAGTCATTCAATAATCCAATTACTATAAATTACGTTGCAGAAGTAGGTCCATGCAATAACCAAAATAAAAGATTTTTGACGTTGTCTACAGAACATTAATGAAGAGGTAAAGCAAACAAACAAATAAACAATAAAACTTGCTTTGACTTCCCATCACATATATCTGAAAGAACATGACACTCTTGGAACTCAACGTTTTCAAAGGCAAGAGTCAAAGTGTATACTGAATCTAGAACGTGACACTAAAACCAGCTTTTAACATAGTTTGGAAGGCAATTTTGACACCAGTAAACAGGCACTCTTGGAAACTGCCTGGAAAAACTTCCGAGAATGCAGGACAATATGTGCATTTGTGTAAAGCTCCATTTCCTGGTGCCTAACACAGAAGGACTTCATCTAATACTGAAGAGTATGGAGCTATTTAGAAACAAGCTTTACATGCAACATTATATATGTATCCCTAGTAAGGAAAAGGTTCCCAGAGGAAGGGACTATTAAAAAAGTCGTCGGTGGTCACTGACCATACTCAACCGGTTCAAAATCTGTTCTCAGTGGAGCTTTAGTTGTTAATGTAAGTTGTGAAGTAACTGCAGATTTATTTTCTCAGATATCCATCCTTCATTTCATACAGAAGAGATCTGCTTTGCTTTTTACTGCTCGAGATAAATAATTCAGTTATATCTAGAAAACCAAGACAACCATAGTTTCAAAAGGAAAAATGAAAGTTTTTCTGAAAATAACGCCACACTTTTTTTTTTTCCTACTATTTCTTCTCTACATTTTGCTCCATCCATATCTTTCCTTTTACATCTTGTATTAGTAGTTTTTCATCCATGGTCATGAACCAGGTTTGCTGGTTTTGTGTCCTGCTTTGAAACAATAACAATAAAAAAATAAATAAAAAGGAAAAAAAAAATTCCAGTTTCCAAATGCTGTTCAGCTGCTTCATGATTTGTGTACTTCTGTGAAAACGAAAATCCTGGACAGCACGACAGATTTACTCAGATACTATTTTAAAAGATCTGATAATAAGTAATTAAAAACTGTAATAACAAAACTAATGTTGGGTTTGAATTTGAAATGTAGTTTTGTCTGTCCCCAATAATACATCTTTAATAAATTTTGTCTACTCTAATTGTTAATATGAAAACAAATATTCATTACTGAATGCCTGCATTTTCAAGGTTTTAATAAATGAATTGCTGCAGAAAAGCACCACACAGTTCACATTACAGAAAAAAAAAAAAAAGAAAGCATAATATTAGCCTGCAAAAAAATACTTTCTTCTATACCATTGATATATACCAAAAAAAGTTAAATTTCTGTATTAGAAAATAAAATATTCTTAATTACTCTTCAATACAAAAAAGCATCTGTCTGATGTGGCATTTCTGGAGTAATAGTCACTTTATTGTGTAGCTTTCTCAGGTTTTGTCTGGGGCTTAAATTTCATTTTGTCCTATTTTATTTCCAGCAATTCTGAAGGAGCAAGAGCCTTAATCACAGAATCACAGAGTGGCTGAGATTGGAAGGCACCTCTGAAGATCATCTAGTCAAAACCTCCTGCAGAGTAGGATCATCTAGAGCACACTGCACAGGAGGGCATCCAGGCAGGTTTTGAATACCTCCAGAGAAGGAGACTCCACAATGTAACATGACTTTTCTTTTTTACCTACAAAATCAAATATTATTATACTATTAGCACAATATCTGTAACAAAAGTGCTAGATTTTAATTTTGTAATTCTATCCAGGTTGTATTACTTATATTTTACTTGTTAGAGGCACCACATAGACTGTTTGGATAACAGAATCACTGAGGGCTGAAGGGAGCTCTGGAGATCTCCATTGCAACCTCCTACTCAAAGCAGGGTCACCCAAGACTGGTAGAATTTGGTAACCACCACCCCAAAAGTCCAGTCATTCAGTCTGTTTCTTACCCCCACAGTTGTCCATCCATCCAGACCATAATGTGGCTGGATCCTTGATGCAAGAATATTGTGGAAGACAGTTTCAAAAGCCTTGCTAGAGTCCAGGTGAATGACATCTGTTACGCTCTCCCCTTGTCCGCAAATCCAGTTATTTTATCACAGAAGTCAATGAGGTTGGTCAGGCATGATTTAGCCTTGATAAATACACACTGACTGTTCACAATCACCTTCTTCATCTTCATGTTCATGACATCTCTTTCACATGTTCCAAGAGGGACTCATCCATGATTTTGGCTGGGCCCAAGGTGAGGCTAAAAGCCTGTAGGCCCACTAGGCCTGTTCTTAAGGTGGTTACATCTGCATTTCTCTGCTCATCCAGGAGCTCTCTTGATGTTTGTGATCTTTCAAAGATGTTAGAGAGTGGCCTTGCACAGACATCAACCAGCGTTCTCAGTATCCTTGGATGTAGCCCGTCGGGTCCCATGGAGTTGTACAGGATGAGTTCTTGCAAGCAAACTCGGCCTTGCCCCTCACCCACTACAGGTAGTTCTCCTCCTCACATTATCCTGAAAAGCACAGAGGTCTGGGATACCTGACAGATGAAAACTGAGAAAAAGAAGGCATCAGGTACCTCAGCTTTGTCTGTGTCCACTGTCACCTGCCCCAATCAGCAACAGTCCCCCATTTTCCTTGCTTAGTCTTTTATTACCAGTGCAGTGGTAGAAGCTCTTGCTGCCCTCCACATCCCTTGCAAGTCAACTCTAGCTGAGCTTCTGCTGTCCCAATACCATTCCCACACAACCACGCAATTTTTTATTTATTTATTTTTTATATAAATTCCTCCTTTGTATTCCATCTTTGCTGTATTTTTGCACTGAAGCTTAGTCATGAGTTCTCTGTTCAGCCAAGCTCTTATCCAGCAAAGTCTACTTATCCCAAGTATTGTGATGGACATTACTGCTTACAGACCTGCTGGCTTTCCTGAATACCTTTACCTTTCAGTGTTGTAGCTGGGATTTCTGGGATATAACTTCCCCCGATAAGCTGAATTGTGCTCACTTGATCAGGTAGCCTGTAACACACTCCTACCACAGGGTGACCCTCATTGGCCTCTCCTGATCCTCATCCGTAAATTCTCATCCAGCCTGTTTTCCATCCCATGCAGAAGCTTCATACATCTAAGCTGCTCCTTCATATACAAGCTAACTCTTCCTTCTCCATCTTCCCCAGCACGTTAACTGTTCCTGATCCATCTGCCCCTCCTGAAGAGCTGGTATCCACCCTCCCCAGTGCTCCAGTTGTGCAAACTGTTCCACCTTGTTGTTGTCCTTCTGTAACCACACACACAGATCTTGTTCTCCATGGTTCTGCCAGCACCATCATTAGTAGCAGTGGCAATAGTTTCAGTATTTGAGTGGAGACACACATAAATATAGCAGCATTGCTGCATTTTTCCTATGGGAAAGAATTTTCTCCAGCAGTTCAGCAGGTAATTGCTGCAGTGGATCAGGAGACTACAAGGATTCCTTTGAATCTACTAAATAAATGAGTTAGGGTTGTAGTACAGAGGTTATTTATTTTATTTTTGAGCTGAGAATGGTTTTCTGGTTCCTATGTTACTCTAACAAGGAATAATGGGGAAAAAAAAAAAGAAAAAAAAAAGAATTTCCAGATATACCTCAAAGAGATTCAGTTACAATTAAGTCAATTTTCTGTACTGTTTTTATCTTGCCTATTGAAGGAACAAAGCCTCCAGCCCCTCACTAGTCACTAGGACCTTATATGAACAGGCTCTCACTTTTAAAATAATTGGAGAAAAATTATTCTACGAGCAGTTTTGAAAACTAGTAAACAGCATATTCAAAACCAAGCTTTGTATTTTCAAGAAATGAATAGTTAAACATTTGAGCAAAAAATATAGATTAACTTCTAACTTAGAAAAGTTAATGTCACAGCCTTCTGATAAGAATTCTAGCACAATCCTTTCTGATCTGAGAGTAGATTAGAGTTCTTGTACCAAAGCAGGGGTTTATTTAAGAGAATGAGTTCTGGCACAAGTAGCATCTCTGCCCTAACAATTACCATATGAATAAGCTTTTCCCTCAGTTAGATGGTTTCTTCACCCTTGGATGAACAGGGATCATAACAATCCTTTCTTATAGACTTCTGCAGCTCAGACAAATTTCAAGACTGTATTTAAGTTTATATTTTATCATAAAGTGTAGCGAAACTAGCCAAAAAAATGAAGTAGCACAAAACAAGAAAAACTTGTCATTTCATTCCCTATTTCATACTAATACACAAAAGCAATATATAACACCAGCTCTGCATTTTGTGGGTAAGTCATCTTTTGCAACCCTTTAAGTATCAGGCTGTCAGCGGCTAAAACACATATACAATGTGTGTCCACAAGACCCTTTATGCAAGTAAGACCAAGATTTAAACTTTCCAGTCTCCACTCTGGTTGGAGAGACTGGACCTAATTAGCTACAGAATTCACCATTACAAATCATTACAAATCTTTATTTAATTTACTCTCAAAATTGAGGCTTCCTTCATTCTCCTTCATAAAATAATTCCAGGAATAAAAAATCTTCAGAAAAAATGGGAGAGAATGAAGAACATTTCATAATCCCCAAAACTGTACTCTTCTACAGATCTCCTTTAAAGGAAAAGACTGCTGTTGGTAAAACAACGCAACTTTTGATGAGTTGCCTTCATTTCCTTGTGTTTCTTCATTTTCTTGTTTTTAGAAACAATTATTAGAATTTAAACTTGAACTTCACCATGAAGTGTCTAAGGAGACGGATTCCACAATTTAACTGGAGAAAGCCCTGGGCCACCAAATCTAAGGGATCAGGGGATCATGACCTCACATACAAGGCAGATATTTCTGATACCTTAAAGAGGCAGACTGTCCCAGCTCTGACACTTAGCTCTACCCTGGCAAAGTAGAAATATACAAAATATATGCACATACATGCACGTGGGTGACAGAGGCATTCTGTATGACATTCCATTCCTGAAAGGCTTCCCGATTCCTGAACCACAAATTCCCAGGTTTACTTTGCTGAAGAAAAACTAAGCAGAAAATCAAGCAGAATGATTCTCCCCCACAATTCATGAAGTAAACTGAGCAGCAGTTAATAATCTTGTTGCTCCCACATGCACCAAGCAAACAAGAGTAGTTTGGATCTGCGGACTTGGCTGGTGTGTATGGTTCTGAATAGTCTTTATGGGACATGCAATACAGAAACCACACAAGTAGCTCAAATATTGAACCTGGTATCACTGCTATAAAAAAAGAACAGCATTCACTTTGCAATCATATAAAGGTATTTTGCCCTCCAAAAGCTAGAAATACAGATACTAAAGAACAACCTAACAGAGCCAAGGACACAAAACCACATTCTAACACAAAGAAACAGCTACAAAAAACTTTGGTACCCTTTCACCAGAAAAGAAATTGGATGATTAAGGAAAATCACAAGCTGAACATAAATCAATGATGCATTTTTATAGACAGATATAGGCCAACTGAAGAAAGTCAAGAGCAAAGAAAAGGCATAATTGAAGGAGTCAGGAGACGGATGCTGCTTATGCTATAAAATTAATAGTCTCAATTATTGTTCAGTTTATTAATAGTCTTCAGATACACAGAAAGCTGCTGCACAGAGCAAATATCCTACTTAAAAGACCAAAGTATGAGCAAACCTTAAATGCAGGGAAAACAAACAAAGAAAATATATAAAAAGAGTAAAGCCAAAGGAATGAAGAAATGCAAATTAATAAAATTAATCTGATAAATGATCAATTTGGAGCTCCAGGTGCCAGGGAGCAGCCAGAGTTGGCTGCTCCAGCAGGAAGGGTGAGCGGGAGCCCAGGGTGGCCGTGTGGCAGGCAGGGGCAGCGACCTTACCAACCTGAAGCACATCCCAGAGAGCACAAGCAAGAAAAGCAGTGTAAAGCACCAGCCAAAGTGCAACATCAAAACAGACAAACGGGTGAGGAATGTTTACAAATAGGCACAGGTAATTCATAAATCAGAGACATGCCTATTCCCCTTAAACGTGATCTAATCAGAAAGTTTTGCAGGTTCAGGAAGTCAGAAAGTCTGCCTGTTCATAATGAAAAACAAACAAACAAAACCAACAGCTGTGCCATATTTTCACTTTCCTTCACTATCGCTATAATCAGAGTGGCGACTGGCAGACTAGAAGTCAAGATATTAGTAAGACTTGGCAACCTGCAACAGGAATTAAGAATAACTGTGAATTCAGTCATTACAGCACTGGGGATGGCAGTCATATTTATATATTACTTTTTGCAGAGAGAAAAAGCCCTACCTTACTGCTAGATTGTGGGTGCTATCTCTTGTGAAAAGATGCTCTAAACCAGATTTAAAGAGCCTGCACATTCTTTTCAAAATGTTTTTTTAAAGTCTAATCCCCCCTCAATTTTTAATTTATTTCCTAACTTCTCCTGGTTGATTAATTTATTTAAATTAGGAATAATTTCCCCTAGCAAAAAGAGGGTGTTTTCCATGCCTCAGAAATGAGCCATGTCTACTGCCTGGAATATTCTTTAACAATCTGCTCTGCCACCTCAAGAAGCAGAAGCTCTGTGCTTTACAAAGTTCCTCAGTTTGTGCAACTAATGGAATTCACAAACTGAGGAAATATTTTCTGTCATACATCTCAGCACATTTAAGGATAATACTCAAAATCTGGCCTTCTCAAACATAAGAAAATTGGAAAAGAGTCGGAATAAGGAGTAAGAGAAAGTGCTGTCAACATTTATTCATTCAGCCTGATCTCCAATGCTATGTATGCTTGAAGCTTACATATGCTGTATTAGAGCTTGCAGGTTCTAAGGAAAGAGTGAGTTTAGCTGGCAAAGGCGAGGAAGAGACAGGCACTCTCCTCATTTGTACACTAATGGGTAAAAAACAAGAGACAACAAAAAGCAGATAATAAGAAGGCTGCCTCTTTTAATCAGCTGGAATATGAACACAGAATGAAATTTACTGAGACTATGTCCAGACAGACTACTAATGAAGAGAAGTAGATCTGCAGAGCAAAACTGTTCCTTGTCAAGGACCCAGCCTTTCAACCGTCAGCATTTCGGGGAGGTTCTATTTTGGACTTGCATAGTCCCTTGGACCAAACCCTCATTAGTGGCTGCTATTAATCAGGTGCCTTCCTGAAATATCTTTCAGGATGAAAGAAGTTCTGCTAGGTACTAGCATTTTAGTTCACATCTGAAGTACATTTTCTGAAGTAAATCTCTCCCAGTTGTTCCCACTTAACTGTGCTGCAGTTTGCATTGTAGCATGGTCTTAGGGCACGTGAGCTCCACTAACAGGTAGACAGTCCTCAGGATCAGGCTATAGCTAATCTGAAATAAAACCTCAGTTATTCATGTAGTTCAGTGCCTCTGCCTTACTCCACAAATCTAAACATACTCAGATGCACTACTTACCAATGCCTAATGTACCTTTGGTGCACTCCAAACCACTTTACAATGCAGACTGCAGGGCAGTAAATTTGGACAATAATGAGATTCACTTGAAAAGCATATCCCTAATCCAAGGTAAAATACGGATGCACGTTTCTTAGGATGAAATAAAGACTCTTCGGAAGGGAGTATTTTCCACTGCAGTTCTATGCTTTGTTCTGCAAGCCACAGAGTGTATAAATACATGTTTGTTTTGAAAACAGTTTCCTTCTCAGCTCTTTAGTCAGCTCACTGGTTGTTAACTCCCCTGAATAAAAGGGTCAGCAAGACTAAGAGACTTCTGAGCACATCAGGTTAATGTCACTGACGAACAGGACAGTCACAGCGAGAAGGACAAGTCCAAGTGGTAAAATCTATACTACCAAATAAAGCAGCTGAGGGCCTGGACCTACAAAACTCTGAGGTGTGGCTATACATCTAAATATCACGCGTGGAAAGATTAGGAGACCATTATGTCTTGAAAAACTATGACAAGTTGTTAAGTTCCAGATAACTAAACACTCATAAAAACTGTCTGTAAGAGCTCATTAGTTAAAGTACCTTAATTTCACATAAGAACATGAAATTAGTTCCACAAGATATTTGATCTGTAAATATCAAGCAAGCTGATAAGTGACTATTTAGACTGTAATTTACAATTAGCATATCTAATTTTTTATCCTGTGGAATAATGTTCAAGACAACAATTTTTCCATGATATTGAAGAGAGGACTTCTCAGATTTCTTGCAGATCATATAAAGAGCACACAGACTCTGCTTCGATTGTTCTTTTAAACCACATCCAATTAAATACAAGATAGAACATTAGCTCTCAGTGAGCAGAAGCCTTCCTCATGAAACATCATCACCACAAATAAAAGCAAAAATTACAGTCAGACAAGTAAGGTAGAAGGAAATACTGTTCTTATCCCTATTAATTTAAATGGAAAAGATCCCTCCTCCCTAGGTCAAAACTTTTTAATTTATGTTGGTAATGCTCTCTTGGACTGGAGCCGGTTTGCCAAAGTTTCACAGAAATTCTTGAAAAATAATGATGCTCTAGAAAACAGTCTACTTTTTACCACTTATAAATTCCAACCAAAAGGAATTTATAGAACTACATTATGTTCATCTCACACCTCAGTGCCATAAACCATGGCAGTATGCTGGTGGGTTTGTTTTACTTTTATTTATCTTTCTTCTGCTAGACGTACTGCGCTAAGTCATAACTTTTGTAGGGCTGCATAGTCTGGAACTAATTTTCAAAGAAAAAATATTTTTATAGTTCTCCCAGAGCAGACAGCACTAACACTAATTGCTTAAAAATATACATGAAGCACTCTTTGCACTTTTTTGTGGCACTTGGCAGTGAATCACGTTAGATTAATAGAAGGGAAATTTTATAAAATTTAGATGATGAAGTCTTCATTTTATGCTATAAATTGATGAAGCAAGATCTTTTTGCAGAACAGAATTAGATTGACCCTGGACAGATTAAAATGACACTAGAATTATGAGAATTACAGAGTCAATTCAGGCAGGTTTACTACATTTAATTTTATTTAGCTATGAAACCTACATCCAATAGACATTAAGTTAACCTTATTGACATTTCTGAAAGTCTGTCAAACTAGTGAAAGCTGAAAGGAAGAAACACAGCTATCAGACTGAAGTATGGACTCTCCCTTTTACACACTGATACAAATCACATGGAAAAAAACCACCAGGCAATCCTGAGGACTAGGTAACTCCTGGCTGCCTTCTCACTCCATCTTTCACACCCACTCCCTTGAACAACTACCCTTAAGTCTTTCCTCCAGTAATGATTCTGCTCTTTATATATATATTTCTCCTCTCTCCATTTTTGTTTACTTCTTGTCAACCAGTGTGACAGTGAAATAGAGTGTCTCTGAAAGGTAGATGTTGAGTTAATGAGAAAGCCAGAAACTCTTCGTTTGAGGTACAACACAAAGATTATAAAGAAGGAAGGAGCAGAAATGAGTGAAATACAGAAATAGAGGGGTATATAAGCAGTTTGTTTGCCCTGCTCCTGGCCACCCCCTCTGAATTAGTCACACAATAAACTAAAAAAAGAAGAGGTGATAAAAACAAAGTTGAGTCTGATTATTAATCATTGAGGTTTTGTTTCGTTTTGGTTTTGACTTAGAGTCAGTACAAGATTACCCATTCTTTCCTACTTCCTGACGTCTGAAAGAAATATTCTTGAGGGTTTTAGTCACAGATGACTCCAACAGCTGCAAGTTTGCTCTTGGTAACAATCATAACTCTGATCTTTGTTTTCTTTCTCTGAAGGTTGAATTACAGGTGGTAAAAGACAGGAGAAGGAAGCATTCTTCCAAGCTACAATTTATACTGTCTGACTGTCAAGATTAAGAGAAAGCTTTTCTGGGTTGTGTATGTAAAGCAGATCTAAATAATTTCATTTCACTAATCCACATCACCAGACTTGTGGTACCATTTTGACAATTCAAATTTCAGACTTGTTTCCCGGAATACCTCCCTTTTAAAATCGCAGATTACAGAATCACAGAATGATTTGGGTTGGAAGGAACCTTAAAGACCAGCTAATTCCAACCCCCCTGCCGTGGGCAGGGACACCTCCCACCAGACCAGGTTGCCCAAAGCCCCATCCAGCCTGGCCTTGAATACTTCCAGGGATGGGGCATCCACAGCTTCTCTGGGCAGTCTGTTCCAGTGCCTCACTGCCCTCTGTGTGAAGAATTTCTTCCTAATATCTAATCTAAACTTACCCTTTTTTAGTTTAAAGCCATTACCCCTTGTCCTATCACTACACTCCTTGACAAAGATTTCCTTCCCAGCTTTTCTGTAGGCCCCCTGGAAGGCCTAAAGGTATCTCTAGATAAGGTATCTCTGGACTCTATCTTCTTGGCCAAATAACCCCGGCTCTCTCATCTTTTCTTTGTAAGAGAGGTGCTCCAGCCCCCTATGATTCTCGTGGCCTTCCTCTGGACTAGCTCCAACAGGTCCATGTCCTTCTTGTGCTGGGGGCCCCAGAGCTGAATGCAGTACTCTAAGTGGGGCCCCACAAGGGTGGAAGTTGAGGTTGGAGTCCCTCAACCTGCTGGCCACATTTCTTTTCATGCACTCCAGGATATAGGCAGCTTTCTGTGCTATAAGCGTAAATTGCCAGCTCATGCCCGATTTTTCATCCACCAGTACCCCGAAATCCTTCTGCACAGGGCTGCTCTCAACCTATTGCCCAACCCAGACGCAAGACCTTGCACTTGGCCTTGTTGAACTTCATGAGGTTTGCACAGGCCCACTTCACAAGCCTGTCCAGATCTCTCTGGATGGCATCCCTTCCTTCTGTTGTGTCAACTGCGCCTCTCAACTTAGTGTTATCCTCAAACCTGCTGAGGGTGCACTCAATCCCACTGTCTGTATTATTAATAAATATATTAAACGGATCCTCAGGAGGACCCACTCAAAGCGAGAGATGCTTAGAGCAAATTGCTTTCTTTTTTGAATCAGTATTTCTTGGAAAAGATCACCTTTTTTTGAAAGTCTTTTGAGACCAGTACATCCCACATGCCCAGTTCTGATTGCTGAAATTGAGTTGTGATAGTGCCATGTTTTTGTCAATGCCACATTTAACACAGAAAAAAGAAAAACAAAAACCACAGCTATTAAATTTCTGGAAGTCTAACTTCAATGAAGAAATTAATTTTTGAAAAGGGAAGATACGATGGATAAATTTAAGCTTCATCTTCTGAAACTTCTGAAGTAAAAAGGATAATACATATCTAATTTCAGTCAATTGGGAGCAGAGATGTAAAACTGCAAACAGTGAATAAATTGATCCATATTCAATTTCTGTCATCCTTCCCTTGGTGATGCCACAATATGATAAATTAGTAATTCAACCTTAAACTGGTGTCATTTAGTAATTTTGGCTACAGTAGAATTCAGTAATTTTCTAATGTAAAACAAGCATGGAGTTTGTCTTAAGCATATATCTATTACCTATAGACTGAACACTGAGAAGTTCTTCATTTAGTGTATGATAACCGTGGAGGACATAATTTCTATAGACAGTAAAAACTCCTTCTCTTACAAATTGTAAACAGAAGTATTTGTAGCAGCAGTATCAGGAAGCATCAGTATCAGGTAGCAGGAAGAAGTATCACATAACTTTCCCATATATAATAAAGTTCTTGTCAGAAAAGTGTATCTTTTTTCATGTTTTGACTACATTACAAGTATAGATGCATACAGGCATGCATATTTTTTCCAGTAGAATCAAAGATTCCTTTAATGATCACAAAATCCGGAACAGACTCGGAGATTTTAGTACTGTAAAGTAACTCTTCAAAGCACACTTGAAAGTCTAATCCTTTTATGCAATGTCACTTTTCTCTTATTTAAAAAAGACTATTCTGTTTAGCACATCCAGCATATACACCATATGATGCACCAGATGCCTTAGTAATTAATCCATCTTTTAAATGAAAAGTACAATAAATACTTGTATAAAACAGTGTGCTGATGCAACTGATAAATACGCTGACAATTTAAGACTAGAAAAAGAAAGGATTTTATAAAAAGCAATAGCTATACCACAAAACAAGAATGTCAGACTGATCTGGCAACACTTCCTTATGCTTCAACTGTATTCTAAAAATTAGCCCATATTGCGGAATGCTGTACAACCTTATATTGCCATTCACTTGGGGCACATGGAGGGTAGCAGAACGATGACTAACATTACATTTACTAAAACACTGCGTAAGACAGAAGGGTATCATAAAAAATAAAGGAAAAGACAGCACATAAAACTAGATTCTAATTCCTGCTTGAAGAGAGTAGAATATTCTATTGGTACAAAAGAAACTTGCATTTTATTAACACAACCACATTTGTAAGTAATTTCTTAAGCCTTTCTAAAAACTTGGCTTAATACTGTTAAATGAGATTTGCATGGAAAGATATGTGCCCATGAATTTTCTTGCAGTTATCTGCGTCTTAGCTGCAGCCAGAGGAAAAAAACAAACAAACAAATAAATAATCTTTTTCTTTGCCTGTTGAATGAACAGCTTTTGCTCGAGAGGAAGATGGCAATACATGCTTGCAATGAAAAGTTTTTAAATATGAATGCATCCTCCTTATAAGCAATATCAGAACAATTTAGATGCTTTCCTCCAATAAACTGGACAGTCTTACATATACTTAGAAGCGAAAAACAGCTTCCATAGACAACACAAAATAAATACTAATCACTGTCTCCCATGTTATTTAAGACAGCCCTTAACGTGCATGCTTGTTCTTCTGTTTAACATATTCATGTTACATATTAGCTATTATATAAATTATATTACAAACCGACATTTTCAGTAAGGACAAAAATATGACTCCTGATTTACATAAGCACATGAGCAGCATTTACAAGTATGTTTATGCTCTTCAGTTTGATGAATTGGTGTTCTTCAAAGAAGTCCATATCCATTATTGGATGGGACAGGATAGTGCATGACTTATTCAAGCACCCCAAAAATATATCTAATTGAGATATGGAAGAAAACATTAAAGCTGAAAATCATTCTCCATATAATCTTAAGGGAAGTTTCTGCATGTATTCAATAAATATAAATTACTGAATGACAATTTACTCAATCAAAATTTTAATACAAACAAAATAACCCAACACCTTAACTAAAACTTCTTTAGCTTCTCCATGAGTAAAGTAGGAATAGTAATGCCCACCCACTTGGCAGCATAATCTGCAACTCTCAGTGGTGTTTTACTGTTTCTAATTTTTCCAGTTTACAGGCAGATGTTAATAACTGTTAGTACAAATCAGAACAATATCACTGAGGAAGCTCTTGTCCACCAGAACACACACTGTAGCCAACATAACCGTTTCTCTACAGGCTTCTACTTCTAGTTCATCACAACAGAGAGAATGAGCTTCTCCGAGCCCCATTTGAACCTTGTCCACTTGTTGTTAGTCCTCCAGCAAAACTGGGCATAAAAAGGGAATCCCCATAAAAGGATGCAACAACTAGAATTCCTTTTTGTGGCAAGGAACAATGATCGCGAGTTGACAATAAAGATTTGACACCAACAGGCTTTGGTTTCATCCCTCTTTGGATAAGATTGCTTCTGTGATCCTCACCGCGTCTACTAACCCCTCTCTACACAGCTCCATCACAAAAATGGGAAGTCAGCACTGCTTTAAACCACAGAGGTGCTATGAAACTGGGCTACTCAGTCTGGGAAACGCAGCTACAGCGTGGCTAACAACTGCCTTTCTTCAAAGCTATCCTGGCTGCACTTTCCCCAGCAGATTGTGTTACACAGAGTGTGTCTAGTCACAGGTTGAGTTTCTCCTCAGATTTTATTCATCTGTTGACTTTGAAATCTTATACAAACTGTGCAAAGACAAAAATCCCAGAGCAACAGACATAAACAGTTGCGCAAGTTCAGGATGGCAGGGGAAAGCATTGTAAGGCTAATGGCTTTACAGTAGCATATGTGGTGCAAGCGTGCACCACACCTCTTCAAACACAATACAAAACTGAGGTTCTGCATTGATTTTCGTGCCCAGATCTTCTCTAAATACTACAAATGTGTTTTGTGCCTACTACAATCTGAACTTCACAAGGAGATAATAAATGAGATAATATTGATTAGGCTGTGCTAAAGGGTTCCAGCTTTCAAGGTTATATCCTTTAGAGAGTTTGTTAATCTCATTACAGAAATCTGCCTGCTGATAAACATAAATAAGGAGTGGCAGAAGGATTCCCGCACGACAGATCTCACTGGAGTCACTCTGTTCTTCAGACAGAAAGTTCAGACAGCCGGGTACAGAGGAGTTCAAAACGTAAGAATCAGCCTGCCCCTTTTTAAAAGAAAACAGGCAAAAAAAATATTTATATCACCTCTGGATTAAATGAGTGAAGCTGATAAATGGCGTCTGGAATGAAGCACCGTCTTGGGCCTCTGTTGGCTTTAACTGTCAGCTTCGTCGGTAATGTGAAGGATGAGCAAATCGTTCCAAGTATTTTACTTCAACATGCAAATTTTTTATAGTAAATGAATATTAACTTCAGATGAAAGTCAACATCAACATTTCTTTGCTTTTGGCCAAAAAAACAAAACAAAGAAAAAAAAAACGGCAGCCACAAAGGCTAGAAGCATCAGCATCAACGGAGGCAAGATCACCCTGAACACTTCCCTTTACTTAACGCTCATTAGAGCACCTCCAGAACACTGCATCCAGTTTTGTCCCCCCCAGGACAAGAAAAATATTGAGAAACTGGACCAGTGGCAATGGATGGCCACCAAGGGGGCTGGAGTACTTCCCCTGTGAGAGGCTGGGCTTGTCAAACCTGGAGAAGAGATGGCTTCTGAGGTCCTAGCAGCACCCTCCCAGTTCACCATGGGAATGGCCGAGCAGTGGAGCAGGCTGCCCAGGGAGGTCAGACAGTGTCCATCCTTGGAGGTTTTCAAGATGCAATGTGAAAAGCCTCGAGCAGCTAAGTCGTAGTTCAACACTGTCGCTGCTTCTCACAGGTTTGACTCACTGACCTCCCAAGGTCCCTTCCAACCCGAGTCAGTCTGATTTTTGCATACTGTCTCTGTTATCACGGTGTCACGGACAAGCAGTATTAGCTGTCCACGTTGTAGGAACACGGTCATGCACTATTCCTCCTGCTGAGCTCTGCTACCACTTCTATTCTCAGCAGTCTCCGCGTGCCCAAACGCAGGTCATTCTATTTATATTCATCTCATAAAATGTTTAAAACATCAGGAAAAAAAAACGCTTACAATATGAAACACAGATCTGAGGTGTAAAGAGAATACCAACGCTGTTCTTTTTCTGAGATCAGACATTGTTTTTCAGAGCAGCAGGTGGGCACAAGGCTTATTTCCATTAAGTTGTTAAAACCATAGGCTTGAATCTGATTTTTATAGGTTTGATAGCTGTTTTCATGGAGATACATACAGATAGAAGCAGGAGTCAGATTTTGTTTTTGAGGGGAGGGTTGAAGAGTAAAGGAATGGGAAAAAATTTTCACAGTCTTATGTTTAGTAAAAGCTTGGTAAATTTTTAATAGGATCTTGAAACTATTATTTTCCAGATTTTTAGTGGGAAAAAAAAAAACAATAAAAAACAATAAAAAACACATCCTTCCCAAATTAGTGGGAAATCAACAAAAGTTGCACTGATAAGTAATCATTTGGATTCACGCAATGGAATACCAGGACACCCCCTCCCTATCACGAAGCTCTACCATCTGTTTTCTTGTGCTTTCCATCCCCACATCAGGAGTCAAATTAGCTCAATTCCTGACAAAAAAAATCTGAAATCAGCCTTTGCTCAGCAATAAATTATAACCAAAAATGACTGTGCGGTAGCAAAAGCTTCAATTATTAAGTATATCCTATTGATTCATTTTGTGGTGTAGACAGACTTTGGAAATAAACTTGAAATCCATGCTAAGTGCTGGTATAACTTCCAATTAACAAATAAATAAATAAATAAATAAACATAAGAAAGTTGAAGCAAGCAGTGTTTCTTATGGTCACATGTAGCATGGCTGAATGTTGTCCAAGACTACCAAAATACTGGTGCGGAACATCAGTGGTGGCCATCTATTTTAGGAAAATGGCAAGCTTGAATGTTGATCCTGAAAAGGTGACTAGGGAAAAGGCAAGCTGAAGAGATGTTTGTGGTAACATGACACCTAGTGTTCACCTTCGGGAAGTTTCTGTGTTGGTGGGTGCCGAACTTAAAAACAAACACACACATCAATGCCCCAGGCCTTGCTTTAAAAAATACATAAATAAATAGGAAATATTTATATTAGGATCTCTACCCAAGTATCTGAATTACATAGACATAGTGGAAAAAAAAAAAAAAAAAAGAGGGGAACAGGATCAGAAAATCTGCATGTGTTGCACTTCATCCTCTTACTGAGATCTCAATTTGGGTAACTCCAGAGAGGAGCACCATCCAAAAAAGTTCCCCATCCCCTTTTTCCTTGGGGTTTCTGCTAAATAAATAAATACAAAAAAAGTCTGCTGATAACTTCCATACAGATTCACAAGAAAAGCTATTAGAAAACTTAATTTACTAGTTGATGACGTGTAATATAACTAACAGAATTTTAAATATTCCCTATTCCAAAACACTACTGACAAGATATTCATACATAAAAATGAGCTATATACTTTTATTTCTTCATTCTAAAAAAACTAGTATATCAATAGTATGAGTGACTGCAAGGCTATCATTCCCTTTCATTCTTTTAGTAATACAATGAAAGCCACAGTACTTAATGAATTAAGAACAATGAGACTGAAAAATTCACGTAAAACTGTGGCACATACATGATGACGTAGTGGGTAACAATCCCTAAGGAATTTGACCTCTTGAGATTTTCTGAGGGGCAAAGAGCGGAAGAATTATACTGGAAATCCAAACAAAAAGCTCACTATAGATGAAGGAAACACACAGCTTTATGAAATCAGCTCAATGTGAGCATGTGTCTGATCCAGAATGAGACAAGTATCAAAACGTTAGAGACAACATCTGACTGAAACTTCAGTTCTACAGAACAGAACATCAGCATCTAAACTTTAAAGTTAATAGACACATTGGAAAAATAAAAACCGTAACAGAGCCCTTAGTGTTAAAAATACACACATAAAATAAATGGGGATTATGTTTCAAATATAGCATACCGTCTTCAATTTAAAAGTAAGCTAAGCTACTTTCCAAGGACTAGTATTAACTGTCATCCTTCCAAAGATAAAAAAAATAAAATAAAGGTACCTTTAAGAATCAAAACTGCCTAGCTACCACCATCCCAAACAATGAATTGGACTCAGCATGCAGTACTTAGTAGTTAAATGGCAACTGGTGTTGTCATATCTTATTTCTGAGAAAAACTTGCACAAACACAATCCATTCACTGATACTAATAGATGTTAGATTTTCATTTTAGCAAGGTAAACAGACCCAGATTCCAGTAGTGTTAAAGCAACTTAATTAATCAAGCACTTTTCACACTGTTAATCATAAAATAAGGCCTTATTTTTTAAGATGTTAAGAGTATACTTCTCTGCAAAAGCACATGATATCTCTGGGAAGCTATGCAGTTATGAGCTCATATAAATAAATATCTGAATATCTGCCATAAGATGTCCCTGTTGAACTTAAGGTCTATAAGGCTTTTTTTTTTTTTTTAAAGACTATGCATATAGGCATTCTTTCAATCATGTTTCATATACCCTGGAAAGTGAGGCAAAGTTGTTCTGCATTTATTTGAAACAGCTTGACAGAGATTTTGATTCGTGTTCCTATTTCTCATTGAGGGTCCAGGTAAACTGTACACCCATGAGCCTTTAGTTCCTACCACACTCGCCCAAGGGGCCAGCTCTCCTTCATTCGGGGACTAGCTTTGCTCCAGGCAGTATCACAGGCAGAAGTCCCGCAAGTATCAGAAGGAACAGCATGTCCTATTGGCCTTAAATGTATGCATTTAACACCACTACAAGAATACCAGTCATAAATTTCACCTAATGATAGTGATTATTCCTCACCTTTAATGCTGAAATATTCTGAACTGCCATACAACCTACTCAGCTGTTAACATTTTAAGTAATTGCTGCACAAATTATTTTTACAGTTCAGGAACAGGTCTTGCAGATCAAGAGCTGTGCAACAGCTTTGCAACACAGAAGATCCTACAGCATAGTAATTCGATTATTTTCTTTTTAATTAAAGAAATTCTAGAACCCCAAAAGGAAATGTTTGCATCTCTTCCTACACAGAGAAAAGAGGGATGCAAACATGCATGCAGTGCAAAAGTGGGCTAGGACAAGACAACAATTTGTTTCCACAGATCTTCAGGCAGTTGTACCTGCTTGTGATTTCAGGTATCATCTAAAACATTGCATCTTTGCTTCTCCACCTGTGTCTTCCAAATACCTACCCTCTATCTCAAGCTTACAGAGACTCAAAGAAGTTATGAAATTACTGTGAAGGAGAACGCGGCTTTAAGTCATCCTTCATGTGGCTGAAAGCAGGTGACTCCTAAATAATGCGGCGGATAAAACACTAGGAAGATAACAGTTTTCCTTCATAAATCACAAGATTGTGGTCACTGAAATAGCTTGAAGGACATGGCAAAAAATGAATCAGCTGTTTATTTTAGCACCGGTAAACTATTTTATAACAAATGCAACTTTTCAGACAGTGGCTGAAAAACACTGCAATTACACTTCCACAAAGCAACCCTGCATGCCAAGACAAGTGCGGTACTAAACCACAAAAGCCCGTCATTATTTTAAAAGGTACGGAGGGCACACTAGATGACGTTAATTTAATAAATCAAGGACAGCTGAGAAACCACCATCAGAGGGCATCGTTTATAAATGATTTCTCAAAGGCGCTGCCACCAAAGTCGCAAGTATTTCCCAACTCCCCGTTCCCCCCCCCTCACCGCGCCGAGCCCCCCAGCCTGAGCTGGCTCCCCCGTCACTGCCACCTCCCTCCCTCCCCTCGGGGCCCCCAAAACTTCCCGGGGAGCTGCCCACAGCCCCCCGTGAGAGGGGGCAGCCTTGCAGCGGCTGGGCTGCCCTGTCGCCCCGTTCCCCACCCCGCTGCCCCCCGCTCTCCCCTCAGGCAGGCGCCTCCCTCCGGGCAGCGCGGCGGGAGTTGGTGCCGGGACAAGGCGGCGGGGAGCTCGGCTACTTGCCCAGGTGGGGACGAGGAGGCTGCCGGGGCGCTCAAGCGGTGCTGGAGGCGGCTGCTTCCCCGCCACGCTCATCTCCTCCCATGCAGCTGGCTTGGCTCCTCTCAGGCGGGCGGCTCGGCGGGACGCGGCGCCTTCAGGCACCGAGAGGCGAGCGGCGTGTCCCGGCTCCGCACCGCTCCGCACCGCGGCCCCGGCACGGTGGGCGGGGAGCGGGGGGCTCGCCGGAGGCTGCGAGCCGGGAGGGGAGAGAGGAAGGCGGTGGAGGAGCGCTGCCTATTTAACTTCGCTCTTCTCCGGGGGGAAGGCGCCGCCGCTCGGGCTCCCCTCCCCTCTGCGGCCGCATCCCGACAGACGGGGCTCTGGGTGCAGCCGGGAGTGCGGCTGTGCTCCTCCCCGGTACGGCACCGGCGGGCTGGGCAGCTTGCGCCCGGGGAACGGCCCAACCTCCTTAATATCTTTATTGATGACTTGGATGAGGGAATTGAGTGCACCCTCAGTAAGTTTGCAGACGACACCAAGTTCGAGGGAAGTGTCGATCTGCCCGAGGGTAGGAAGGCCCTGCAGAGGGACCTGGGCAGGGTGGATCGATGGGCAGAGGGCAATGGGGTGAGGTTCTGCGTGGCTAAGTGCTGGGTCCTGCATTTTGGTCGCAACAATCCCATGCAACGCTACCGACTTGGGGGAGAGTGGCTGGAAAGCTGTGCAGAGGAAAAGGATCGGGGGTTGTTGGTCGATGCTCACCTGAACATGAGCCGGTAGTGTGCCCAGGTGGCCAAGAAGGCCAACGGCATCCTAGAATAGTGTAGCCAGCAGGACCGGGGAGGTGATTGTTTCCCTGTACTCAGCTCTGGTGAGGCCGCACCTTGAGTACTGTGCTTGGCTTTGGGCCCCTCACTGCAAGAAGGACATCGAGGCCCTGGAGCATGTCCAGAGGAGGGCTGCTGAAGGGCCTGGAACACAAGTCCTGTGAGGAGCGGCTGAGGGAGCTGTGGTTGTTTACTCCGGAGAAGAGGAGGCTCAGGGAGACCTTAGTGCTCTCTACAGATACCTGAAAGGAAGGTGTGGGGAGCTGGAGCTTGGCCTCTTCTCCCAGGTAACTAGTGACGGGACTAGAGGGAACGGTCTCAAGTTGTGCCAGGGGAGGTTTAGGTTAGAAATTAGGAGATCTTTCTTCTCAGAAAGAGCAGTCAGGCATTGGAATGGGTTGTTCAGGGAGGTGGTGGAGTCACCGTCCCTGGGAGTGTTTAAGGAAAGGTTGGACCTGGTGCTTAGGGACATGGTTTAGTGGGTGACATTGACAGTAGGGTGATGGTTGGACCAGATGATCTTGAAGGTCTTTTCCAACCTTAATGATTCTGTGATTCTAAGGGGGGTGCTGGGCAGCTGCAGGAGCTGGGGTTAGGGGGTCCTGCCATGCTGGTGTCGGGGTGCAGGCCCCAGTGACACAGGGCCATCCCACAAGGTGCGCGTCCTGATGAAGTCATCTTCAAATCAAAACCAGGAGGGGTTTGACATCCCTCTGCTAATCTTGGCACGACCCAAGAGGGAAATGTCTGCTCCTCCAAATGTTACCATAGGGTTTTGTTCTTCTGTTCACCTTAAGCCTTCATCCCAGTGTTACCAGCAGCTAAGTTCCTAACCTGGGTAGCCTGGGCCATCAGTTTTGGGAAAGTTTTTGTAGACCTGCAGTGTAACACTGAGCCTGGAACTAAGGAGAAGAGGTGCAGTGTGATCCCTGAGACACTAATCTGTTAGTAGGGTCTCTGAAGGGACACAGGGGAAAAGCTCTGCTCCTAACTTTTCCCTTGGTTTATTTAACAAGATTGCAGTTTCACACACGCAACCGTCTGTTTTCTTACCTAACTGTAATTTTGAAAAGACACTCCTTTTCCCTTTTGAAGCTGTTGTTTTGTTGTGCAAGCATGAGAAGCTATCGTGCACAAATACATAAGAAAAAGGGATGAGTGGAGCAAGCCATGTTTTTTGTGAAGTTAATTTTAAGGATGTTCTCTGTCTATTGTTTGCAAAAGTTTTTTTGTTAAAGCAGAGCAGTAGTAAAAGCAGGAATGAAAAGTGCACCATATTCTCCTTGGAGGTAACTCTACAAAACACTGCTGTGCTTTACTCTGTCAAGAACAACTCTCTTCCCAAATCCAAAAATACCTGACTTCTTGGAACCACCTATTATCCCAACCAAGTACTGCATGCCATGCTGCATGTCACTTCTGTTTACTGATTCAGCTTTGCACATACCAGAGCCCCACAGAAGATGTGGGGAGGTGGACAAGATGGCAGTTTGCTCTGAGAGGTTATGGGGTTTTGGGTGTTCTCCAGATGTGCTCAGGGCTCTCTAGCTGTGCCTGAGTGGGTTTCTTTGCCATGCCCAGAGCCTTGGAGTTTGCCATGCAGCAAGTAGTTGCTGTAATTCTCCTAAACAGGTAGTGCTCATACTCAAGCCACTCTACCCTGTGGGTTAAAAAAAAAAAAAAAAAAAAAGGGAAGAAGAAGCCATTTATTGCACTCCATGCCTGAAGAAAAGTGTGTGATGACAAGCTGGCAGTATGAAACATTAGGGAGTCCAGGCCAGAACCTAACACAACCATATAAACCTGCGTGTGTGCAGAGTGTGCTGATGCTGGGAGGTGTGAGTCTTTCTACTTACGGTGAAAGACCAAGGAAAAAGAACAGCTGTGCAGAAGAGCTGCAGCCTGTTTGGGGATGGATTGCCCCAGGCTCCCAGGGCTGGGGATTGAGAGGAAGCAGCAAATAACAGTGGCTGTCCAGATTAACTTGAGAAACATCACACCTAGCCCCTTTGTGGTTGTGCTTTGCAGAAGTCACAGGCGATTCCCATGCACCCAGCATGTTTTGTTGGCCTGTACACACCTCTGAGTAGTGTGAGTATGTGTGAGTAGGGTATTGGTTATTAATGAAAATGTGCTTAGACAGTTTAGGAAGGATGGAAATTACTAAAGTTTTGCTTCTGTGAAGAGATATGTATATTTGCTAGTATAGATACTAGTTTTGCTATAATTACAAACTTGTTATCCTGCCCATATTTTTCATGGTTATTCATGTTCTTTCATAAACGTGGTGCATAAGTGGGGATTAAAAAATAGAGATGCAAGTAAATACAAAGGTCATGGCATAGTAGTATTGCAGTGTACAGGAAATTATATATATATATATGGAAAATGACTTACAGAGATAAGTCCGTCCTTTTCAGAATGTTTCTATTTATCTATAAGCTGTACTGTTTAAATTTTATACTCTTTGTCAATTGGATATAATAACCCTTGCACAAAATATATAACTTCCTGAGAAGCTTATCTGAAAACTGACAATTGCATAAATGATTTGTGTAATGCACTGAAAATTGGATAGCATCAGACAGCTAAGGAACTACTAATACCATTTTTATTTATTTATTTAATGAATGCACTTCACAAAATTATATTCTCCTGTAGTATTGTTGTACTGAAAGCAAGTGGGAATATATGATTTGATTGAAGATTAAGAAAAAATAAGTTTTTTTTATGTTATTTAAGCTAAGCCAATTTGTGATAGTTTGCAAAATTAATTAATTTGAAATAATAAATTTCTTTACTTTCAAGGGACAGTAAGCTTTAATATCTTACGAAACCTGTAAGCTTTTCAGGAGTTGATGCATCGCTCAGTTTGTAACTAGTGAAAAGCTTATGTGTTTTTCTCTTTCCTCTGTACATAACTTTTCAGTTTCACTGCATACCCAATCCTTGCTTTTACCATTCCTGAAATACACCTACTGGAAGCTAGCTGTCAGGTAGCTTTTGTAGTGATGACAGGTTTTACTTTTTTTTTTTTTCCCTGGGTTACACTGTGTCCTATACTTTGGAATAGGGAAAATATTTAGAAATTTCTAGTCATGGAGATTTTATTTAAAAAAAAAAAAAAGAAAAGAGTAATAAAGTAATGTTACAAAAAGAGAGATTAAGTCAAGAGAATGCGAAATATGATTTCAGTAAAACACCATGAGCATAAGTCAAACTCATGATGTGTTATGTTAGATAATGCCTAAAATGTTTCATTAAGTTTTAACTTGGTTGATAGCAAGATTTCAAATTGTATGTGAAGTTTGAATAAATTCAGAATTCATGAAAACAGATGTAAACTGGTGAATTCAGAAAATACCGCGTTACACATCTGTCTTTATTTCCTTCTGTTTTCATATATATACTTGCATTCATACATAAAAGTGCATGCACACAGATGCTTGGCTTACAGAATGAAAAATGAAGACTATTTCCATTAAAACAATTAATAATTTATTTTATTATGCCAAATAGATGTCGGGGTTAGAGGCTTTTTAAAGAAAAGTGGATGAAAGTGTGTAATTATATTTTTCCAGGAAATGTTGCTAAGTCTTAAAAAGACATTACAAACATTTCTCTGTACATAAACATCCGCACAGCTACTGAAGTCAGGTTGTTGTCTTAATATAAATATGAAAAGTTGCAGATGTTCCAGTTACAGGTTTTAGACATTAATATTTGCTGTGTTCTTCAGAAAAAGGAAAAAAACAAACAAACAAAAAAAACCAAAAAAAACTTTCTGTAAAACTTAATTGCTTTCTGAACTTCATTATACTGAATATTGTACTAACAAAATAAATGCTCATTCATTTAGTTTTGTGGAGAGAGATCAAAGCTATGAGGAAGTAGACCACACTTTTCTAAGGAATGCCAGTTAGAAGTTTCTCACTTAAAAATCACGTGTAAAGCAAGGTAAAAATGCCACATGTCTCAAGGAAACTACAGTCTTTGATGGAGAGGTTGCCATTTAGCCACCAGTATTCCCCAGTTTAGGAGAAAGAGTAAGGAAGACTCTACTACACTGAAAATCAGCATTAGACCCCTATCGTGATGTACTCTCCACTTTTTTTTTTTAATGGGTGTTCAGCTCTTGATTAAGGGACAAATTACAGGGCAT
The DNA here is from genome assembly GCF_964211835.1 of Anser anser. Taxonomy (NCBI): domain Eukaryota; kingdom Metazoa; phylum Chordata; class Aves; order Anseriformes; family Anatidae; genus Anser; species Anser anser. The sequence goes on from NC_139722.1 coordinate 20,537,753, forward strand.
AACAACTTGCCAACCCATCAGAGCACAGTAACATGCCAGATATTGCTTAAAATATACAATGATAAATTACTAAAATTTCACAGGTATGTTATTTTGCTTCAAAAGACAAACGCTTCCTTGTTCTCACAAATCTATAATGTGAATCAAATACCCTGTAACTTCCTGTCCCAGAAATTTCCTCAGTTTGTTGAACAGGGTAAGAAACTGTAACTGTACATACAACAGCAGCAAAATGGAAAGAGGCAGTAAAATTAGCCATAGCATCCAATGAAAGCAAGACACTGCTGTATTACAAACAAGCAAATAAAAACTTTCTTTAAACAAGCGTTCACCGAGAAAGGGTGGATGAAATAAGCACCTCATGGTTTTACAGCAGTGGGATTGAACCGTGGGCAGGAGAGATTTTTCCAAACCATCCTGCCCCGCTGCTGACTGACTCCCTTGTTCAGGGGCAGTAGACCTTAGCAGGGCACCCTGCTGCCAAAGGTTGGCTAAGGCAAACTGGTACGATTTTGTCTGTTCCTGCTGAAGGGATGAATATTGACTGCATCAATCAGGAGTTCAGCATCTCAGGCTGTACAAGAGAGGAATTCATCATTGCTGCCCTGAGCAGGTTATTACAAACGATGATCAAAAATAGGTATCTGAACAACTGGGTATCTGAAAGATGTATTCCCAGCAGGTGTTCAGAGAGAGATATTGGAGTGATCAGTATGTATTCTTACTTCAGAATCAGACAATGTTGATACCTCTGAAAACATCCATGTATACTTCTTTCATTCATCACCAGCAGTGGAATAGCAGCAAGGAGTAAGTGGACAAATGGCAAATGTTTTGGGTACTGTAGAACCAAGTGGGATTTCGGTACTATTTCCTGAATCTGTTCTTAAGCACTTTTTTTTTACTTGCCTGTCCTTGAAATCCGCCTCGTATTACCAAACGGAGGAGCTGATGTTCTGCAAACTAGTATTTTATGTGTACTCGTTCTCTGCAGATAGCAACATGTCAAGAAGTTCTTTTAAAAATGTACGAATGTGCAAAAAAGAAATAGAAAGCACAAACAAGTGCTTAGCTTGTGAGAGGGCGACGACCTGAGTTCTGGAAACCTACTTTCACTACGCAGTTTTATCCAGTGATTACCTGGCACAGTTCTGAGAAAAGGCACTAGGACACAGAAATCTTGGAAAGTGTCTATATCACTGGGATAGCATGTGATGCCCCTTCCAGCTTTCCCTTTTGTTCTGGTTTCTGCTCATTACATTTGGCAGTAAATGTATAACCCTAATTGCAAGCTATTTGGTGTAGCTTGTTTGCTTATATTCATTATTTATGTTTCAACAGTATCTGACCAATGAATCATATGAGTGTATGCAAATAGCTGGGACTCAATTAAGAAAGAAAATGCGTTTTGTAAAGAAAAAAAATTTGATTGTAGGTAGAGGCACAGGTAAGTTATAATCAATGAATAGAGACAATGTTATGTGGTTTGGGTGACCAATAAATAAACCAGATAGAAACTTCTGAGTAGATAATTCATGGGCTACTTCTGCCAAAAATCCCATAGCCCTGTACAATGGATAATTTTGGTACTGATGGAGATTATTTTTATGGGTTTGTTGATTTGTTCATGGGCAATTCATAAACAGAATTAAGAATGCAATACATATCTTGAATTGTTCATGTAGCTGCATGACTGTACTATACCTTTGTGAATCAATTTTCAGCTCATTTTCAAAGAGACATAGATGCAGCTACCTTTGAGACAGATGTGCTTTGTTAAAAAATAAAGTGGTGGAAGTGGACAATTAGAAGAAGGTAAGAATTTTACTGCTGATTTTATTGCCTGAAAAATACCAGAAGAGTCTGTATTTAATAGTTCCCATGCAAAATGGAATAGGAAGTGAAAGAAAACGTTCATTGCAGTGATAATTTCCCTTTTCTGCTCATCTTTCTACAACAGTGCAAAAATTTGCTACATGTGTTCTGGCACCGCAAAATACTCCTTTTTTCTTTTTTTTTTTTAAATCCATTTTTTCTCTAAGATTTACAGTTGTATTTATATTTAAGATATTGGGGAAAAATGTCTAACATTCATACCAAATGAATGTTTCCAAAGACATTTAGCTACCTTTATCAAAGAAATTTTATTTTTTTTATTATTATTACATTGTTCAATTATACTCATTGAACAGATAAAATGTTTGGTAAGCCTATTTCCTGTGATTGCACAGTAATTAAACACAAAGATTAAGTGAATGTAAACAAAGGCAACTAGGATTTTTATACACTCTGTGAGCAGCTGATCACAGGCTTTCAATTAAACTTAACAAATAACAAGGACTTTTCAGGAATTGCCTTGGGGGATCATGTGTTCTGTTTTAACTGCAACAGCAAAGTTGCCTAAGAGTTAGGGAGCTATTGCTCATCTTGCTTTTGCTTTAGTTTAACATTGACTCTGCAACTGTATGGTCTAAATAATGGTCTGGAGATTTAAAAAAAAAAAGTGATCATTATCATGGTGTTACTAACCTGAGGAACAATAAGAATAGGCAGGGTGGTCAAAAATACTGTTCAGAAAATGTATAAAAAGAACCCTAAGTAGACATAAGAGCAGGGAAAAAAAAGCAAGATCAGACTTCCTGGAGAGAACTCAGATCATGGGTGACTTGGTCCAAACATTTTCTCTTACAAAGTGAGGCTGTCAGGATCAATTTTAGGATGCAGAAGGTCATGGGTGGTTAAGCCTAACACTGAGGTAAGGTTAGGTTGCAGAAAGCCAGTATGTAACAACTCAAATTGTAAGATTAATGGGGATTAGCAGTAATTGGATAATTTTGAATACACGTGTTAGTATCATTGTAACTGGATTAATAATATGTCTTTGTTGTACTAGACTGCCAAGACACTAATGAGACTACTAATAAATTCATGGTTCTGCATATGACGGGCGTTCTGTTAAGCCAAAATTAATTGCATGTGGTTTAATGCAACAAAGTGGTGGAATATGACAGCAACGTAAGCAAACCTTTAAGGATTTGCTGAATATCTGAGAGAGAGATTGCCAGACGAGAACTTTGGGAAGTCTCTGTTTCACTGATTAGGAGAAATAGTCATAAGAACCTATTTGAAGTGTCCTTTGGCCAAGGAGCAGAGTCCTCTGCCTCCTTATTAGAGGAGAGAAGCTTTGAATTTATAGAGAAGCCAACAAAGAGCAAAGGGCTAAACCAAACCCTACGGCTCTGTTGAGGGAATAAGATGTACAAAAGGGTGAATAAAGCTCAAGGGGATAACCAACCTTACAGAAGAGGGACTAAAACCCTGCAGTTTTTTTGTTTGTTTGCTTGTTTGTGGGTTTGTTTGTTTGTTTCAGAATAATCATTTCTGAGGAATCTGAAAAAACTTCTGGGGGATTCCCTGTCCCTTATACACACAAATGCACACACAGATGACCTGGTTCAGTTCTGACATCAGGGGAGAGGTGTTTTTTTCTGGGGAACAGGCCTTTCTCTGAAGTAAGGTAAAGACCAAAAGTCCTGGCACACTAGGACAGGAGTTAAGAGAAAGTAAGCAAACAAATCCCCATCCGTTACTAAGATTATTCAGGAGCAGAAGGAAGAAGCTCACCTGTTTTGCTGTAGTAATGCTTAGTCCTCTTTCTCCATTAATCATGACAGAAGAAACGACTGAGATGTTTGATATAATTGTACAGTGAGAACTAAACCCATTGGACCAGGAATTGTAAAACGACTTCAGTAGCTGACGAGTTTTTGAGCGTGCCTTCTTCTGGAACATGGTGGTGATGGCTTTAAGCTGGCTACTCTTCTTGCAGCGGTGTCTTTTGAAGATCTGTATCATACACCTCTTGTCTGTGAGTTTCTCTATGTAGCACCTTGTAGCCAATGAGCAGTTGGACAAAACCAAACTAATGCAAGGGGAACCTATCTCAGTTCCCATATAACCGAAGAACCATCTTCATCCAAGTAATATTGAAGTGGTTGAAGACTCGAAGTGTTGAAGTGTTCAAAGTGTTATATGGAGAAAATCAGGAACTCCGTATGGTATATACTGTACTATATATAGTATAAAGCTGTGCTTCCAGAGCAAATATATTTATTATTATTTATTTATTTTTATTTTCCCCAGTCCATAAGAACAGAGGCTCCCCCGATGATACAAGAACTTTTAGCATCATACTAGCAGCAAATGTGGGTCTTCTCATAATTTCATGTATTTCGTTCTCATATGGAAACAGGAAGAAATGGAGTCTTTGAGGTCTATTGATCGAAGAGATGCTAAACAACTACATTCTCTATTGAGCTGTATCCATTCAGATGTCCTCCCAAATGACAAGTAACTAAGAACATTATGGACTTTTGGTGTTGGTAAACGGTGAAAGACCCACAACATGTGGTTCTCCAGCAGGTGGTTCTGTGGTTCTTGCAAAATGCAAGTAGTGGTAGTCATAGAATCATAGAATCATTTAGGTTGGAAAAAACCTCGAAGATCATCTAGTCCAGTGTTTAGCATAACACTGCCAAGTCCACCACTAAGCCATGTCACATCTACGCATTTTTTGAAGACCTCCAGGGATGGTGACTCAACTAGTTCCCTGGACAGCTTGTTCCAATACTTCACAATCCTTTCAGTGAAGAAATTGTTCATAATATCCAACCTAAACCTCCCCTGATGCAACTTAAGGCCATTTCCTCTTGACTTACCGCTTGGTGCTTGGGCAAAGAGGCTGACCCCCACCTCTCTCTAGCCTCCTTTAGTCCAAGTGTGATGTCTTCATCTTGTCCAAATATATATTCCGTGAGGTTAGCAGCTATCCTCTTAATCTACTCTAATAAACCCACTGGTTTCCCGTTGAAGACACTAAAATGTTAATAGTAAAAGTATTAATAGTAACTGGGGATGCATAAGTGGAGCTACCAGAATAATCTTGAATGCAACTTTTATAAAATACTAGGAAGAGCCTTCTCGAATTCACAGAACTTTGTATAAGATCTTGTTCTCAGACTTTGACCATTTCAGGTACAAGACCTGTATCCTGTATGCTGCAACTACGTAGATATCCTGTATGAGGAGCGTAAAACCATGTGGGTTTCGTAGATCCCAGCTGGGATCTAAATAGTAGACATAGGGCTTAGATATAATTTTGAGTGCATCTGGTATCACAGCAGAAGTTTAAATTCAATCAATGTAAAGAACCATGTCTATAATTACTTGTTACTTGTTTCCCCACCACCACCTTTCCATGGTTTCCTTTACAAAACTGGCATATTCAATAAAAGATTTGTTCCATTCAGTTCCTTCAGCTTTTCTTAGCAATTTTTAATGTACTGAAAGACAACAGATAAAACTAGCAACTGATTCAATTGCTACTCTTTCTGTCAGAGGTGAGCTGTTTACTCTGAATTCTTATTAACATTTATGTTCAAGGCAGTGTGCAGTGAGCTTCAGTGAGACAAAGATCCAACTGTAATTGTTATATTTTGTGTAAAAGTGTTGTTAGTATTCTGATCAAGTCAGTGGTCTCTTTTTCATAGACTCAGTTGTAATTTTTATTAAGCAAGAGACAATTATTTAGGTAAAATAACCTTCATATAATTATAATCTGATGTTTTATATAAATTTTAATGATCATTCAGGACAATGAGTTCTGATTCTTTTTACAATTATTGTCCACTTCTGTGGTCTCTTACTTTTATTTTTGAAACCAGTTGGAATTTGTAGAATTAGGCAGATCTGAAATTCAATCCAATTTGGTATATATGGATAAGCAATATGCAATAAACAGAAAACTAGAGAGCTGAAGAATTCTCTGCTCACCAAGGATATAACACAAAAGCCATTGTGAATGTTTCATGTAAGAGGATCATTTGGGCAAGAGGAAATTAATATAAATAAGGTTCTTTTTTACTTAGAATTTATCTACTGAAGAGTGAAAGGGGATCATATGGTTTGCCATTTGTATAGTAAAGAAACTGCTGTAGAAAAGTTGACAGCACTTTTATTTTTCTTTTGTTTATGTGCTCTTCTCAGTCTTCATTCTATTTATTTTTTTCTTCTGCTATGAAAGCCAATTATTTTATTTTTGGTTCTATAAATTAAGGAACTGCTTTAGTCTTCTATTGCAAAGTTTAAAAATGAATGAATGCAGTGATATGTTTACTTGCATTAACATTGTGATGGAAACAGGAAGAGTTTTTTCAAAAGCTTGGGTGTGTTCTTGGCCTCAATTATAGTACCAGTGATTGTGTCCAGAGAAAAGCAGTGTCAAGAAAGAGGAATCTGAATTAAAAATGAAGTGTCAGGTTTTTTTTGTTTTGTTTTGTTTTTGAGGAACTATAGATGTCTGGAAACAGTCTGGGATACTGAATAGTTCAAGAAGATCTACACAGAGACTCACACTGTATATAGTTTGGACTTTTTTCAGAGTGCCACAATGAAGTTCAGTTCTGTGCCTTCACAAAGAAGAATAACAAAAGAGGCTCCAATTCAGGTAGTAATACATAGTTATAGAAGAGTAATCAAATTTCATTTGGAACTGAATTTTTTTTGTCTGTCAAGTATGATACTTCAGTGTCTGTCATTTGTCATTCATGGACAGCAATCATTTACAGCAGAATTCCCCTACAGAAAAATAGAAAACTCAATAAGTGGTAAGGAAAAGAAATATTTTTTTTCCTTTCGAATTTTTAGGAAAAAAAAATGCTTTTTCTAATTATTACTATTTTATAGGAAACCTGCAGTCACAACAAAGTTTTTGATTAAATCTATGATGACATATTTAAATGTGATTCTAAAATTGCAAGGCTATATTGAGGAGAAAATGTTGCAATACGGAGAACTAAAGAAGAGTAATGAAGAAATCTTTTCACTTAGGAAAGTGTCATTGACTCTAAGGTGCCATTGGGAGAAGCACTTATTTTCCTCTATTTCCCTGTTTTCCATCTATACAATTAGGATAGATGTGGGGTTTTTTGTTTGTTTTTTGTTTCATTAGAGGAGTATTAGTGTGATAAACAAGCTAGGAATTCTGAGGAATAAAACTAACATCAGGACATAGCTAACAGAATTAGGTCAAGACATTTGTTATATTAATTAGTACAGAAATTAATTTGTTCTGAGGCAGATAGTGCTTGCCATTTTACATTTGTAGTAGAACAGGAAAAAAATAATAGGTTATGTAAAGAGAAAAGACATTAGCATAGGCTGTATAAAATTAGGGAGAAAAAAACAAACTGCTAAATATGATGAAATACTGAGTAAAGTCATATGCATCACTCAGAAGCAAAGGATAGATCTATTTACTTTAGGCAAATATTGTGTATCTGTACCTAATATGGGGAAAAAAATGTTTTTCAAGGTGAGAAAGACCTTTCAGTTTTAATAGTCATGATATACGAGTCCAGAGTTCTACAATGAGCGTAATTTGGTGATAGCACTTGACTGAGAAACTTCCACATCCATCTTGTGTGTGAGACCCTTTGGCTTGTGCCAAAGCAATTTTGTTTGTATCGCTGTAGACTGTACCCCTGAACAATTCAATGTTAAAAGCACCTATTAAAGGGGAATGAGCTGCTAGGGGGGCAGATAGAGTAGATTCTCTCCAGACTCGGTATTGGTAGTAAATCCCTCATAAATTAAAACTTCAGACAAATTATTTGAGTATGTCTCAGGAAACAGAAGATTTAAGTGTTGTAAACAAACAAACAAGAACAATAAACAAACATCTCCTAATACTCCATCGCTCCTTGAATTTAACAGCTATGAATATACAATCAGTAATATAATTAGTGTGGTCCGAAAATACAGTGCAGAAGTAGAGAACAGGTGTGAGGACCTTATGCCTGCATAATGCATGTTTCAAGGAGAGTAATTCTAGTCTGATCTCCTAAGCTGAACACTCCAGCAGTTCAGGTGCACTTGAGAGCACCTTTCGTTTTAGTTCCAGCTAACACATCATCTTGAATGAATATACAAAAATAGTTTAAGCACTCCTCAGTGCAGACGCAAGGATGGTAAGTCAGAAGATTTACTTTAAATCAGAAGATTTACTTTAAAAGTGAATCCAAACTAAAACTTTTTTTTTTCACTTCGAACACTCTCCTGAGAAATTATCAAAATATTGCATAATTTGCTTAGAGCTTTCCTCTAAGGTTGGAAGGAAGCTCCACAAGAACAAATCAGGGTGGTGAACAGCACACCAGTGACAACAGTTCATGCTCAGTATAACCTCAATGCAAAGACCTTTGATAAATATAGAATACATTAGTAAAACTCAAGGCTTGTCTGAATATGAATGATGACCTGAAAACCAAGTTTCTGCTCTGCTCTTAAGCAGGAGGAGAATTTAAAGGTGGAGGGGCTGCCTTCTGTCCACTTAACGTTATGATTTTTGACCACAGGCCATAGTCTTGCAGTGACTTTCATAGAAAGAGTGAGATGGACTGATTCTGCTACCCAAAGGTTATAAATATTTGGCAATTTGATGGAAATGCTTGAGGCCAGGTTAATTTGTTTGGGCTATGACTTTTAACCAGGAAAAAGTAAAAGATCTTGAAAAAATGTCTTGAATAATCTTGCTACTCTGTTCTGTAACCTGTATCTGTAATGTGTTTCATTATATACAGGTTTAAAAATATGATATCACACCAAATGAAATAGACATTATCACTCTGAACAAGTGATAAGCCACCTCATAAAGAACTATGTCTATATAACCTCTTCTCCATACATCTATGCAATTGGCATAGGATACTGATTAGGCAACATATCTGTCCAGTTTGATTTAGCTGGAATTTACATGAACCACATGTTTATTTGCAGGGAGTCAGTCATCTGCACTTTAAAGAATTTATTCATGCAGTGCAGTAATTCATCAACACTTTTTCCTGTCAGTGGGATTTTCCTAATATATTTGTGTAACTGCCAACATCAAAGATTACTCCTGAAATAAAAGATCATCCCATTTCATAGCAGAAAGAATTAAAACATCAAAGTTTGCTAGTGTTTCAGTAAATTCGTATGTTAATTTTTAGTGCCTGACAGAAATGCCTCACTAGGTCAAAATTTTGCAGCTTTTGCAGAAAGGAACAGTTTGCCTTACAGAAATGAGGAATAATTAGTGGTTTCATAATTAATCTATTAGGTAAATATTTTATCCAAAAGAATTGATGTCACCTAAACCAAATGATTTGATATGCTCAAAAAGCATTTGTTTCATTTTAAAATAAGGAGAACTACAAAATACTGTGTACATCTTTGATCTGAAGTTTGTTCTTTATAGCATAACAATGGGACTCAGAGCATCCTTATAAGGAGTTTAAGACACAACATCAAGACGTTCCTCTTCCACAGAGGTCAAGTGATTGTGTTTGAAACAAACAAACACAAATAACAACACTTTTCCTTTACTGTAAAAGCAACTAGCATTATTAAGTTAACTTCTCCATTGTATCTTATCATAACAGGTCAACCCCACACATAAAGTATGGTAAACTGGCTTATGAGGTTTTGCCCCACTTGTTTTTCAGTGTCATTTAAATTGAAGAGCTTCAAAACAAAAATGTTTTGTTTCGCTAATTCTCTTCTTTGTATTTGAAACTGTTCCCATTTGTCAAAGGACCCAACTTGTGCCTCACCAAGATCAGTAAAAAAAAAATGAAATTCAGGGACAACGATCAGATGATACTGTCATTACTTTAAAATGTTCAGGGGAATCCGATATTTTCCTTCAATATTAGAAACAAATAATATTCAACCATTTCACTAAATTATTCAAACTCATGCACTACAATCAGGTTTTGAAAAGGGCCAAATTTTCAGGTTGCTTCTAATTTGCAAGCCCACTTTTATGTGTACCATTGATAGCATCTCTGTTTGAATCTGCAAATTATGTTTTGAACTGTGAACTGTTGTCTCTAATTTGTGCTATTAGTGTTTTGAATAAGTGCCTAATCTTGGTCCTCAAAAATATGTCAGGAGCTGTGATTGGAAAGCCAGTGTAGGTATAATGTTATAGATGATACATTGTGCATTAACAGTAGAGCATTTCTTATGATTGCTGCACTGTTATCTTGAAGTAGACCTGCCCTGATTAAAATAAAAAAAATAAAAATAAAAAAAAGTACCAAAAGACTGCTCCTCCCTTGAAATTCCAGTGTTATTTATGAAAAATACTTTTGGGCTTCTGTGTTCATTTGCTGACATTATTGCAGTTCATTGTGTTATAATAGAGTTATAATTTAGATCTAAAATGTAATGACCAGTCATTGTTATTCTGTTCTCTATGTTCTGCCTTAGCTGAAATGGTGTATTAACTAGTATAAACTGAAAAAACGAAGGTGCCTTACAGAAATTTAAAAACTGGAACGAAATTGTATAGGATTAAAACAATTTATATATATATATATGTATAAAGCAAGATTTGTTATTGTATTAGCTAGCATAGCTGAATAATAGCCTTTAACAAGATTACTTCTGTTATTTAGTTGGGTAATTTGTATAGAGGCACTATCCAACTAGCTTCCATTGCCTAGCCAGAGGTGTTGACAACAGAAATGCTACCCCTCCAAAGGGTCTATCCTCTCCATCCTTGGGGCAGGCATGGCACCTTGACATATGCAGGTAGAATAACTGTGATTTTAGCTATAAGTTAAACTGGTAGTAAAGAACAAAGAACATATATGCAATTTCTGAGCCTTGCAATCTTTCACTATGGCAGAATGCCTTTAAAAAACAGTATCACTTTTGTAGGGGAGAAAGGAAGTGGAAAGCATCAGTTGGTTTTTAGTGTGTTTTTTTCTTTTTACACAGGATGTTGCCTCTGCTTCTGCTACTGCTGATAATACTTCATCTTTCTGGCAGCATAATAACATTTCTCTCAATGTTATAACAAGCAAAGATGCTTAACGATGAACATAGTATCAGGCAGTGACAAGAATTTTAGGCCTCTATATCTGCAGGCTTGTAGTCATATTAAATGTAACTCATTTGGTGGATTTAGAATTAGTTAAAATCTTGTAAAAGCAGTCACCCAAACTAAAAACTATTTCTGTTTTTCTCTACCTTCAACGTGCTCTCCAGTGTAGCAAAAAGTATATATATATATTTTGTCTGAGAAGATTTGCAGGGAGTTTATTTTTCCCCTTTGGTACACAGAGGCTCAAGTAAACAGCATCTGTAATATCTGACCTTCTGTGCACAGATTTCCCAGTGTGCCCTGAACAAACAGAAAAATCCAACCCTTTTGTATTTCGATCCCTTGACGTACAGGGATATGCTGTAAGGCACTCAAGATCAAAATATTTAAATAAATTCTGTTGATTTGAAAATTAAACAATAGAAGTAAAATCCATGGATTTTTCTTACACTTTCAGAATTTGTAATATATTTCAGAAAGGTCTGCTCAAAATCAATTTCTCATTGCAGAAAGCAGTAACTGCAATATAGTCTCAAAGCACATATTTCAGTTGTCCATCACTTTCCTTAACTTCAAACTTTGAGGAACAGTTTTTTAGACCTAATCTCTTCCCACAGGTTTGTTCTTTCTCTTTTAACATAAATTCACCATTTTTAGAACACCATGAAAAAGAACAGTGAAATATGCTTCTCTCACAGTAAAAGAAAAAAAAAGTTGCAATTTTTTTAACAGCACCACTGTCGCTGCTGCTGGTTTCAACTGCTGAAACTTGGCATGGAAAGACCTTTTGCTCTTGAGAAGAGCCTCTGAATGCTCTTGCAAGCGTTTGTTTTGAGTTGACCAAGTTGTGAGAATTTACAAATAACATGCTGGTTACATGCGACAGGTTTACTTTCTATATGTTTGCTAAGTTTGTAATACATGGAGTTAATCTCCTGTACTGCAGAATGAAATGTATCCCGCAGCTGCACAGATCTGAGAAAAAGCTTCAGCAGGAGTCCTGCTGTGGGTAGCATATGACAGAGAAAATCCAGTTACTGCAATGCAGACTGTGAGGTCTGCAGCAACTGAGTCAAAAGCTTCCTTTTTCCTTCTTTCCAGGAAACATCAAAACTTGCAGAGCTCTCATTCTGCTCCGTACTCTTCTTGTGTAGTTTGGGAGTCCTGTGGAAGAGAACTCTTCTGGTGACCCTTTGCTCAATGGAAATAGCTTCTGTTCTTACGGCACGAGAGCCTGGGCCCTTCAAGAAGATGCCTCCCAGCTTGACAGCTGCCTGCAAGGATGCCCTCACAGGCCAAGGCTGGGCACATATTTCAGATAAATAGAAGTATCTGCCTAAATATAGGCTTCCTTCAAAACTATGTGCATTCTGTGATACCAAGTGTGTTTCTGAGACGATATTCAATGTATATTGCAGTAATATCTGATGAAAGGGGGCAGAAAATAATGCAGAAATCCCAGTACTAATGAGAGTTTTCCAGTAATTTGGGATTCTTCTCAACAGTTCGTTTGGCAAGATTTCTATATCAAAACTTCATTTTTTTGACACACCTTGACTGGAATTAATTTCTTATGTGTCTGTGGTATTATAAGACAGTTGAAATATATCTGCAAAAACATACAAAAATTTCAAGCAGCTGTTTGAATGTGTGCCTTGTTAAAACAGTTTTAGATGTGCTCTTACTATTCTTTCAGTGACAGGAAGTGTTTAATGAATGAGGTTTAGAAAGAATGAGAACATACATGGAATGTATTAGAAAAATGGAAAATTTTAAATGTAGAATCCATTGACCACTTCTCAGTTAAAAATGCTGCATGTAAATTATAAACAATCTGCTGATATTTGCTAAATCATAAAATTATGTTTCATAGAATATCCAAGTTGGAAGGGACCCACAAGAATCATTGAGTACAATTCCTGGGTCCCAGAAGGACCACCCAAAAAATAAGAAAAGAAAAAAAAAATCAGACCATGTGTCTGAGAGTGTTGTCCCAATACTTCTAGAACTCCAGCAGGCTCAGTGCTGTGACCACTTCCCTGGGGAGCCTGTCCCAGTGCCCAACCACCCTCTCAGTGAAAAACTTTTTCATGATATTCAGCCTGACCCTCCCCTGTCCCAGCTCCATGCCGTTCCCTCGGGTCCTGTCGCTGTCCCCAGAGAGCAGAGCTCAGCGCCTGCCCCTCCGCTCCCCTCGTGAGGGAGCTGCAGGCCGCCATGAGGCCTCCCCTCAGTCTCCTCTTCTCTGGGCTGAACAAACCAAGTGACTTCAGAAGCTCCTCATACGTCTTCCCCTCCAGACCCTTTACCATCTTTGTTGCCCTCCTTTGGACACTCTCTAACAGTTTTATCCTTCTTATACTGTGGTGCCCAAAACTGCACAGGGTGCTTAAGGTGAGGCCACACCAGCGCAGAGCAGAGCAGGACCATCCCTTCCCTTGACTGGCTATCAAAGCTGTGCCTGATGCGTCCCAGGGTACAGTTGGCCCTCCTGGCTGCCAAGGCACACTGCTGGCTGATGTTCAGCTTGCTATCCACCAAAACCCTCAGATCCCTTTCTGTGGTGCTGCTCTCCAGCATCTCGTCCCCCAGTCTGTACGTATAAGCAGCGTTGCCCCTTCCCAGGTGCGGAATCCAGCACTTGCTCTTGTTAAACTTCATGCGGTTGGTGATTGCCCAGCTCTCTTATTTGTCCAGATCTCTCTGCAAGGCCTCATCACCTTCAACAGAGTCAACAACTCCACCCAATTTGGTATCATCCATGAACTTGCTCAAAAAACCTTCAGATCCTTCATCCCAATCATTTATGAAAACATTGAAGAGGACTGATCCTAAAATGGAGCCCTGGGGAACCCCACTAGTGACAGGTTGCCAGACTGATGTAACCCCATTTACAAGAACCCTTTGGGCCCAATCCATCAGTCAATTGTTCACTCATCTTATTATGCTTTTATCTAACTGTATTCTGGTCATTTTGTCCAGAAGGATACTGTGAGAGTCAGTATTGAAAACTTTACTGAAATCCATAGTGATTACATCAACAAGCTTCCTTGGTCAACAGGCCGGGTGATCTCGTCATAGAAGGAAATTAAGTTTTTAGACATGACCTTCTTCTAGTTGACCTTCCTCAGAACCCATGCTGGCTCTGACCAATGCTTGCATTGTCCTTTAAATGCTTTTCTTTAACTCCCAGAATAATCTTCTCCATAATTTTACCAGGCACTGAAGTGAGACTCACAGGCCTGTAATTGCCAGGATCTGTTTGATCTTTCTAATTTTGAAAGTCGCATTAGGTGCAGCATTTACAGTAAAGGAATGAAACACTTGTAAACACTTCATCATTAAAAGTGTAGGATTTGAATTTTAACTTTTGTAATTGGAGTAATCTTTTTTAATTCAAGCTTTCATGCAGTTCAAAGTACAGAGACTTTCCACAATGTAATTTAGACCAATCTGGATATTTTGATGTTGTTTTTTATTATTTGTATTATGGTAGTGTATTGATGTTTATGATTCTCTACACAAATATGTTTTAATACGAATGGCATGGGAAAATGCTGCTCTTAGAAAGGGCAGATAGACTTGCTAGGAAAAGTCTTGGAAGACAGAACTTTCAGTAAGCTCTTAATTGACTTAGGAAAAAAAGTCCATTAACACTGAAAGGCTTATGCATTTCTGGAAATTACATATGTGGCAATTTCCCTAAGGTTACACAGAGGGATAAAAGAGTTGTGAAGAGTACCCAAGCCTTCTAACAGACATTACAGTGATCACTTGACTAGAAAACTATTCAAATAATTCACATAATGCATCATTGGTATGACGTTAGCTATCCTTATCTCCATCTTTCTTGTCTACATGACCTATAAAGTCACAAAGATCTTGTGTAGAAGCTGCTAGAAGACAGTATTCCCAAATAATCCTTCAACATAAATTCATTTGGGTTTATGGCAGCTTTGTACACAATGGGAATAGATTAAGCAGTTTCCATATTTCTGACCTATAATCCAATTCTGTACCAAACAATGAGGGGCTCTCTGCAGTTCTTTTAGCCGCTGGAGAGAATAAACCAGCAATCCAAAGGTTTTGCATTGTCGTAGTATTGCTTCTTCTATCATAACACACGTAACATATGCATTTATACAAATCAGCTATTGAACTGAGGTGACTGCAAACAGCAACCATTTCAGGCATCCGTGCTAATATACCGAGGGCTGCTTGTCAGAGGGAACTGTCTACAAAATTAGCTCCAGAGAGCTTAAGGCAAAGATGAAACTAAATCTTGGAGGTATCAGCTCCTTCCTGTGTAAAATACATCAGAAAGCTAACAAAATCATTCTTAAAGGATTAAGTAGCATCCATAACTTGTAAAACTCTGTGGTTAGAAGTTCTTGATAAAGCCTACTGTAACAGAATATTTCAATAGATAAGGAGAATATTATGATCTGAAACTAATATAAAATTTTACTTGAAGAAGTGATTTAAATACACTATCAGTTTTAATACAAGATAATAGGGTCAAATATTTCAATGAGTCTCATGTAGAGAAGTGTTTTCATGTAGAGATAATCATCATAAATAGAAGAAATGCAGAAGCAGAAACAATAAAAATCACCAAAATAACCTATAAAGAGTAAACGTAAAGCACTATCAACATGAATTGATTTTAACTTCAGTGTCTCAGCAAAGGGATGTCTTTACTTATACCGGGATAGGTGCCATGCAAGAGATTATTGCTTTTTCTCACACTGGCTCACAGTCAGACTTGGGGAGGCTATCATAATGTTCAGCATACTACAAGGTTTAAGATAAGAAAAAAAATGAGGAAAGTGAGATTAGCACCGTGAAGAACCTTCACGTTTTAGTTTTATAACAGTAATGCAGCAAGAGGAATCATGAAATCCCCAGAGAATATGCAAGAAGAGGAAAACAGAATGAATTAGGAAAGATGAGATGTAATTACTGCTGCTCTCTGACCGGACTATATTTGTAATCCTGTGAAAGTAAACAGGTTTGTAGGTGACCTTTTGGGAAAGCAGCTAATGGAACACACAAACAGCAGACGGAGAAGTGTAAGGAGTTTAAGAACATTGAGATTCTAAATTAAATCCTTTGCTATTACCTTGGACATGACTAGGAAATGAAAAATATTTTTGAGATAATCCATTTAAATGTTTGTAATTCAAGAACTCTTAAATATGTCAACAACAACGAAAAGAAGCACCCATCAGAGACTACATGAACGTTTTTGGCTGTTTATTTTTAAATGTGACTGCTATTTATGAGGGTTCTTAATACTGCAACAGACCCATCAGTCATTGAATTCAGTTTCCTTCTGCTATAGTAAATAAAATCACATAGGCAGTTTTATTTTTAAAAAAAAATGTAATTTTGAAAATGACAGCAGGCTTGATAGGCTTGAAAGAAGTACACAGACACTATCTCTCAGGTCCTTTCAAACTGCTGAGCTGTCCTCTACCTTCTCTGTCCCCAAGATTGCTCTAATCTCTTATTGCTCCTCATGGTGGAAAAAGAAAATTGTTATAAATTCAGTTTAAGTATCAGATTAGAACCACTGGGTAACAAAATACAAGCGCCACTTAGTTAAAATATGCAGTATTAGACCTTAAACAGAAGAAACCAAGGGACAGTTTATAAAATCCATGATATACAGGTTGTAAACCTATACAATTCAATGGCACCTTTTAATTTTGTGTTGCACTGGAACTACTAAGAGATGCAAATTTCAACATCAGTGTAAAATGTTCAAAGCCTGTTGAAAATTCAAAGCTGAGTATAACCCTATGTGGATGTTTCACTTGATATTTTTGATTATGCTCATGGTTGTTTTGTACCTCTTATTAGTTACAAGAATTTTAAAATCCAGGGATGCAGTCATTTTTTAAAAATATATATGACTGAAATGTTATTCTCTAAATTGACTCATTCACTGTGGATTAGGTACAACTAAGGAGTCTGGAGTGCTCAGGATTTCTAACTTCAGAGTGTTAACTGATGACAGCAGGACAAGCTTTTAATAACATTTTTCCTTTATCAGCATCTTTCAGTCATTAAGCTGTTATTAATAAAATCAAGCCATTTTTATTAGTAGCAGGCAGCTACTCACACAATACCTGTGCTTCTTCACTGGCGCAGGTCGCTGGCACACATAGACATGCTTTCAGCTGCCTGCTGGTGCATGGCTGAGACAGCAGCTCCAGCTATTTGCTCAGAAGCACAGAGTTAAGTTATTCTGTAGCAGATACCAGAAAACAGCCTTAGTAATGCAAAATCACCTCTCAATCATAAAGTTATCTCTCATGAAAGAAAGATGGAAGCCTACACTTTCCTATTCATATATGCAGTGTATATGTGTACTGCCATCTATTACCAAGACAAATGCCTGATCACAGCTAGATGTATGATGGTATCTTTCACAGTCAATATTATACAATGGAAGATTAGTGATCCAGCAACCATACACTATATCAGCTGGCCCAAATTCATTTTTCCTCCAAAACCTATGTAGCAGTTATAATGCTTTTAGCTTTGGAAGTGTTATAGCATGGCTTCAGGATCCTGAGCACCAACAGGTTTTCCCTATTGATCTTCCCCCTGGTGATCTGGACACAATCATTGTGCTGTGTTTAAAAATGTACCATATATTTAAATTCTTAACAATATAACTAGGGGTTATTTTCTTTCATTATCAAAGTTGGAATCCATGTCTAGCAGATATCAATGCTGGATTACTTGAACAGCTGCTTTTTCAGGTCCCTAAAACAAACTAACGTGAGATAATGTGAATAATAATCCAGAAGCAGGGTATAATTATTTCTTCAGCATAAGCAAACCTATGCAAATCTTGCAGCATATATCTGACATTTCTTGAATACATTTTCACAGAAAGATTAAGATTCTGATATATCTTATTTGTTGTGTGCTTTAGTGTGTCTTCAGTCCATAAACGTGTTGATGATACCACAGTTTTCAAATCTATGTTCTTGATCTCACTTATTTGATTGTCTTCCCTCTTGCCAATTTTAAGCTTTTATTTATTATTATTTTTTTAATTTACTTTCATTTGGTTTGTTCTCTTTTTTTCCTATCCTAATGTTTTCTCTGTGTATACCTTTTGCTTTCTGTCTCCGTGAGCTCTCATTAAACACATTTGACTAACATTATACGGGTTACCTAAACTACATTGAACGTATTCATATTGATGTCTCTGGAAGCCAATGGAAGCCAATAGTCTTTTCTAAGATGGAGTTTGTCTCTCCTTAAAACAGGTATTTAGGAGGAGTCAAATTCTAAGACTGGTTATTTCTCCAACACTACCTACATGAGTAACCTGGGGGACCATCTCAGATGTCTAGCAAGTACACATCTAAAATCAAATGAGATATATCCAACACTGAGAGTTTCCTGAACAAATTCTGTGAAGAAGTGCTACTGAAGTTGATGCATCTAAAATCATTCCCACTGTTCAGAAGTTCCCTTGCTTGCAGCTGCTGCCATCTTTATACAGCTTGCTGTTGTTCCGGGCACTGTTGCTTCCTGTGTGCCAAAGACTTATGCTTTCCTTCTTTGTATGCTGTTCCACTCTCAACATTTCAACAGTCTTTGTTACAGCAGTTCAATTTAAAAGCAGGATGCTGAAGCTGTGTTTCATTCCACATCTAGCGTATTAATTGTCTCTTGCTGAAAAGGCTAAGCTGCTAGTATTTTGTGCATTTACTGGAATAAATGTCTGTGTGGGCGCCTGATTTTCTCTTCTGCAACAGACTCCTTTTTGCCTTGCCAGAACATGCAAGCTGATCTGAGTGAATGTTCTGTTTTTTAATTCTCTATGGTATAGTGAACTTAAGTCAACCTCTCCTAATGTCACTCTCTGTCTTAGGCTGCTGAGGTCCATTAATATCTGATCCCAAGTGGGGGTCTGTAAATTCATCAAAATTGAATATTCATCTCAAGATCACAAAAATCTTTATTAAATAATTCAAATATTTCTTACCTTTTCCTGCTTTATGAAATGAAAGTAAGATCTCTCAAAAGTTTTTTTTCTTGTTAGGAATGCAATGATCTGGAAACTTTTGTGGCACAGTCTGGCAACTTGTTCTTCTTGTCTTAACTGAAGGTAGTTAAATGACTGAGAGCAAGCAATTTATTTTTAAAAAATATATTTGTGTTGTTGCTTTTTGTGACTCCTCTCACATTCATGAAGAGATTTTTTTTTCTTTTCAGATCTTTATTTCAGCTGCATTCCCAGTGCTATATTTAAGTTGCTTCCACACTGTAATTGCTTTTTCCTCTGTGCCGACATTCAAAGATACTTTCTTCTGTTTCCGCTCTCATTTCAAGATGCTTTTTTCTTTGTTTGTTTGTTTATTTTTTTCCCTTTCCACTTTTGCTGTAACGACAGAGTTGCTGAGTTTTTTGGTGGTGTTTAAGAGGACTCTAATGTACAAACAGTTAAGCTACCAACACAGATAGAAAGATTTTAAAATGGAGAGAGAAGATCTGTGGACCATGTTTTCACATATTACATCTTGTGTAAACCAGGAAACTTATTTTAACCGGCCACTCTAACACTTTGGCTGTATATCTCATCCTCAGGTCCCTGAGGCTGCAGAAGCTTACTTTTCTAAAATCCATTACCCTTATTTTCTATGCACTATTAAACAAAAATACCGATTGTTATATATCTATATGTTCTAAATACTTGAGGGATTATTTCTTCAGCACAATGAAATGAAGATACTTTAATTTGGCAAAATACAGTAGTTGTATGTTTCAAGCAGCTCCAAAAATATTAAGCCATTTTATTTTACCCCAGAGGGACAATGTTCTGAGCTCACTAATGGTCTTATATTCCTTTACCAGAAAATTAAAGTTGTAAGTATTGGTAAGCCTATTGCTGTTTTTGTTATTGCTTTGTGTTCATGTTGGAAATAATTCATTGGCTAAAGTACAATTAAAATCTTATCTTTAAGAATCCGAGCATGATACTAGGGATATGTACTTGGAATGCTACAAAATATCTCTCTGCAGAATTACTGTGCTTTATTTTGTTTTACATTAAGGTTGTGTTTGTGACATTCCTCTGGTTTCTAATCAACATATATAGATTTTTAAATAAATCAGTAGAATGCTCTCAAGCCATATTTCAAGTCGTCTTACATTTAATTCCTGTCTGTGTATAATGCAATCCCTATAAGCTTATAGAATCACAGTGGTTCAGATGGTGTCTGAAATCTGCTATACTTCTAACAGGGCTCTTAATAGATGGTCTGGCTATATCTGTACTAGCAAATTAAACATGCCAAGGACGATCTACAGGCACAGAGGCTGTTAGGAAGCAGCAATTAAAATTCTGTAGCCTCCAAATGGGGAGGGAAAATGTGGGAGGTATACTACACTCAAAATACCCATGAATTCTATGAGAGATATGTTACTCAACCTGGACCATAACCATGCCAAATTTTGGCAGGTTGTTGTCTACTGACTCCATATGGAGATCTGGTGACCTGGAATATTTACTGATGCTAGTACAGATGTGACCTCTGAATCCTGAATCAGGAATTAATTCTGCTGTAAATAATTTGAGTTCTTTCCTGGCTTTAAGGAATTATTTATATTAGTCTTTTCATTTGTCCGTAACCTATAGCTTGCTACCTACATGTGTAACACACAAATTATTTTCCTGTGACTGAATCTGTTGTGTTGTTTTTTGTTTTTGTTTTTGTTTTTGTTTTTTTCCAGAGATTCTACTTGACTTTTCCAGAATTCTTCTGATCCTCCCTAATAGGAGGACACTTAGACAGTTACAAGCTTTCTGAAGAAGCTATAGATGGCAGGATAGCATCTACTTTTAGAAATCTCTGATATACGCAACAATTCTACATACATGCAACACTGTTTTAGCTGGAGGAAGTAGGAGCTCAAATGTTGCAGTCGGATGCCAATAATAGTCAGAAGCAAGTATTAAAAGCTCTAAAAATAGGGATTTAAATAGAAAGAGTAAAATAATTCCAGTCATAATATGGTAAATAACACTGAAACTGTGGCTCTGGTACTTTTTAGCTGGTGGGGATTCCCACTGTGCAATGCTATCTACTGGCAGCATGTAGTTGTCCTGGTATATTGTGGTGCGGGGCATTGTACTGGGATGTGAGTGCTATCCGTGCTTAGCAAGAGGGAGAAATAAAACTCAGTAAGATTTTAATGAGGATTATGAAGTTCCCATGGAGTTCCCGCTGCTGTCCAGGTAAGAACTGCCCCTGCACCTGAGTGAATTTCAGAAAAACAGACGCGGAGGTTCAAGTGAAATGCAACATTTTTTTATGAACACATACAACTAGTTTACACTTACGGAACAAATTAAGCAGTGCTCTTAGGCTATCTTTTTCTTCCTGATGACACCTCACTATAATTTATTAGTGATAATGAGTTCTGGAAGTAAGGGAAAGTACTGAGAAAGAGCTCTGGGAATAGTTCAAATAAATTACAAAATTAACAGTGTGCCCTGGCAGCCAGGAGGGCCAACTGTGTCCTGTGTCTGGCACAGCATTGCTAGCTGGTCAAGGGGAGGGATTGTCCTGCTCTGCTCTGCGCTGGTGTGGCCTCACCTTGAGTGCTGTGTACAGTTTAGGGCACCACAGTATAAGAAAGATATAAAACTGTTAGAGAGCGTCCCAAGGAGGGCAACAAAGATCGTAAAGCGTCTGGAGGGGAAGACATATGAGTGGCTGAAGTCACTTGTATTGTTCAGCCCAGAGCAGAGGAGACTGACAGGAGGCCTCATGGCGGCCTGCAGCTCCCTCATGAGGGGAGCGGAGGGGCAGGCGCTGAGCTCTGCTCTCTGGGGACAGCGACAGGACCCGAGGGAACGGCATGGAGCTGGGACAGGGGAGGTTGTAGTGTTTTTACCCAGCTGAGCAGCTGAGCTCCATTACAACCACTCTCACTCCCCCTCCTCAAAGGAAAAGAGGGATAAAATATGATGAAAAGGGTTCAAGGGTTGAGATAACGACAGGGGGATCACTCAACAATTATTGGCATGGGCAAAACAGATTTAGCATAGGGAGATTAATGTAATTTATTACCTATTACTAACAAGCTAGAGCAGTGAGAAACTAGAAGCAAACTACAAAAACCTCCTCCCCCCAAGCAGCGCAGGGGAACAGGGAATGGGGGCTGCGGTCAGTCCCTAATGCTTCATCTCCACCACTCCTTCACGGTCACTCTCTGCCCCTGCTCCATGTGGGGTCCCTCCCACGGGATGCCGTCCTTCCCGAACTGGGCCTGCAGGGGCAGCCCACAGGCAGCAGCTCTTCAAGAACTGCTCCCACACGGCTCCGTACCACCGGGTCCATCCGTCAGGAGCAAACTGCTCCAGCACGGGTCCCCCACGGGCGGCAGCTCCCCCCAGACCCCCTGCTCCTGCGTGGGCTCCTCTCCACGGGCTGCAGCTCCGGCCCGGGGCCTGCTCCTGCGGGGGCTCTCCATGGGCCGCAGCCTCCTCCAGGCCACATCCACCTGCTCCACCGGGGGCTCCTCCACGGGCTGCAGCGTGGAGATCTGCTCCGTGTGGGACCCATGGGCTGCAGGGGGACAGCCTGCTCCACCAGGGGCCTCTCCACAGGCCTCAGGGGAACTTGTGCTGCGTGCCTGGAGCACCTCCTGCCCTCCTTCTGCACTGACCTTGGGGGCTGCAGGGCTGGTTCTCACTCCTCGTTCTCCCAGCTGCTGTTGTGCAGCAGGTTTTTTTCCTTTCTTAAATCTGCTGTCACAAAGGTGCAAGCAACATCACTTATTGGCTTGACTCTGGGCAGTGGCAGGTCCCTTTGGAGCTGGCTGAAACTCTCTTATCTAACGTGGACGCAGCTGCTGGGCTCTGCTCACGGAGGCCACCCCTGCAGCCCCCCACTACCAAAACCTTGCTATGTAAACCCAATACACAGGTTCAGGCTGGATATTAGGAAAAGGTTTTTCACTGAAAAGAACCTGAAAAGGTTCTTCACATCACCAAGCCTGTCGGATTTCAAGAAGCATTTGGACAACACTGTCAGACATAACATCTGATTTTTGGGTGGTCTTGCGTGGAGCCAGGAGTTGGACTTGATGAGCCTTGTGGGTGCCTTCTAAGTCAGGATATTCTACGATTTTCTAAATATTAAGGAACAACTTTCCATTAATAGCTTTGGCTAATTTTTGCGAGCATCTTTATTCTCAACAATGGAATTTTCTATAAAAGAGCAATATGAAAGTAACAGATTTTCAAATTATAGAGCTCACAGCTGAACACTTAAACCCGAAGCAGCAACTCAGAAATATGGGTGTAAGGAGCTTCTTACCTACAGCTATTTCTCTAAAAATAAGCACACAAAAATACTTATGCACAGTTTCTTAAGCAGAAGAAATGCAAGAAAACAGCAAATACATGGAAAGATTCAGGAAAGCTTCTCAACAGAAGTTGTAAATGCTTTATTGCTCATGAGTGTTTGTGATATTTCTGCCTCTCTGACACCTAATGTTTGCTTCTCCTGTCCTCTTTGATACTTTCTCATTTCTCCCACACTAGTCTATGTGTTTTGTCCCTTTGTTTCCTTGCCTGCACCACTGTCATTGCTGTCCCACTCTCTGTCTAGCTGACACATCTATTCACTTCGATATTTTATGTGAAGCTGTCACATTAAATTCAGTTTATTAGCACAACATTTGTACGAAATGATTTTATGGTTTAGCTATATTTTTTTCTAGATATTTTTTCCCAAAATTATTGCAATATGGGAAGCCAAATACAAAAAGTGAAGAAGGTGAACTGAAATTTTAGATCACATTTTAAGACTGACATTCTCATGTTCCATAAAAAGTTTGACAGGCCTATTTAGTCACCTTTTTAAAAGCAAGCCTGATTTTATTCTATTAGGCTATAATATAATCCATAAATGTACCCTATACATGTCAGTATTCTGTAATTTGTTGACATCTTTTAGATAGAAATAAATAACCTCCTATCTTATTGCTTATGCAGTCCTCCTTTTCATCATGGTGAGAAACAGGCAAAATGACTACACTGCCTCAACTGAAACAGGAATTAATTAGCTGTATCAGTACTTTGTGAAGGATTAGTACAGAGCAAAACCAAAGTCTGAGTCCAAAAACCTGAAAAACAAATCACTTAATGTTGCATAACAAGCTCTTATGAAGCAAAGCAGTCACGTAAGTTTCTTAGAACAGAATAACTTCACCTATTCCAAAACACTGTCGGATATGTAAGACATGGAGCTATAGGTGTTCCCAAGCTAGCACTATGGATGCGGGGAACATGCATCAGAATGCACGATGGCCTTCACCTGCTACATTTGGTCCAACACTTATGATAAGGAATGAAGAGAGTTGTGGACAGCTTCTCCATTTACACAGAATTAAGTACAGAATGGCAGAATGAAGTACAAGGAACTACCTACCTGACTTTTCTTTTCAAGAACATAGCAGCTTTCATAAATTCTGGCTTTTCACAAGCTTGCTGATTTTCTGGCTGGCCTGCTAAATTATGTCAAAGTAGTTTTGATTTCTTACAGAAAGAAATAGTTCCCAAATATGTCAGTGACTGCAATAACAGTTAAATGTCATTGTATGCTCAGGAATTAATTCATTCACCAAACAAATCTGAACTTGGACCCATTTTTCAACCTTCAGCTTCAGACTTGAACATGAAATTGGTTGTTAAACCTCATTTTTTCCAGCTGTATCAGTTGGTCTAATAATGGCATTTATATTCTGTGGTAGATTCTGAACACCGTAGCTACCCAAAAACCAAGCTAATACAAAATCATTTAAAACTGGAGAATATTAATGAATAAATTGCAAAATACACTTTCTGGGTATTTTTCAGAACATTTTCCTTTTTTTGATGTTGTTGTTTTGTTTGTTTGTTTATTTGTTTGTTTGTTTTTTACCACCTCTTATGAAGAATGTTAAACAGAGGTTAAGTATGGAAATAGTTACATCACTGAAAATAGAGACTATGAGTGGAAAAAAATCAAAACGCCATTGTATTTACAGATATTTTCTTTATTGTAAACTATAGCACCATGGTGCATGTTCACGTCATTTTCCAGTGATCTTTCAGTACAACAAAATTATTATTTTTTTTATTGTTAATATTATTTTATTTTTATTTCTTTCTTAGAGAGAGAGAGATTTTTAAGGTTTATTTGTTTATTTTGATCTTGATGTCTCTTCTGGAGCATCACGATTGCAGGGGGTATCAAAGGCTCAGTAACAGCAGAGTAACCAAAAGGTCTGGGGAAATTAAGAATCACAGAATCATCTAGGTTGGAAGAGACCTCCAAGATTACCTAGTCCAACCTCTGACCTAACACTAACAAGTCCTCCACTAAACCATATCACTAAGCTCTACATCTAAACATCTTTTAAAGACATCCAGGGATGGTGACTCGGCTTGACCTTGTCTCCTTTCAGCTTCCTCTGGGTGCTCAGGTGCCTTGACCTGCTCAGCTGCCATCAGGGTAGCAGCAGTAAAGCAGTGCTGGAAAGAACTGGGGTGGGAAAGGACTTCAAATTCTCTACTGGAGTCTGAAATGGCTCTCTACATTCACGTTAATGGAATGAGACAAACCTCAGACCTTTTCACTGAACAGACACAGATACAAACTTATACGTTTCTTTGGAAAATGTTTACCTCGTTCGTCAGTGCTGGAACTGAATCAGAGGATTCAGGCAATAAAGGTAATACTGTCACTGCAAAGGTGGAGAAAGCAGTTTGGCTGGGCAATGATGGCTGCTGGTTACTGAGGCACTTTGTGACCATTCCCTGGCAAATATCTTTCCCTGGCAAATATCTTTCCCCCAAGAATCACTAGAAAGAAGCAAGCAGCCTCAGTGGTATGTATGAGACCTGATTACATTACCTGGAGTCCCACAAGCAGGGTGGTACCATAGCTGTTCTGAGCAAGTGGGAAGGAAGTTGTCTCTCTGCTTTTTCTCTAGTGAGCAGAGAGCAGCTGGGAGGTGAGCAGACATCAATGCCAGCTGAGCCTCAGTGTAGCTTTACAACAAATTAATTCATTAGCTGGGATATGTGGGTTTACATGAGTCTTGAATGATTAATAGCATAACAAGTGCACTGCAGACACTCAGAGGGCACTAAAAACATATGGATTTAAAAATTCTTCTGAGGAAAATTCTTGTTCTTACCCTGAGACCTAAGTAACCTGCTTCACTTCTTGTTCATATATATCTAGATGGACCTAAGATAAAATAAGCCCATTTTCTACTGCTGTTTTCCAGAATTCACTTACTTCGTACCATGGCAAGTACTCCAAATGCCTTGTTAAAACAACTCAAATGTCTGGGAAGTTCTTCTTTGGACCAGCAGGAGAGCATGAAGAGTCAAATAGACTAAACAAAAGCATAATATAGATGGGGAAAACTGATTATTAGAGGTTACATAGTTAACAATGAAATAGATCAGCTTTGAAGGAGGAATTTGTTCAGAACCTTTCTTTTTTTTTTTTTTCTTTTTTCTTTTTTTAGTCCATTTGGTTCTTGTTGATCTTGTTTGTGTACATATGGAAATGTATACATTCATGTCAAAAATGTTCAAAACTAGCTGAGCATTTATTCACAAGTAGAACTATCTGCAATAATCATTTGCTACCAAAACCAATAATTTCAGTAAGATGTTGGCTGTCTTTCAATCCCATCTTAGTTTCAATATAGAAGTAAGTTGCATTTATAAATATATCTTCTTTAGATGCTGGTTCAGATGCATCATGCTTTAGGCAGGGAAAAATGCTAGAAATGACATCACTGCAGGATGGAAATCTATGAGCCAAATCCGCCTGACGGTGCATTGAAAATAAGACTCTTTTTTTTTTCTTTCTTTCTCCCAACATGTTGTTTAGATTTTTGTGTAATAGAATTAAACATTTCGAGTTTCAATGAGAATAAACAAATAGCTGAAAGTTAAAGTGCTCCTGCATTCATCTTAGTAGTGTGCTAACTGAAAACAAATGGTGACAGATTCATTGCCAGTATTGTTTATGTATATAGTTTGATTTAATCAAAACTGCATAATTGCTTACTGTTGTGAATCATTTAAAAGCATATTTCAAATTGATGAAATGGAACATAAAAATCTGTTTTAAATGACTGTCATTTAATACTGAATTATTTTATCTTAAGCTTGATAGGGTTACATTTTCTATATTATCTGGGTAGAATAGTCTCATAATATTTGAAATTTCTTAGGTCATAATGTCTAGAATAAGTAGTGGTCGTGAACAGTCAAAGGAAGAATAATCTGCTAGAAAGGCGTCACTGAGCAGCTGCTGCAGTTAACTGTAGAAAGCAAGAGCAGAGGAGATAAAACAGACTGCCACAGCCTCATTTCCTGAAAAAGCAAGCTTTATACAAACATGGTGCACATACATAAGTATTTCTCTATGTTTCTTCCTACATTTTTTAATACATGGCTATACCACAGTTAAAAATAACAAATTCGTGGATTTGGCATGGAACAGAGGAAAAAGACTGTGCTACTGATACAACTGAAGGAATCCTTTGAATTTATTAGACATCAATGATCTGAATCAATTTCTTAGACATCAATGCGGCCTTATAATGCCACTGCCAACGTAAATATTTTACTTCCATTCAAAGTTAACTAGCAGGCACAAATATAAAGGAAATCATACATCACTGGTTCCAGTGTTTACAAAAGTATTTATGTCTATTTTAAGAACAATATTAAAAAGTAACTGTTTTTGTTAGATCCTGGGATTACAAGTTTAAAGTATGGATCTGTAGCACTGAAATAAAATCTGTATGGTTCAAGCTTTCTTACAGAATACTCTCAAGATACAGCCTTTGATCTATACATGTAGATTAAATGTCCAGTATAGAATAACTCAATATCCTACCTCAGATACTAGATAGCAGCTCATATATAGGGAAAGAGTATAATTACCATTAACAACCATGCAAATTTTAGAGCTTGATAAAGCTTTCCAGGTGGAGATTTCTGCTTCATGTTTGGTCTTTCCCCATACAGAAGCTGCTCTGTAGTGCTGACAAGCCTTGCTGATATTATCTTCACAGAAGTAGTTTCAGATTTTAGAAGTTCAATAATTTTTATTTGTCTAATATTGTCTACAGTAGGTATAGTCCTAGTTCCTAATTGATGAAATTCATTGAAGTTAAATAAAGTTAATTTGCTTAATGTTGCTTGCATTAGGTACAAGTCTTAATTTCAGATTGTTGAAAGTGTCATCCATCAGTTGTAGTGGAAGAACCAAGAAAAAATGGATGGTGGAAATACATGAGTCAAAGATGATGTTGAGGGGCTATCTCAGAACAGATGCAAAGGCAGAGGAATTAAAGTTTCTTCTTGGAAAGTACACACTTTCTAGGCTGGATGTAGGTGAGCTACTACTAAGTACTTACATGTTCATATAATCACATGGCTAAGAGGAAGTTGGAATTCAGATGTCATTACTGGCCAGTGCCAAAGATCCTTCCACTTGCTTTCAGAAATTTTACCCTATGCTGCAGAAGACAAACTTTCTGCTTGAAAGTATTCTTGCTCACCAGCAGGAATTCTTTTAATAGTTACAATCTTTTTTAACTGTTTTATCTGCTTTTTATCTGGTTAGATATCAAATGAATATATTACCCACATAATTTCTGTGGATTCTTAACATTTGTATAGTTATTTAAGTAACTGTAATTCGGCAATGTAATATTATCACTATCAAGGCGTCTGTTATTTTGCATTCAATCCGAAGTGGTACTATGTCCCAGAGGAGATCTTCCAACAGTTACCAGCTGTTCCAGGATTTCTGTTCTGGTGCACATCAGAAATGTATAACAAATCAGACAAAAAGCTACACTAGTTAATTAATTAAAAGAAGGAGAAATACTAAATGTTTGCAGCACTAAATAGATCTGTACAAGAGCCTTGAACAATGCTTCAGTGACTTTAATTTGCATAGCAGTTGGCAGTGCAACCTCCTTTGTTAACCAAATTTTTATTCACCATGAAACTTTCATTCTTATACATACTAAAAATATGTGTATAAATTGAGTTACTTATGATCTGTTGATAAACTCTTATTAGTTACTGTAGATAATTGCAACACAGTAAAGGAATGAACGTGAATTTTATTATAGGAGGTGTGAATACAAAATCTGTCTACTATCCCTTTTCAAGTAACTGAATTAAATTTCTGGGCAGTTCAATTACAACTTGCTTGAGCATGGCATTACATCTTCTGCAATGTGCTGCCAAATTGAATGACATCTCCAGATGATTAGATTTCATTTAAAGTAGAATTTCAGCAGTGTAAAAGCTGTAATGTGCTACCGTCTATACAAATATCATAATTCATTATAGAGTAACAGGATATTTATATTGAGGTCTTTAGGACATGGTGATTAAAAGAATACAAATAACTTCTACTGTACTCTTAAACCACTGACAGCTTTACCACAGTAAAAGTGTCAGGGTGAGGCCCTTAAAGCTATAAAATAATTTAAAATGTTGCATGTCTTTCACATATTTTACAGACTAATCATTTCAATTAAAATTGAATTGTCAGAGTGTGTAGCTTTTAGGAAAGCTGACTGAATCACAGACCAAACTTACGGTGAAGGAAAATGACAGGGAGTGTTTCACAGAACCATAGAATAATTTAGTTTGCAAGGGACCTCCGAGGATCATCTAGCACAGCCTCCTGCCTGATGCATGGTCAACTATAACTAGAGTTATCTCCAGGGTTGGAGATCCCACACTACTGGGCAACCTGTGACAACATTTAACCACTCAGTGGGATGGATCTAGTCAAAATTTCCTTTGTTGCAAGTTGTGTCCATTGGTTCCTGTCATATTCCTACAAGCTTCCAAGAAGCACCTGGCTCTTTGCTTTGCATCCTCCCATTAGGTAGATGAAGACCACATAAGATAACCCTGACTGCATAGATATTTATTCATTGTTGTACTGCATTATCTGCAACTTCCTTAGATTTTTATTTTATATTCTTAAGGCAGCTCTTTAGCCTTTGTTGGAATACTTGTGTCTCAACTCCAAATATTATGTAATTTGCTGTTCAGATATCACCCTGCCTATAAACAATGAAGGGAAAATAATCTTTCAAGTTCCTTCTCAGCAGCCAAGGATTTTTAAAGGGGGTAGGGACTTCAGTACAATATATTATCACTTTAGTTCACTTGCATTCAGCAAGCCAAATAATAGTAAGTAGTCTGCTCTGGAAGGCTATATCTAGAAAGTGTTAGACTAGACGATAAGGGAGAAATATGGGAGATCTAGATCTCACAAAAATGAAAAAGAGAAGTGTCACCTCACCAAACGTAGCTATTACTTTGTCAGACACAACCAGAAATTTCTCCTATTGATATCCCTAAGGCAGGAAGTTCTAATAATGCTTTTTGAAGATGTATATAGCTAAGGACTTTATTTAGATATGATAACTTTCTATATATAATACTGTTACTCAGTATTGATACATTACTAGTAATAATTCTGTTAGTGAAACATGTATCTATCAAAAAAAAGTATAATTATAGTGTGATTAGAGAAGCTTTGTATGCATTTTAAGGCGTTTTATATATCCATAGATTAAAAGAAATTCTTAACAAAAATAAGAAACCAAATGTAAATATATGAACATATATAGACTAAACATATTGCACCATGAAATTAAGATGATATTTGAAAATGCATTAGAAGAACTAGGCAGAGTGTGCCACAGTTCTTGTCCTCTTCCACATATATTCAGGAGGGATTTTGCACACAAGACATCTCTTCCCCAGAAGAGAAGTTGTTATAGGTTTGTAGCCTGTGCATTTCTGTCAACTTGAGCCTGTTGCCAGTGACTGAACACTCAGTGATTTAACAGGTGGCCCAGGGAATCAAGGCTGTCATGGTATCTAACTGATATCATTCACATATAAAGTCCACCACAGATGGACAAAAATATAAAACCCACAATGTGTTAAAAACTAAAAAAAATACTATTAAATTTCCATTACAACCATCTTACTGGTAACAGGTATACTTCAGACAGATGTATGATTCATGAAAATGAGTAATTAATTATAAAGGACTGTCTCAAAATGCACTTAGCAGATGCCATCACAATTATTTAAGTGCCACTTCAAAGTGAGTAACATCAGCAGTTTAATTATCCCATGTAAAAAAAATTATTCTATGTTAATCTAAGAACTAGCTTGTATTGAACTTTGTAGAGCCTGACTGCAGGGTTGTGAGAATATTCTTCCATTAACCTTTAGATAGATCCTTGTGTAATGTTCCCAGATGCTACACATAACACTGAGAAAACCGCATCTTGGAAATATTTCCCTGGAGCAGAGAGAAGGTGGAAAAATACTTGAAGTTCACTCATTCTGACTATTTCAAAATTACTGTACTACTCCCATCTAGTACTTGTGTTGCCTTAATACAAGGAACTTTATCAAATGAACAAATTATGCCTAATAATTTTAGTGCCTTCAGCACTGCACATCATGCCACTGCTTTGTACTGGGATGGGGCATAGGGGAGAGGGAGTCGGTGCAGGGTTCTTTCTGGATCACAGTAAGAAAGGCCCAACAACAAATGGCTTAGTATTACAGCAAGTTAACTGGAGAGATTAAAAAAAAACAAACAACAAACCATAGATCGTGAGTAAGTCAGATGCTGGGTACCCTTCATTTGTGCAGATGGATCTTCCCAGTGTAGACACAGATGTATCTTCCCTGCGTAGACACACTGCACAGATCCCCTCCATCCATCCATGGAGGAAGGTTCCTTCTTTTTGATCATTTGAGGTATTATATAATTTTCTTGTAAGAAAACAATTCCATCCATAAAGGATGTTCTCACAATAACTTCTTGCTGTACTTTTAGATACAGGCAAGCCCATGCAGGTGGTGTAATTGCTGGTACTGAGTGGCAGCTGCCTGGGGACTCCTCTTTTAGAACGAGCTGGCTGAGGTTATCCTGCAGCCAAGGGGTCTTGTGCAACACAGCACAACTTCAAGACCAGGCTGTATGTACAGCATAGTGCAGCACAGCACAGGCCTGGACCTACTCAGTTTACCTGCTATGTTGATCACTAAATCTTCAATGTACAAGGTCTTCAGGTCAGGATCACTACAACCACCTATGTGGACATTTATTTTGTGGAGAAGTTGGCAATAGATGGGATCTTGCCTTGGCCGGAAAGCTTATCACCCCGATTCTGTAATTTTTTGACTGAAAGTAAGGGAGGTTTCTTTCTTGTTCTCTGCATTGGAATCATGGAAAAATCTTCTATGTCTGTAACACCAGAAGACATGAAACTGAACCTGTGGTCTGGCATTGACAATTATATAACGTTGATTTTGCCCTACTTATTCACTGAAAGCTTAATTAAGGACTTTTTTGAATTGCTTATCAATTTTTTGGACGCTGAACAACTGTCCCCACTATGAACTGCAGTGTTTTTAACGCACTACGTCAACAATGTATTGTGCTAAAATGGTATAGAAGTGCAAACGAACATTTTGGTGATGTTCAACACCTTGTTGTTTACCTGAGCCTAATTTCTGAAGGCAAAGGGCTGTGTCAGATAACTACTGACCAAGATATTTCAGTGTATTGAACATTCCAGTAAACTCAAGTTGTCTATTAGTGTTTTCCCAGAAAATGGTGAGAAGATGTCCCTTACTGAATACTGCTAACGCTGTGTGGAATAAAATAGATGATTGAAGCAGACATAGACAGTGAAATTTGATTGAATTTTTAGGGTTGAGGAAGCCACAGCTCATTTCACATTTTGTACTTAATGTCATCTCGAAACTGGAAAGCTGTGATTTGGTTTCTGTCAACTATATTTCTGCAATATGTTATTTTTTGGCATTACAGTCCGTCATTATGTTGTTCTGATAGACAGTAAATGTCCCTTTGTAATTATAGATGATAGTATTCTTGTGTTCTTCCAAAGTTTAAATCCACTTAGATCTGCTTTTGATTAATAACTTTATAGATTCAAAGGTTGCACTTTGAAGTCAGTCTTTGTTACCACATCTAGATCACGAGAGTGATATATTTGGTTTAGTGATCACAGTTCTTGTTATTCAGCATTTTCTATTTCTGAACATTCAAAGTCTGAGCTGCCAGTCTCACAGTTGTGTGCAATATTGTTTTTGTCATCTTCACTTTGAATGCACAAATAGCAATGCAAGTATACAATGCTTTTTTGAAAGACATTCAGATAACTCTTTGAGAGTCGCTTAAGAACTGAATTAGAGTGTACAATGGCACAGTACTTTAAAGGTAAATAAGCATCCGGTCTCGGAGTCTGAACTAGTTACAAACCAGAGTCCACTGAACTGCATTTGTTTAGCCCTGTGATTGGTACTATGCTTCTGCAGTCAAAATCAC
Source organism: Anser anser (assembly GCF_964211835.1). Taxonomy (NCBI): domain Eukaryota; kingdom Metazoa; phylum Chordata; class Aves; order Anseriformes; family Anatidae; genus Anser; species Anser anser. The sequence continues at coordinate 20,571,158 of NC_139722.1, forward strand.
AAAATGACAATGAATGGACCCTGACACCTATCTTCTTGATTGTGACATTTCTCACTTAAGTATTTGTATAAGTCCTACCTACCTAGTTTCTTCAAAGGTTTTGTTTTTCCTCTGTTAAGGAAAATGAAGGACTCAAAAACTTTTCACTGTGAATATGCTGTTTCAGTTATATATAGCCTGGGGTATCTTGGATCAACCATGATCTAATCAAGTACAGAACTTAAAAGGAATCATAGATCTTGAAAACCCTTACAAAAAGATCCATTAAGTCCTGAAATGACATGACTTTGGTATTTGGGCTTATTGAAGCTCTTTGAACTTTACACATCTTCTGTGCTTGCTTATGAGAACGTCTGTTTGCACCTTCTACTTCAGAGCTTGGTTCCTACTTCCACCACCTATGCTTCAAACAAACCTGTGTTATTTTAAACTGCTTCCAAATCTATTGAGGTTACGTAATAAATAATAGTAGTAGTAGATGTATAAACAAAACTGGTACTATAGCATCTAATTTCCACATTGTTGGCAATCTTGGAATGTTGCATAGAAAGGGAAGAGATTAATTTTGAGCTTAAAGTACCTGTGTCTACACATACATGGAAATATGTAAGCTGGGTGCTTGACTCGCCCTCTGAGTGCTAAAAATTTTTAGTGCTACTTGAGGTGATCTGGAGCCTTCTGTCTGTTGTGCAGCTCAGAAAGACTTAGATCTACGCTAGTGCCCACATCATATCTACTAACCACATTGTAGATGACTCAGATATTCTAGTGCTATATCACATGGCACTAGATGCTTTTTTCTGGATACCCAAATCAATCCCAGTGTCTAAGAGCCTATTTTAGCGAGCAGAGTTCTAGTCAATCCAGGCAATGGAGCCTTGAGAATAATTCAATTTACTGCCTGAAGAAGACACTTGGTGACTGGTCAGAATATTTGCAGCGTAAACTGGTTTCTGTATACTGGCTCAATTCAGGTGGTTAAACGTAGACATTCAGTTCAGCTTATTAAATGCATCTCTTCCTACCTGTGATGCCCATATAGATTTCAGATGCAGCTTAAAAAGGTCAAGGACCTCTTGTAGGTTAAATATCAGTTCTTCAGTGTCATGCAGATGTTTCCAGTATGTTGGAGCATCTCAAATGGTACAAACAAGATGCCTACCTTTAGGCAGATGAACTCAGCCTATAATGTTCAGTAGGTAAAATAGGAGCTAACACTCATGCTGTATAAATAAGCAACTATGTGCAAACACACAAGTCTTGGTAACCTGCATACTCTATCAGTGGAGAACTCTGGCCACACAATATACCTCACTCATTTTCTGCAGTCTCTAAATGTACCGTTTACTATCCCAGCCCATGTATTCTGAAGAATTAAAATCGAATCAGAAACACAGGGCTGGTGTATTTTTCCCAACATAAATGATCTATCACTAAATAACGATCCAATTCCTTTTTCTTGATTCTTTCATATGGTTATCTGGTACAAATATTCCTTAAATAATATTCCTTAAGATATTTTTTGCCCACGAGGCTCACATACTAATGCCACGTTTGACTAACTCTTTTTTGTGATTGCAAGAATTTTATGAGCTCAGTTTATGCAGATTATATTTTCATATTTATTGAATCTGAATCTTGACTTCCCATCATGGCAACTTGCTTGTGTTGGGAATTAATTTTGGTAATGTGCCAGTCATATTCTCGTAACTTACAGTGACTAATGACAAGTGCTTACCAAAGTATTATGTATCTATATCATCTGATGGTCCTCTATGTTTATGAGGTGAGATATTCTGTGACCCCTGAGCAAGGATGTATGTATGATTAAAATAGGCTAATCAAACATTATTCATGTCATCAGTAAGTCACCTCTTAAAGGCTGTAAGGAAAAATATCAACTACATAAGGGAAAGCAACTAATTGTGCGGGTTCCTTAAGTCAGAACTGGGCACGGAAAACTAATCACTCAAATATCTAGTAAATAAGTATTGCTATATATTATTATTGTAATAATTAAAGGGAAATATATATTGGTTCTGTTTAGAAGTCTTAGCATTCTATTGCTTTTGTTTGGTCTGACACTTTGCCCTGGAGGTTTGCTTGTAATTTTGATGCAATGTTCTACAGGTATAACATTTCATTTGACAGTATTGTTGAAGTTAAACAACTGTCAGGAGATAGTATCATCCTGAAGGTTAATTAATTTTAGATTTCAGAAAAAGCCACTTTTATAGATGAATGAGAACAATATATATATATTTTTCTGTTCTAATAGGACAATCTTATGTATGTATTATGAAAATAACTGGCCAGTATTCATTACACTGAAGATATATATATATATAAATATATATATATATTTATTTAATAGTGGAAATTGGCTTGCTGAAAAGTGAGAAAACAATGAGAAAGTGGAAAAAAAAAAAGAAAACTATTAATGAAAATAACTTTACTCTGTGAAGCAGCACTAGAGTAAAGGTCACTAATCTAATGACAAACAATATCCTGTAACACAGCCAGGGGGCTGAACAAGGTGAGACCACTGCCAGCTAAATTTTGTTTTATTCAATTAGTTATTATAACATTCATCCATATCACAGATTAGGTCACATGGTGTTACAGGTGTTTCTGACTTTCTTTAAAGTACTTTTTTTCCTTCTGCTGTCTCTATATAGTATTTGGTTATTCAGAAATTGTAGCATATAATTTTTAACTGCTTAAGAAGGTCAGTGTAATTTAAATCTGCTATACTTAAATATTTTATAACAGCTTAAAAATTGTTTCAGAAATAAAGATCTATTTTACAGTCTGGAAAAAAATAAAGATACCTAGATAAGTCCTTGTATCCTGGGTCCTGGTGGACAGCAAGTTGAACATGAGCCAGCAATGTGTCCTTGCAGCAAAGAAGGCTAGTGATGTCCTGTCCTTCATTAGGTAGTCTATTGCCAGCAGGTCAAGAGAGGTGATCTTTCCACTCTTTTCAGCATTTGTGAGGTCACATCTGGAGTACTGCATTCAGTTTTGGGTTCCTCAATATGAGAAAGACATTGACATAATGAAGAGAGTCCAATGAAGGACCATTAAGATAATTAAGGGACTAGAGCACCTCTCTTAAGAGGAGAGGCTGAGTGAGTTGGGGCTGATCAGACTGGAGAAAAGGAGGCTTAGGGGGAATCTCATCAGTATATATAAATACCTGAAGGGAGCATGCAATTAAGTTGGAGCCAGGCTCTTGGACAAGCAGGACAATGGGCAGTGGGTACAAACAGGAACATGGGAGGTTCTTTCTAAACATCAGGAAGCATGTCTTTACTGTGTGGGTGACGGAGCACTGGCACAGGTTGACCAGACAGGTTGTCGAGTCTCCCTCGTAGAAGATCCTCCAAAGCCACCTGGACATGGGCCTGGGCAACCTGCTCTGGGTAGCCCTGCTTGAGGAGGGTTTGGATCAAATGCCTCCAGAGTCCCTTCCAACCTCAGTCAGTCTGTGATTCTATGTTTCTAAGTGTTGTGTATCCACACTGAGATAAATTCTCCTGATTTTAAAATGCAAAGAATTTTTTTTTTGTTCAAGATCTTTCTTGATCCTGTGTGAATTCCACAAAGAGGTGCAATATAATTAACCACAAAATAGCATTTTATATGTAAAATGTGGAAAAGATGGAAAAACTTGCATGTTCAGTGACATGACCTTTACAATGATTGTAGCATTCCTAGTTCCAGACTGAAGACTCATGTCTTTTTTAAATTATTCATTTAGTATTTATTTTAATTGACCCAGTATACAATCTGTCTGACTGAAGTAAGCTGAAGCATATATAGCATCAGGAATATTCTCTCACTTGCAAACTTAGTGACAATGCCAAAGCCAGTTGCTCCTCTTCTGCATGTTCAAATCACCTGCAAATGTCAGTGTTTCCCAATGTACTTACTCAACAAATTGAGCATGTGTATTTTATTTTTTTGACCGTAATTCCTTACGCAAAGGAAATAAGTGTAGCATGATGCTAGAATACACCTTTGGTATAGTAGGGCTTTTATTCAGATAAGGAAGGAATACATAGTACTACCACGATATGAGTAATAATAGCAAGCAATGCAGCCTTATCACATATTTTATAAGAGACACCAAAATATGAGTGGAAAGCCATTTCTAAATAAAATCTTTTGATTTTAATTGCCATAAATAACACAAAGAGATAATATGTTGTGAATTCCTCAAAAATTTGCAAGTCTTCATTTGAGAAATACAGGAATAAACAAGCCTGGTACATTGATTGCTGTGACAATTCAAGTAAAAACTAATCAAATATTTCAATAATATCTTGAAGGAAAAAGTGAGCCAGCCTCACGTGTGTGTCAAGAACAGATTCTCTATCAATGTAGTTGCAAGCACTAATCCTTCCATAAATATTCACGCAGTAAATCTACAAAGTTTGTACATATGCTGTGAAAATTTTCTCAAAGGAAAAAAAAATCCTTCCTGAAAATGTGCTTCATGTTGAAATTTCCATGTTCTTTGGAAATGAGTACTATTTCTAGAACAATGTTGCACACACAGACCTAAATTCATGTTGGGATTTGTATAGACCTTTAATTTCAGACATGTAATTAGTCTTAGTCAGTTAGTATGTTAATGTTTATGCACGAAGTTACTAACTATATTTAAGTATTTTGCTGAATTGGGGTCACATAACGGCAAACCAACAGGAGCCCAATCTTTGGCAGATCTTAACAGGGAACTCTCTAGGAGTTGATATTGCTACTGCAGCTGACAGAGACAACTTAGAAATTGAAAAATCATTAATGAAAGCTTAACATTTTTTAAAATAAAATAGAACAAAATCCCTAAGGCAGATAACTGTGGAAACTTTCATGAAACAAGGAGAGTTGAAGACATGATTCTGTTTCATCAGTAAGGACAGAAGTAAAACTATAAGCCGTATGCTGGTATGGCAAAGCATAATATATTAAAAAGAATTCTAATGTCTTTTTCTCTTTCATCTTTTTTTCATGCTTTCAAAGATAAGCACTATATGAGATTAATATTAGAATGACAGGGACACTGAACTGGAAATTCATTGGGGATTTAAAATACCATGTTTCAGGATTTACTGAAGGGATGGGGAAAATAAAACAGGAAATGGCATATTCAGTGCAGTAAAGCAGCAAGATGCTTTTATATTCATAGAATCATAGAAAGAGAATATCCTGGGTTGAAAGGATCCACAAGATTCATCAAGTCCAACTCCTGGCTCCACACAGGACCACCGAAAAAATCAGACCATGTGTCTGAGAGCGTTGTCCAAACGATCCTTGAACTCTGACAAGCTCAGTGCTGTGACCACTGCCCTGGGGAGCCTGTCCCAGTGCCCGACCACCCTCTGTGTGCAGAACCTTTCCCTAACACCCAGCCTGACCCTCCCCTGTCCCAGCTCCATGCCGTTCCCTCGGGTCCTGTCGCTGTCCCCAGGGAGCAGAGCTCAGCACCTGCCCCTCTGCTCCTCTTGTGAGGAAACTAGGTCAGTGAGGTTGCCCCTCCTTTTCTATGCTATAGACCCATCTTTCACCATCTTTGTAACCCTCCTTTGGACAATGTCTAATAGTTTTATGTCCTTCTTATATTGTGGTGCCCAAAACTGTACACAGTACTGCCATTTAGGTTGCCATTAAAGGACTTTATTTATTTATTTATTTATTTATTTATTTATTTATGAGTAGCTCTAGAAATCTTTATAACTTTATAAAGATTAGAATGATGATAACAGTTCTGTTATAAGTAAAGGAGCATTTTGAAGAAATGAGAATTTGTGTTGCCTTTGAATAGCCAAGTTTTGCTTTTTCCGTATATTGATGTAGCATGGATTTGTGCTAAGTCTCCTAACAGTTTTCATGGACAGAGAATTTTAGAAATAGCCAAAGAAAGAAAGAAAGAAAGAGAAAGAAAGAGAAAGGAAAGAAAGGAAAGAAAGGAAAGAAAGGAAAGAAAGGAAAGGGAAGGAAGGAAGGAAGGAAGGAAGGAAGGAAGGAAGGAAGGAAGGAAGGAAGGAAGGAAGGAAGGAAGGAAGGAAGGAAGGAAAAGATCAACGAAGGAGAAGAAAAATGCACAGTGGAGGTGGATAAAGGAACATATACATTAGTGGATACAACAGCTCTTGAAACCAGGCTGAGGTAATCTGAGACATGATCTGCTTTGTGTAGATAGTTAATATTTTTCATGGTAATTTCCATCAGAAAACACCCAGAAACTGAAAGTCAAGTTGCCTCAGCTGCTGCTACTCCTCATCAACTGTTTATGGCATCCTGTCTGCCCTTGCTGCTGACTTACGCTGTCTGTATATATGTGTGTGTAAAAATATGCTCACTTATATTCAAGAATTTTGCTAGTGGTGTACTTTAAGAACAATCTTTTGTAACCAGAGCTCAGGTAGGACCCCTAGAATGGAAATTGCTGCTGCAGATGTGAGTAAGCAACAAAAAAATGAAAATATGAAATGAAAATAATAAAAGCTGAACAAGTATATATTTCATGTCTTTATTCTGAATGTATATAGACATACACATATGTGCATACATACATTCATATCTGTTTTGAAAGTTTTTGAACAAACAAATATAATACTGAGGGGAACGCACTTCACTGAATTACCATATGCTAAGTTTATTCAACTGTCATTAGTGCTGCTCGTTAAATTGTTCTCTAGAAACAAATTCTTGGCTGAATTTAGTCTTATTTTTTGTTCCTGTTTATAAAGATTATGCAAAACTATCTTCTCTTTCAGGCTGATGCATTCATTATTCACACACACAAGATGAATGATTTCTCAGAAATTTTCCAGCTATGTATTCTTTGCAAACTATTTACACTGACTACTTGGTAAGTGTGACATAACTCATAAATCAAATTTTATTTTTATTCTCTTTAATTGGATGACTGAAACTCTTTAAAACTAGAGAATAATAAATGGCAAGTAGTGAATGAAAAGAAAACAAAGCTAGAGCAAATGTTTGATACATTCCTATTTACGCTTAATTTGGTAATGCTTTAAGGATTTATGAATATTTTAATGAATAAGTAACTAGTTATAAGTGACAAGTAATATGACCTAACATATAGCAATAAAATGTTTCTTTACTATAATATTAGCAAATTCATTCTTTCTGCATTTGACCAATCCAATCTACACACAGAATGACATTTAAAATCCAAAACCCTTCCCGTAGGCAATAACTATTGAAATTGATGGAACTGGGGTTTCTGTGGAAAGTTTAGCATGACAAAAAAAAAAAAAAAGTTTTTTTTTTTTTGTATTTCAGATAGTATAATTTTTAATTTTTCAAAACTTCATATTGAAAGTTTACGGCACGATACAAGATTTTCCAAGATACCTTTAACTGATACATTTGTCCATCTTAAAATTGCCATTTAAAAGTTTACAGCACAATTGCTTTGGCATGTTGGCTCTTTCTTATGTTTTGGGTTGTTGGTTTTTTTTGTGTTGTTTTTTTTTGGTTGTTTGGTTGGTATTTTTGTTTGTTTGTTTGTTTGTTTCCTTTTGAATGTGAATTGCTGGACATTGTGTTTTTCTTTTAAATGCTGGACTACATAGGATGATAACTCATAGCTATAAAAGAAATTCTGTATCCAAAAATAGCACTGCTTCCAAAGATGGAATGAAAGTAGCAAAGAAAGAGAAGTGTGCATTTGTGCAATTCAGTTCAAAGAATGAGTTCAAAGGACCTCTCCATGGACAGGTCCCTCACAACTGTAGAGATCAATTCTCTTACCATTCAGCTGTAGCTGCTAGCATGGGTGGAGAGGTCAGCCAGCCCTGGGACGTTCATGAGCTTCTGAGGATGAAGCTCTTATTGAGGATGCAAGCTAGCGCCCACTGACATGGCAGATAAGAATCACTGAGATTGTAACGTCCTATAATAAAAACAACTTCTATTTCTTTTATTTATTTTCCCTTTGTAACTTCCTGTCACAGCAATCCAGCTGTGTCTCCTTCAGAAGGGGGACGAGAAGAGAAATGCAATTAGATATATTACTCTGCTTAAATAGTTGGGAAGCAGTTAAATACTGAGATGATGACAGCTACATGAATGCTTACACAGATAAATAAATGATGCTTCAATGTGCATGATAAAGAACTTTTTTTTTTTCAGTATGTGCATTTTTTTTTTCTCTTTAGCAATAAGACTACCACATTCTCTTCTGAGTATTGCAGATTGAAAGGATGGTTGTCTAATCTTGAATCCAGGTTAGCAGAGCATTTTGACCTCAGAACAAAATATTAATGTATGCTTTTCAAACTACAAATATCTGCTAAATGGACATAATAGATCAGAAAAACACTAAAAGAAGAATCAGGAACACAAAAATACACTAATTATTGAATTGCAAAGTGCATTTCAGCTAATAGTAAATTGTTCTTCAACTATATTTACAGGAGACTGAAGACAAAAAATCACTGAAATTATAGATGAATAAGGAGAGAAAGGATAAAAGAATAGCAGATTTGTTGAACTGGTGCTTTTTTTACGTCTTTTCAGAGGAAAATGAGGACAGTGTAAACAAAGACAGGAATCATATTTCTTGATGTAGGTGAGAACAGAGGTATTAGATACAGTGTGGATAATAATAGAAATAGTGTCAGATCAAAGATAGATGACCTTGCAATTGGTAGTTTATGGGTTTTCCTTTCATATATTAATTCTATTTATATATATAAATTGTCTTTTCCTTGTCACTGTCCTTGGAAGACTTCACAAATTTAAATTTGATGAATAAGTACTCCTGAAAGAAGAGAACAGTTAAATTAAAAATGTCATAAGCAAACTACAAGGATTATATACAGAAGATATCTTAATTAAATTTTGCAAAAATAAAAATAGTATTTGTAAAATTCCAGATTTTTTATTTAATATAGTCAGCATATAAATTTTATTTGCCAGGATCAAAGAAGAAATGCGTATGCATAAAGACAGTTCAGTGTAATGAGGTGTAATCTTGGATCCTTTGGAAGAAAAATGTGTTGAATTTGAATTGCATCTCATTTTGTGTGCAATGCTACTTGACATATTATTCTGATAGATACAACCAAAACATGGTTTTGTTATAAATTTATAGAATAAATATCTAAAATTGAACAGGCAATGGTATCTTCTTACTAATAAGGTAAATTGGGAAAATGGCGATTAGTCTATTACTCCCATTAAAGGAGTACTTTAGTTCAGATATTAATCACCTTGTAACTCTCTCAATATCTTTTTTTCACTTTTCCCCAGTTTATTTATTTATTTGTTTGTTTGTTTGTTTATTCTTGGCAAAAATGAAGCATGAAAAATATGCTTTTGGTTGGAGAATAGTGTCCTAAAATACAGTCTAGGCTTGCTGAAGAAAAATTGCTACACAAGTAAAGAAAAATTACAAGTAAAAGAATGTTTCAACTACTGCCAAGAGAGAAGTTTTTTAAAAAAAGAATAAGAGTTATTTAGACACATATCAGACATATCTGCTTCTACTATGCTTGCTGATATGACAGCCTTTGACTGGTTTATGTTGTAGAATGATACCAAAGATGTAATAGTCTAGAACATGTTATGGAACAAATTACATGAGAAGTGTCAAATACATTGAATAGCTATTTACCTGAGCTGAACTTCTCAGATTTAATATGAATCTGAACTTGTAAGGTGCTTAAATGTGTCTTTAGTAATGCCAAACATATGTCGAACTGCTTTGGTAAAATAGGTTTAAGACACAATTTTGTATCAATATTTTAGTTGTAACACCAACTTCTGTATTAAAGTTAGTCTTAAACTTTTTCTTTCTCTTTTTATAAGCAATTCTTTCTCACGCATAAAGTGTGAAAAGTAATTTGAACCCTGTAGCAAGTATTAACATTTTTAGAAATAGACCTCTTTGTCTATATCATTAAATATAAACAAGAAAAATATCCTCTTGTATACAAATTCAAAGGCACAGTTATTTCCAGAGTGTTGTGTCATCATCTATGTTCACATGCCAGGATAAAATCTGACAGGAAACATATCTTTATATAATGCTGCTTTAATAAGCAGATGAATTTAGCCAGACTTTCAGTTCTTTAATACAAATTAAGAGGTTTAGTAAAACAAAGAACTTTCTTTGTCTGGAAAGTGCATGATGACCCTTGTAAACTATAAGATTCTGACTTTTACAACATGCAAGATTCTGAAAATCTATGTGTGGATAATAAAGTGGGCCTGAAAAGAGCTTGCTACACTCTAATTTTGGTAGCAGATCCTGGCATAGATCCAGGGTGTTGCTCATATGAAAACTGGATACCCTCTGTTGAGAATTTTTGGATCTATAAAAAGTATTGATAGTGAAAGTCTAAAACCATCATAAGACATCATTAAATATGGCAATGTCCAAAAAGTCCACCTATACGACCTTTCAGAGTGTCCAGCTGCAAATACCTATGGAGGGGTGTAAGAATGATAAAAGTGTAAAGTAACATTTATCTGTGTTCAGGTTTTGTCTGGGATAGAGTTATTTTTCTTCATAATACCTCATATGGTGCTATGTTTTGGATTTATGATAAAAATAATGTTAACATGCTGATGTTTTAGCTGTTGCAGAACAGTGCTTACATAGAGCCAAGGACTTTTCTGCTGCTCTTGCTGACCAAAGGGATGTCCCACAGCATGATCAGCAATAAAAGCTGGGGTAACGAAAGAAGGAGGAATGAAGTGGAGGAGATGGGGGAGGACATTTGTAATGATGGTGTTTGTCTTCCCAAGTAACTGTTAGTACATGATGAGCCCTGCTTTCCTGGAAATGGCTGAACATCTGCTTGTGGATGGAAAGTAGTGAATGAATTCCTTATTTTGTTTTGCTTGTGTGCACAGCTTTTGCTTTATGTATTAAACTGTCTTCGTCTCAACCCATGAGTTTTCTTTGTTTTTGTCCTTCCAGTTCTCTCCCCCATCCCACTGAGGGGGAATGAGCAAGCAGCTGTGTGGGGCTTAGTGCCTACTGGTGGTTAACCCACAATACCCCAGAATATTTTTCTAGCATCTGTTGACATGGGGTTCAGAGATTTGTAAGGTAGAGGAGCTAAATTCTGTAGGTTTTCATTCCATCAATTTGTCCAATAATATATTGGTTATTAAAGGCCTAAAGTTTGTGGATGTTGATATTAAAGTCTGTATCTGGTCCCTGTTGTGACTTCATGGCCTCTGAGAGGAGCAGGGCACTGGAGTAATTGCTTTGCACATAAACTGGGATTTATCTTTTTCCAGTGATTATGCTGGTATAGAGATATCTGTGGTGATGCTATATGGTCGTGCTGGGTAGCAGTTCTAACTGGAGCGTATGGGGTTACTTGGAGAGCTTATTAGGGCTTGTTAGGCTGCAACAAGAATTTGAAGGATAAGTGACAATATAAAACAGATGCACTACAGTATTCTGGAGTTAAAGAACCTAAAGTGTGGACAGGGGTACTGGCTTGAAATATGTTTTTATAAGGTGCTCTTCTGGACACACCTTTTAAAAAGACGTTAAGAAAGTAATTTTGATATACGAGCAACAAGTTCTGCAAAACCCAAACTATCAGCAAATATTTCATGTTTCACAAAGATGAGAAATCCTGCTTTAGAATATAGGTTTTTTTTTCTTTTTTCTTTCCATTCACTGGGATTAAGTAGTTGTTGTAGTTTTGCTTTTTTCTTAGTTTCTAGGCCCTTGAAAATCAAAAAGTACCAGAAGCAAACTGATGACACCTTAGAGATTCTAGCTAGATTAAATGCAGAAAATTAATCTGTCGCCAGCAAAAACAGAGCAAGTGAATTTTTATCGAACATAATCTCAAAGGTTACTCTGAAAAAATGACATTACACTATCTCAGGATAGTCTATGGTTTGATGATTTTAGCTTCAGGATACAGACTCATTAGATTTAAGCTGTAAGACAAATTTTGCAAAGAGGAGGGAAAAAGTACTTTCAGGAGGGTATATATCACAGCACCTCCACATTCATGATGGAAACACCTAGATTTCCCCTCTGCTTCATGATTTTGTGGCCCCCCAGAGTGTATCACCTGTCACTTAACTAATGCAAGTGAAAACTTGGTCCATGGTAGCATTGCATTTTATAATATAATGGGAAATTCTATTTTATTGGAATGGAAAAATTAATAAGGACAAATGTCCTGTGCTGTTTTTCACCTTCTAAAACTGACATTACAGACACAAGGAGCTAAGGCATGGTAAGCCTAATTATGTTAAAATTATTTAAATAAACATAGAGAAAACAATGGCCCTTAGGTGAATGTAGTTCTGTTCCCAATACATTTTACACCAGTAAAATCAGAGTGACTTCATGGAGTCATTCCAAATTTATCTGTAGTTCAGATCAGAGGAAAGGCCTAAAGTTCTTTAATACATTTTCATACCATAAACAGCAACTGCATTACCATGGAATAGCTGGGATAAATGTTATAGAGTTTTGTGAGAAAGAATATATATATTTTTTATGTTCAAAGAGCCAGCAAGACTTTATGAAAATATAATATGCAATGAGACATGAATAGTCATGCAAGATTCAAAGAGAAAAAAAAAAGTTTGTGTAATGATGAAGGCCCCTGAAGATCAGGTGCAATGAGCACTTAAAATTCTGGAAGCCTGTCCAGTTTATCTAAATTCTTAAGGTCTAAGACCATGCTGAGCAGATGGTAAAACAATTTTCCATGATTTCTTATTTCATGTTTGCAGCAGAGTCATACTAAATTAAAAATAATATTTTTTTTTCTTAGGCATTTAGGTTTATGGGATGGAAAGATAGATTGAGAGTTAAAATATTGTTTACATTTACATTTGAATATTAGCATCTATACAAGCAGATCTAGAATGTTACAAAGGACTTAGCATACTAAAGCTTACCAGCAGTTACCAGTTTGTAGTATTCATAGAATAATAGAATCATAAAATATCCAGAGTTGGAAGGGACCCACAAGGATAATCGAGTCCAACTCCTGGCACCACACAGGTCTACCCAAAAATTCAGACCATATGACTAAGAGCACAGTCCCAACGCTTCTTAAAATAAATATTTAAATATTGGAACAAGCCTGTGGAGAAGAAAGGTATAAAGGTATTTCCTTTGCAAACTACTTGAATCTTGTGATGAAGCTATGTTTTATTATTGGTTGGACATTAGCGTTAAAGAGCTATGTCATTTCAATTGTGATCACATGGTGAAATCTTTTAGTAAATATTGGCTTTCCGAATTAAGTTCTTTATTTATCTGAGAAAGTGATTCCTAGTAAAAGAAACACAAATTTCAACCTCTGGACTTTTATTCAAAGTGGTTTTAGTAAAGGAACATGCAAAGGAGTAGGGTATCTTTAAGAAAAGATGATCAAAATTTGTTATAAATTAAGCTCTGGATTTAGGTGCGGGGTTATGGAGTTCTAGTGGCTCTCCTCTGCTGATTTACTGTGCCACTTTGACAAAATACCTAATTTATTCATTTTCCATTCTGCTACAGACTTTTTAGAAGAGTTAGATTTAACTGGACTAGTGAGGATTTTCACATCACTTTTCTCACAAATCCTCTAATTCTATCTAAGGTTCTTCAGTGCTCAGAGTCTAGTATTTCACATTCTCTCTAGCTCCTAAAGCCTGTGCTGTGAGGACCCAGGGAAACCCTGCATGTAGAGCTGCGGAAAGTGTGTTCCTCCCATCAGCAATTACCTGTTAATGGCCAACATTAATGGGACCCTCTCTCTGTCCCAAAATGAAATTTCTGGGAAAAGAAAAAAATATTTAGTCCTTTACAGCTGTATCTAACTTGTACAAATATTAATGACCGAGCCAATTGAATGCACCCAGTTTGGTCATTTGTTTATTTAGTGTGTGTGTAAGACAAAATGGTAATCTTAGTATATGTATTCTCCATTCTTGGAGATACCCCAAATCCAAATCAACAAAGCCCTTAGCAACCAGCTGTAGCTGACTGCTTTTTTTCATGAGATGGGAGATCCCTTCCAACCTCAATCATTCTGTGATCATACCTAAACTATGTAAGTTTATGTAAGACCTTCTTCCATTTGATATATGTTATAGATGTATTGTGAAACCTGGCATTATGAGCATTTTATTGCATCACTATTGGAAGAAAATAGTCTTTATAGGAAATAATGCAGCGAGAATTTTTACTTCAAAGATTAATAGGAAACAGTTTCAAATGTTGCAAATCAAGTCCCTATTCCATGATTCTCTGCACATAACTCTGTAAGTTTGAGATCCTCTTTTGGCTCTTCTCCCTTCTGGGAACTTTGTTTTACACAAATATACTTCAGGTATGCTTTCTCCTCTTTATTTTATTTTATTTTATTTTATTTTATTTTATTTTATTTTATTTTATTTTATTTTATTTTATTTTATTTTATTTTATTTTATTTTATTTTATTATTTTATTTTATTTTATTTTATTTTATTTTATTTTATTTTATTTTATTTATTTTATATACTTTTTTTAGTCGTTTGTCCCATCTGGTTAGAAAGTAAAGGAAAAAAGAAATTTCTTTTCCAGTTTGACAAAAATCTCTCCCTTTTGAATGCTTTTATATCTTTGATTTACTTTAAACTTACATCTGGTCTACTTCCTGAGATGTTGTTTTGGGGGGGAAAGTCAAAGGATTCGTCTTTAAATCTCTTATGGAACACCTAAGGGTCACGATTCCAGTGTCATCTCATGATGCTCAGAAGATCTTTACCTCCTTTTCTCCTGAATAGGTTATGACAGAAGAGGGTGCTGGGGTCAACTCCAGGAATTGTTCCATGGTGACACTGATGTTAGGAAGAATGTTCTTCTCAGCTTCAAAGGTATTCTCTGAAACCCTGGAGAAATAAGTACCAAAAGAGACTTTCTCTGAATTTGAGTTACAGCAAAGGAATGTAACCTCTGCCTTACACATTCTGCAGCATATATAAAAATTGTTTTCTTCTTAGAAAAGATGGTCAACCTGGGAAGTGACTTCCACTTTTGACTTCTTCATGGAACTGTCGTAAATAGAAAATTAAGTAACAGTTCTGTATAGTGATATGTATAGTGATATGTCACATGGTCTGAACTTTTGGGTAGACCTGTGCGGTATCAAGAGTTGGACTTGATGATCCTTAAGGGTCCCTTCCAACTCAGGATATTCTATGATTCTATGATTCTATGTATTAAGTTGTTGCTTAGAAGCCATTGTAGAAACTTATTAAAATAACTTTATATTTCATATTAATAATTCCAATATTATTCCAACATTATTCCTCCAAAATAATAGGGTCTACCTGCCTTTTTCATCTTAAGCATTGCTGTTTATATTTCGGTAAGTGGTAATACTGTGTATAATTTTATGCTATCTGGACATATAGCACTTTACCTGCTTTCTGTATACTCGTCGTGGTTTTGGTTGTGTCAGAGTTCATTTTCTTCGTAGGGGCTCACACAATGCTGTGTTTTGGGTTTTTGATGGAAATAGTGGTGAAAACACACTGATGCTTCGGAGCAGTGCTCACACAAAGCCAAGGACTTTTCTGCTCCTCGTGCTGCTCTGCCAGAGGGGAAACTGAGGGTGCACCAGGAGCTGGATGGGGACACAGCCAGGACAGCTGGCCCAGGCTGGCCAAAGGGATGTCATGTGGAGTCAGAAATAACAGCTGGGGGAAAGAAGGAGGAAGGGGGAGACATTGGGAATGATGGTGTTTGTCTTCCCAATAAACCATTCTGTGTGATGAGCCCTGCTTTCCTGGGAGCGGCTGAACACCTGCCTGCCCTTGCCGATGAGAAGCAGCGAATGAATTCCTTGGTTTGCTCTGCTTGCGTGCATAGCTTTTGCTTTCCCTAGTAAACTGTCTTTATCTCAACCCATGAGTTCTTGCACTTTTATCTTTCCAGTTCTCTTCCTCATCCTGCCTAGGGACAGTGAGTGAGTGGCTGGGTGGTGCTGAGCTGCCTACTAGGGCTAACCCAGAACAATTCGAGAGGGTGAAGGTTATCTGTGGTGAGGCTGCCTTTTGTAGCATCATGTGACAACTGACTTCCACTCACTGGGATTAGTCTCCCAGCTTCAATAGTGAGTGAGATTAGGAAGCAGGAGAAAGAGATTGGGGAAAAAAAAAAAAAGTAGAAAAGGAAATGGAGAATATTGACAATAAGGACTTAAGGACTACAGTGACATATGGCTGCCTACCTTTTCTGAGAGTTATTTTCCCTTTGTTTGACTTAGGCAAACTGATCAAGGGAACAATAAATGTTTCTCTGGGAAACCCTTATCTATTCTACTGCAAATCACTTCTGGTTATATTGTAGTTACAAAGGCAATGTTTCCTTCAAAGGCACACAGTAGAAAAGTGCAGAGCCAGGGAACACAACCCTTATACATCTGATCTAAAGTGAGAGGAGATGGCAGTTCACCCCTTTGAGGAAGCAATACCTAGCTTCCACGGTTTGCTTCAAGATGCTATATGAAGTCTAGGCTCCTGTTTAAAAGATTAGAAACAAGCAAACAAAAATAATTACCATTAACATCTATATTCTCAACTAAATAGTGAATATATACTAAAAATGACTACCCTGAATAGCTTGCAGTTAAAGTATAAGACCAAAGATGAATCTATGATGTTTTTCCATGATTGACTATTTCTGCCTTTCTCACACAGATATGAAAAATTTTTCATTTTTTCTTTTCAAAAACCTTGTTGACAAGACAATTAATATTTTAATAGCTCCCTTTTAAAACAATATAGTGAAATCAACACTGTCTTATAAAGGCAATCCACTGCACTGTTATACAACTGAGAATATAGCTCTCTGTTCGGTATTTTTGGCACCCTAATTACCATTTCAGCTAGTGCTGTGCAATGCGTGAGTTTGTCGTTGCTTGTGATAATCTGAATTTGGTGACGCAAAAAAACCCTAAATGTAAGTATATACTCCTTAAATTCAGCACATCATGTTTGTCTGGTTCAACTATCTATAGAATTTTATTAGAATTAAAAAACAGGTTAGACAGAAATGACATCCTTGATATAAAAGCCCCTCTTGCTGCACAACATTAAATGTTTTATATCTCAATAGAATTATCTTCACCAGAGAGAGAGAACTTTCTCTATATCAAATTCACATATTACAGAGAGCTTATAAGAGGGAGAAAGGAAGAGCAGCTGATTAATGAAAAGAAGTAGGTGGGATAGGAAGTATATACAACCACTATAGTGTTTAAGAATACTACACATTGATTTATGTTGCTCCTATTTACAGAGGGGCTGTTTCAGATCTTTCTGTCCTCGGGGAAGTGAGGAATATGTGATAGGTGTTATAAGCAAGAAATTATTTCTTTGCCTTTTTAAAGAAAAAAACAAAAACAAAACCAAACAAAAACAAGAACCACACACAACAACAACTAGAGAGTAGGAATGTAAGTTTCTTCTCTAGAGGGCAGGTGGATAAGGACTTTAAGTCAGAGTCAGTAACCGGCAGTTGATAATGATGTTTCTCTTACAGGACAGAAAGGGCAAATCTGCCATGATAAATTTTTACAGAGATTTCATTCTACCACCACTTCCATTAAGACAAAACAGAACGTTAAGCGTGTAGTAGTACTAATTATAAAATGTTTTATACCACAGGTTAACAGCAGAAAGGAAGAACGTCTAAGCTAAAATTAAAGCTGTATCAGAGGATGCCCTCCTGGTCACAGACAGGAAGGGACAGCAACACATCCCTACAAAAGTGATCACTGCTACTGTTGCCTCTGCCATAATCTCCTCTTTCCACTGTACATCTAGGGGAGACATAGAGGAAACAGGAGATGGAAGGCTACCCTTTGGCACCTGGAGGCTGACAACTCCTTTCATCAGCTGTGTTCTTTCCAGCATTTCTCACCCTTACAGCCACAGGGGAAATCATGACAAAAATGGAGGGGACTAGTCTTGTTTGATTCAGGCATCAAGTCTGTCTCAGAACACTTCCAGGCAACAAGTGGAAAGTTGCTGAGGGAAGAATTTCTCAAGCTGAAGATATCAAATGAGGCTATTTCCCAGCATACCCTGGACACTCATAAAATCTGCTGGATCTGTTTTTTGTCAGAACTTTAAACACCTCTGATCCACTGCATATTCCTACTGTACTGCCTTCCTTCTTATTGGGTATGGCAGGAAAAGGAGAGCTGTTTAGAGAAGGACTAGCAAGTAAAAGTCACTAGCGCTAAGTGTGGGATGCTGAAGGATACTTTCATAAAGTGAATAAAGAGAGTTGGGAAGTGGTAGAAAATGGGTGAAGGCAACGTGCAAAGCTTGTATTGAAGATTGGACAATTGAAAGCAATATGGTAGGTAGTAGAAAACCAGTGAGGTCACATCTAAATAACACAGTTAGGAGAGTTTATAAGATTATGACCTGACAGAGAAAAGATTTCAGTAACAGTCAATGTTAGCACTGAAAGGAATTTTATTAGACTAAGGAAAGCAATAATACAATATTCAATAATCCGGTAATTGCTACTTTTATCTAGGATATCTGCATTCCCTTCATCCCTGCCTCGGTATGCCTGTCCATTTTTAAATCAACTTATTTAAGTCCTGCAACTGGGGAGGAACAAATCCATGCATCAATACATGCTGGGGGACTCCCAGCTGGAAAACAGAGTTATTGAAAAAGACCTGGGGTTCCTGTTGAACACCAAGTTGAACACGAGTCAGCAATGTGCCCTCACTACTAAGACAGCGAATAGTACTGGGCTGCATTAGTAGCATTGCCAGCAGGTTGAAGGAGGTGATCCTTCCCTCTATTCAGCTCTGGTGAGTCAATGCCTGGCATGCTGTGTCCAGTTCTGGGCTCCCCAGTACAAGAGACACATGGGGCAACTACAGAGAGTTCAACAAAGGGTCACTAAAATGACTAAGAGACTGGAGCATCTCTCCTTTGAGGAAAAGCTGAGAGAGAGAAGGCTCATCAATGTCTACAAGTACCTAAGGGGAGGGTGCAAAGAGGACAGAGCCAGGATCTTTTCAGTGGTGCCCAGTGCCAGGACAAGAGGCAATGGGCACAAACAGAAACATGGGAGGTTCTGTCTGAACATCAGGCAGCACCTCCTAAGTGATATCTCCTATTGCCTCTGCCAGGGACACACTACAGAGGTGGAAGGACAGCCAGTGTGAGGCAGTAGCACATTTTTTTGTGTTTACATGTTCTTTAATCTGAAAAAAAGATCTTCCACAAGGTATAACACTACAACAATAAAACAAGAGAGTACTAAGAAAATAAGACATATTTTCCAATATTACACATAATAAACACATCCTGACCTAATGGGAGATTTCATAGAGATTCATTTTACAGGGGTAACAAGTCCTGAATGAATCTATGAAAACTGTAACCTACCAGGTCTTATTATTGTTTTATTATTATTATTTAACAATTATTTAACAATTATTATTGTTATAATAATTGTTATTATTATAACCTACCAGGTTACAGTGGTTACAAAGATAATTCATTAAGATAACTATGGTAAAAATTAGTGTGTATTGCTTTAGGTTGTAGCAAATGAAATGAAATGAAATGAAATATCCCCTACCTATTTCTGTTTTGGAGCTTTAAAAAAGTAGAACTATAGTTATTTTGTCGTTAATGAGATTTGGATATTTTTGATGAAGCATATAAGGAACTAATACTAGATTAAATAGGATAAGAGAAAATATTAGTTTGAATAGGATAAGAAATATGTTGGAAAAATGTGCTTTCTCCCACTTTGTTTAATCCTTACTATTAAAGAAAGGAACCTCCATTTTAAAAAACAGAGTATTTTCTGTTTAAAGCTATTTTCATTCAGCTCTGTAATAGCCTTTGTAATCATGTCATGTATCTTTACCAATGAATGTCCTTAGTGATAGATGCTCTTGCTGTTAAGTGTTGCAGTAAATCTGGGAAAGTACTGCTTTGTTTTGTGTTTGTTCTGACAATACATTTCAACTTTGTAATGTGTTTTCATAAAGTTGTGGGTTTAGTTCATATCCACCAATTACATCACTGAGCTAAATCACACAAATCCCTGACAAACAAGGGCTCTCCTCTTCTCTGGCTTCAGGAGTTTTCCCTGTTAATACTGTGAGTAGTTATGTAGAGCAGTTATCTTCAATTACTTAAAGCCAAAGGGAAATAAAGTTCAATGTGAAGGAACTTCAAAGATCTACAACAGTAGAAGTGAGATCCATTAATCTACACAACGTCTAAATACCATGCAAGCAACGATTATAAAAGTTAATCTTGTTGACATAAATCTTTAATATTCGAAGCACACTGCCAGAATGCCTTTGCCATTTGATTAGTGTTTGTTATAAGTAAAGAGAATTTGTTATGTGGAGTGCATAAACTGGGCAATAATGTCAAGGAGCAACGCCTTACAGGTTGAACAATTTACCAAGCTATTGAATATATGGTCTATTAAGACACTAAATGAGTTTGTAACATTCTGCTAAGGTCAATGAAAAGAGTCAATATATATAGGAACAAACTAATTAGTGGAACTGATGAATGTGTCAATGAAATTGGTGGGTATGTAATATATTATGGGTGTAAAGCACTATTGTGTAATAGTGTCTTGTCTTGTTTTGAGAGAGCTCACTGTATGATCCATGTTATAGCACATTACATTAACAGATTGTCAGAAATAACTTCATCAAAGGGTGTGTTTTGTAGTGAAAAGTCATGTCAATCCTGATTATACAAATTGATGTGCATGCAACATGGACAAAATGTAGTGATATACCACTATAAAGGTGATCCAGTTTCCAATGAGATGTTATAAACCTGAATTGGTACATGCACAGACAGCCACCACTTTCCCTTCATATCCAAAGTGTTGTGTCCAGTTCTAGGCTCTAGTACAAGAAATATAGGGACACAGAGATGATAAATGGACCAGAATATCTTTCACATGAAGGGAGACTGAGAGAGCTGGAACTGTTCAGACTGAAGAAAAGAGGGGTCAGGGAGAATCTCATTAATGTGTACCTGATGGGAGGCAATGAAGATGAAACCAGACTCTTGCCAGTGGT
Source organism: Anser anser (assembly GCF_964211835.1). Taxonomy (NCBI): domain Eukaryota; kingdom Metazoa; phylum Chordata; class Aves; order Anseriformes; family Anatidae; genus Anser; species Anser anser. The sequence continues at coordinate 20,592,262 of NC_139722.1, forward strand.
ACCCACTGGTAAGACAAGAGGCAATGGGCAAAAATGAAAACTTATGAAATTCCATCTTAACACAAGAAAACACCCTTTTTTTCCTTGTCAGAGTGACCAACTACTGGCACAAGTTGCTCAGAGAAGTTGTAGAGTGGAGATATTTAAAACATGGTTCTGGAAAACCTTTTCTAGGTGACTTCTGGAGCAGGGAGAGCTAGACTAGATGATCTCAAGAGGTCCCTTTCAGCCTAAACAATTCTGGTATACAGTGAGGAATGTGTATAGGGTGGGAATTTTCACCAGGAAACGTCACGTGTCTCCTAAAAGATCCCCATTTTAATGAGATTTTAGTGCTTGAACTATCCCTTTGCATGATTGGATACTGACCACAAATTTTATTATTCATTAGTAATACACACTAATAGTACAACTACTATATGTGATATAAATTATAAATGATAACAGTAATGTGGGCTGTGATAATAATTAGCTCAAATACTAAGGTGTAGGTATCTTTAGTTGCAGAATATAATGAGTGTCAAAATCTGAAATCTTTATCTGTTACCTGCACTAGCCTGTATTTATGAGATGAGAGATCAGCGTTGTCAGTTTTATTGTGGCCAGATGCTTTGCCTTATTCTGTCTTTAGCTAGGGAAACAGTTCTGAAGTGTTCCTTTTAATAGATGTGTTACTGAAGTAAATAGGATATTTTATTATTATTATTATTTTTTTGCCTAAATAATATAGACACAAGCAAGATAAAAGAATTCACAGGAATTTTGAATGCTGAAATCTTATCTTTCACAGTGTGTAAAACTGAATCCACTCTGAGCAAGTTCTTTGGGATCCGTAGGAGAAAGGAACAGCTGTGAACTGAGATTTGGGTCATGATTAATTTAGTTACTTTATCTGCTTATGTTGTTGGTGGGTTGCAATCACACATCACTGGCTAGTTCCAGTGGTGACCATTGGAAATGGTCATATCAAACTGGTTTGCTTATTTAAAGTTTATGAGTTCCTATTCCCACTTGGAATAAATAAGTCATTCTCATTTAATGACTAATGTTTTATAGATCAGGAGTTCAAAAAGTTTTGCATGTATGCTGAACTATTTTTTGGTAGCCTTTTTTCTTCCTCAATATTATGAATGATCATCAGGCATTCAACTGGATCAAGTTGTAAGATTTTAGTAATTTTAATCAAATATTATTTGTTAGAGTTGTTTTACGATTCACACTATTTATTGTTTGTGGTTAATTTTCTTTGTAATTCAGTGTGACAAAAGAATTTAAAAAAATATAATTTCATTTTTCCACAGTAAACATTTCAGTTTATTTAGTTAATGAAGAGCTGATCTGCATACATTCCTCAACATGACTGAAAATCAAAAGCTGACATGGCCCCACAGGTTTATTTACTTTATATCTGAAGCAGTGAGTATTGTCAATTTTATATCAAGTGAATGTAGGCTGTTTCTGCACAGTGTCACAAAAAATCAATCTCAATATCATAATATATTGTTTTCTAAATCTAGATCATAACACTAGGAAAATAAAACTAATCATATGGACCACTGGATTTTGAATGTTTTGTTTCTTTGAAAGCCAAAAAGCACCATTCTTTTTAATCCATTAAACTACAAGCTATACCCATCTTTAAGCCGATATTAAAGCCACTTTATTCATAACAGAGACTGAAAACAAAATCTGTTTTGAGTTACTATGTCTTGCAACTTGCTATCCTGTGCAATGCGACTGGGCCATTGCTCGGCATGCATGAGAGTATGTTGTGTCACCAAGGGACAGAAAGTGTCAGTGGGACAGCAGAAGCAATCCCACTGGAATGGTGGTGCCTTCGGGCATTCTCTCTTCTTGATAAGGAGCTGTGGGCTGCAGTGGTCAGTGGTCTTGTAGAAAATTAGAAAATGATCCCTGCAGCAGAATTGTCCTGCCCCAAAAATGACTGAAAAACCTCCAGGAAACATAAATTTTGTCTTAGGAATGTCAGATGTCTTTGAGCTCTTGAGATTTGGCACACTTCATCCTAGAGGCTGACTGGCTTCTGACAAAGTTGTCTGGTTCCAGGTTTGAGCATATGAAGACAAAGCACCAAAACTCACCTTGGCCTTGCACTGGAAGTACATGTATTGATGGCACCTCAGGATTTACGGCTCTGGGAGAGGTTTGCCAATGTGACTGTGTAACTGGGGGCACAAACAGTACACCTGTTGAGCAGTACTCTTTCCTAATCTGCCCCTGCAATGCCAGGGCAAAGAGAGCATCAGCAGAGTTGGACCAGGTGATGAGCCTACACCACGAACATTGCTGTGCTCTATTTGTAAATAACATGAGCCTGAAACAGTAAGTAAAATAGGCCTTGCATGGTTATGAGGGTTTATGGAATACCTGTAAATGCTTTTTTCCACCAAAGCTTTTATTGTATCCACAAAGCACTTTGTTCACTCATCATGGACAAGAGCTTAACAAAAACTGAATCATGTCCTGGACCTGTGAAGATTACTAACGTGGGTGTAGCTTCTGAGGAGCACAGGCGAAACCCTGCTCACAGCATTTCCCACTGCAGCATAAGCGGCAGCGATGGGGCTGTGCACAACGGGAGCTCTGGGTGTGTTTCTTTCAAACTGGCTGCAGGATATTCTGGGCATAGCATCTGGGCCGAAACAATGTAAAGGATATTCCCAATGAATTTCTAGTAACCTTTTCTGTCACAGTAGAGGGATGAGACTCTAAGCAGAAATTCACTTTTTATAAACACTGATATGAGAAACTTACCAAATTTTACATATTAACATGCAAGTTAATCTTTAGATTCATCTGTCACTTGAGTTGTCTCCAAGGAAGAGTAAGAAGGATCATAAAAATAATACATAAAATGTGCCTGTGCATATGTTAGATGAATATAGAATAAGGACAGCATTTATTTATTGGTGAAATGCTGCACTAAAAAGTGCATTTACAGATATCTCGCATAAAAATAACTGTGGTCTTTCAATGGACAACCTTATCCTAACAGAATTGCTACTCTTAAATGTATCAGTACATCTTCAGTTAAGCAAGAGCTTTTCAAATACTTTTCAATTTTAAGCATGGTGTTACAGAAACACACTAGTTTTAAAAATTTTAACATTTTCTTTCAAATGTTCATTATCCTTTTAAAAATGAAGCCACTACAATTCAAGCAATTGTATTTGAAACAGCTGTGATTATAAATCTTACTTTCAATAGCAGTGGAATTAATTGAGACTAAATAAACCAAGATTTTCTTTTCATGTGAATAGTTAATTAATCAGTCCTGCTTTCTGTGAATATCTTTGTGTTCAGCATGCATTTACTGGAACAAAGCACATCCTCTAGATAATTTGAAGTTTATTTACTTTTCTTTTGACCATTTACTTTTTATTCTTAGTAATATTTCAAACAATATGCACAAGATATATTCTGCCTCTTAGTTAATGAATATGTATTTTTAAAAATAAGAAAAAAAAAAAGCTATGTGATAAATCAGTGATGAATGGCTTCCTCTGAACTTAACAAAGACTAGTCTGTTAAAAACGTGCCTATATTATGGTCACCTTACTTATGATTTTGGAAACAAATCACTGTGCTTATTCATAAACCTTCTTAGATGATAAACATTCTTATCATGGATTCATAAACATTCTTAGATGTAAAGAGAAGACTGAAGGGAGACCTCATCAATGTGTATAAATGTCTGAGGGGAGAGTGTAGAGAGGGTGGAGCTGGTCTCTTTTCTGTTGTGCCCAGTGACAGGATGAGAGGCAACGGGCACAAACTGAAGCACAGGAGGTTCTGGCTGAATACAAGGGGGCACTACTTTACTGTGAGGGTGACAGAGTACTGGGACAGGTTGCCCAGAGAGATTGTGGAGTCTCCTTCTCTGGAGATATTCAAAACCCGCCTGGATGCCATCCTGTGCAATGTGCTGTAGGTGATCCTGCTTGGCAAGGGGTTGGACTAGATGATCTTCAGAGGTCCTTTCCAACCTCGGCCATTGTGTGATTCTGTGATTCAATGATTATTAATATTTTTGGCCAGTCCTAATTCCAGTGTATGATCTGTTATTGTTTAACCTAACAGGCAGCTCAGCACCACACAGCTGCTCACTCACTCTCCCAAGATGGGATGGGGGAGAGAATCAGAAAGGTACAAGTGTGAGAACTCATGGGTTGAGACAAGGACAGTTTAGTAAGGAAAGCAAAAGACAAGTATAAAAACAAAGGCAGACAAGGAACCCGTTTGCTACTTCCCATCAGCAGGCAGGTGTTCAGCCACTCCCAGGAAAGCAGAGCTCATCATGCAGAATGGTTTCTTGGTTTCCTTTCCCTCTTCTTTCCTCCAGCTGTTATTGTTGATCATGATGCCACATGGCATGGGACATCCCTTTGGCCAGCCTGGGCCAGCTGTCCTGGCTGTGTCCCCTCCCAGCTCCTGGTGCACCCTGAGTCCCCTCTCTGGCAAGGCAGCACGAGGAGCAGAAAAGTCCTTGGCTCTGTGTGAGCACTGCTCTGCAACAACTGAAACATCCATGTGTTATTCTCATAAAAAATCCAGAACTCAGCATTGTGTGAACCTCTATGAAGAAAACAAACTCTATCCCAGCCAAAACCATGACAGAATTTATAGCTGTTTTGTTGGATGGATTACTTCTTGATCTTTGAAAAATTTCTGAATCTTGGCTAAGAAAGAACAAAAGTCTCCAGGTAAGAAAATGCAACAGTCGTTTATGAGATGTTCATAATTACTGAAATACTATTTCACTATAATAAGTATAGATGATAGAGACAAATACAAGTCTGTCAAATGTTATTATTACTTTAAAGGACATCCATAGTTGTTTAAATGATAAGATAATGTAAAGTTAAAACTTACATGAGCCACCAACTTAAAAAGTAACAGAAATTACTATGAGAATTTAAGGGTTGTTATGAACTTTAAATGCTATCCAACAAACACAGGTAGCGAGAAGATTTCAGAGTGACAGAAACAGTGGCCTATGTGTTCAGTTTCAGACTTGTAAGAGGCCCATTGAAAAATGTTTTCATCTACACAAATGCACCTGTTACTGATGTCAACTAGACTTACAGTTGCAAATGAATTTACCCTTGTGGTTTCGGTATATATTGCTACATCTGTCAGAACTCATATTTGTAAGTCAAAAAGAGGAGAACCTAAAACACACCAATAAATTCAAATCTAACAGAATTTTTAGGACTATGCATGGGAACATGTTTTACTTACTTCATATGTCCTGGCCCATGTGAAAAACTAACCTAGGAAGATTTTAAAGTTTTAAATGAAGTTTTAATAATAACCCAGCTTACTTGATTGGTCAGTAAATGTACTTTACTTTCAAAGACCATCTATATTCATTTTTCATTAATCATTATTCATCTGTCTGGGCAATGGAGGACAGAGAATCTGAAATGCAAACCCATTTTAGTACAAATGACTGTCATTAACATCACAGTCTAGGAATGCTTTGTGTGATTTTCTTAACAGAATAGTTATCCATTCGTAGAGCAGAAACACTTCACATGTGACTGAAAGAACATATGACTACATATGACTAATAGCAAATATCGGAGGACCTGAAGCCAGTTCTGAAAAGTATTTATCTAGACTTTTTAGTGAACATCCATGAATAATGGATACAATCAAAGACAATCAAGCCTGGTTTAAGTGGTTTGCATATGATTTGCTAACCAAAGGAAAGGAGCTAAGAAATACAGTAATCATCTCAGAACAACTCAACTAGTCAGGATGTTATCCCTTCTCTCAAGAACTGGAGAGCAAAATCTATCAAGCTTGTCTCCTAGTCCCTTGGCTCTCTTGATTGCATTTTACAAGAGTCTTCTCTCTCTTTTCAGTGGTCTTCCATGCCAGGACAAGAGGCAACGGGCAGAAACAGGAACACAAGAGGTGTGTGAACACATCAGGAAGCACTTTACTGTGTGGGTGAAGGATCACTTGCACAGGTTGCCCAGAGAGGCTGTGGAGTCTTTTCCTTGGAGATCTTTGAAAGCCACCTCAACATGGTCCTGGGCAACCTGCTCTGGGTGGCCCTACTTGAGCAGGGGGTAGGACCAAATGACCTCCAGAGGTCCCTTCCAACTTCAACCAGTCTGTGATTCTGTGAAAAAAAGTCCATTCACAGGTGTTTGCTATTATGTGCTTCCTAAACACCTTTTTTTTTTCCTCTCTTTTAAAAATCTTTCTTATGAATCCATCATCACTGAAAAAGAAGTTGACAGCTCTCAGTATAAGGAAAAAAAAAAAAAAAGAAAATATTTTTATATATTTATGATCCTTTCAGAACAGTCATACTTATTAATCTGTTCTTGGTAGTTTCTGAGGGTGAGGAAGGTAAGACGTTTAACTGTAATCCCATGTATTACTCCACAGACGTGGATAGAATTATTTGGGTGATACAGACTTCTGAGATTTGCTGATTTACAGCCTATTTTGAAGTTAATAAATATGAAAAAAACATAATGAATTTATAATTTTTACCAATAAGTTGACTGTAACTGAACTGATAATTCTAATTATTCTGCCCTAATTTACTCTGAAGCAAAATGATTCAAGTATTTTTAAAATGTTGAAATTACACCATTTGTAAGGTAACATGGAGAAAGCCGCATGCTTACTTGACAAAGAAATAAAATGATAAACCATTAACTTGCCTAACATAAACTACGTAGTGTGCATAAACAGCATAATACGCCTTATACTTGCTTCTGGGAATTCCTCCTGATTTAGCCTTGTATGTTCAGAGTCTTAACAGATGGGTACTACTACTGGTAAAGAAGATTCTTGGCTAGACAATTCATTTTCATGATAGTAAGTTGTTTAAAATATTCTAAAGGAGTGAGTCCATATATTTTCAGATTTCAGTTTTATCACTAAGAGGGAGCATAAATACTGTTAGAGCTTTAAAAACTAAGTCTTCCAGTTTTGAGATGATAAACCATTGACAACACCGTATTCAGGCAATAGTATCAAATCATCTGAAATATATTAACTTCCCATATGTTTAAAAAATATAAGCAACTTCCATGTGAAAAGTGGTGTTTCTGCAACTTGAAGATGGCATGGAGCTCATTGGAGAATTTAGCTTGGGATAGTAGAAGAAGTGGGGACTTATTATTCAGAAAAGAGAAGCAGAAGTTTTTTACATCTAGGTCCTACAGTTGCAAAAAATTACTATAATATGTGATTTTAGATGCTCTGAGGATATATTTGCTAGTTGTTCAGACACAATTTATACAGTCTCCTTCTGCTTTTCCCCTCATAGGATAGATTTCTTTCTTCAAAATGCAGTACATAGCAAGTCATATTGTGATGCCAAAGACAATTCACTGTTACAACATCATGTACCTTTCACCATCAGTTGAATGTGCAGAATGCTCCTCATATAATTTAATGAGCCCTTCTACTTCTGTTTCCCATGGAGTTTTCCTCAGCCAATTGCTGATTAAAGCTGTTCAGGTTAAATGAGGAAAAAAAATATATTAGGGTTATAATTTGGGCTTTTAGATTTTACAAAAACTGTATGGAATACTTTCACGGTTGTTAATGATACTTAATAGAATTGATGGAATTCTCCAGTCCAAGCAGAAGCTGCAAAAGAATCTCTAACAGGTATGATGTGTCATTCAGTTCATACCCTGCACACTAAGCCAGAATAAATCTAAAAAAGAAGGATGCTGAGGAGTTTTGATTGTCTTGATGAGGTATTCCCTATATAATGCGTTTTGTTGCTAATTTGCTGACTTGGAAACACTTGCAAAGAATTGTGTTGGGAGTTTTAATTTTTAAACATTACAATATTAAAGAGGGTACATGCTGAGACACAAAACTTAAAAAAAAAATAGAAAATCTGTATCTACATTGCAGCTTTAATGCCCTCTAAGGACTAATACCCACATCACAATCATTCCACAGGCCAGCTGCTTGATTAAAATTGCTGGTCCAGACCTTAGTAAATAGCTGAAATTGCTTTAATATTAAAATCATAAAATCATAAAACTCATTTTGGCAAATTCAGAAACTTCTGAAAATTCTGACCTCTAAATCTTCATAGGTCATCATCCACCAACAAATATAGACCCACCCAGATTATCAAAAACACTTGTAGGTCTCTGTTTGTAAGGTACCTAGATGCCTAGATGCCATAGGTATTATAATCACAATGAAGAGAGATTCTCAGAGTAGGTATTTCCACTCCCGTCTGGGGAGATACTGTAGGCAAGCTTAACACACACGTAAATATGTACTTGATAATGGACTTTTCCATGTAATACTGGGGAAGCTGAGGTTCAAATCTTTGTTATATAAGCCTGACTTAGGTCTCCAGTATCCTCACAAACTAGTCTGTTGACTACATTCTGTGGTGGTTTTACTTGGGTGGGCAGCCGAGCTCCACCACAACTGCTCTCTCACTCCCCCTCCTCAAGAAGAGGGGAAGAAGAAAGTATAGTGGAAAGAAAAAAATAACTCATGGGTTGAGATAAGGATGATTTAATTAAAGGGAAAAGGAAGAGGGAAAAACAAACAGACCAAAAAAAAAGAAAGAAAAAAAAAACAAAGGCCATGCAGAAGCATAGAGAAAGAAAAATAATTAATCTCTACTTCTCATCAATGAATGATGTTCAGACATATCCTAGGAAGCAGGGCCTCAATAAACATAGAGTTTTTTTGGGAGTATGGACGTTTTCACAATGAGAGCCACCCCCTCCTTCCCCTTTCCCACCTTTTATTGCTGAGTGTGACACCCTATGGTATGGAATATCCCTTTGGTTGATTTAGGTCAGCTGCCCTGGTGATGTCCCCTCCCCATCACCTGCCCACCCCCAGCCTGCTGGCTCTGGGGGGTTTGGAGGGAGTCCTGATGCGGTGCCAGTATTGTGCAGCAATAGACACAACACTGGTGTGATACCAGTGCTGTTCTAGCTACAAGTGCAGAGCACTGCACTGTATGGGCTGCTGCAGGTAAAGTTAACTCCATTCCAGCCAGACCCAGCACACACTCATAATGGCTATTGTTGCATCTTAATCAATACTTCCCTTTCAGCTGCTCCCCAAATAGAAATTATAATTTTTTAAATATCAGAAATTACAGATATATTAAATGAAGTAGAGAATTTAAGACTCTTAGTACACATTCTAGTGTTTGATTAACCTCAGAGTAAAAATATATTTTCTTGTGTTCAGATGGAATTTAATGTATTTTCATTTGTCCCCAGTGCCTTTTGTCCTGGCAGTGGGTACCACTGAAAAGAGTCTGGGTCCCTCTTCATTTTCTTCCATCAAATATTTATACGTGTTGATAAGATGCCCCTAAGCCTTCTCTTCTCCAGGCTGAACAGTCCCAGCTCTCTCAGCCTCTCCTAACACATAAGATGTTCAGGTCACAATCATTTTTGTAGCCTTGTGCTGGACTTTCTCCAGTAATTATATGTTTTAAGGGCCACAGAATATTTTCCTCATAGTGTTCAGTCATAATTATTGACACAGCCCGAGTCTGTTTAGTTAGAAATAATTAAGAGGAATATTTTTATACTATGAACAAAACTTTAGCATAGCAAAATTCTGGGAAACCTTTCAATGGGTTAGACATTTCATTGTACCTGAATAAGTGCATATTGTTCTTGGATAAAGTAATGTTTTCTCACCAATCAGCCATTCAGAATTTCTCAATAATGCATTAAAATATATTCAAGGCTGAAAACCTGCTTTATTTTCAGATGTGTGGTTAGTAACAGCTGATATCCTTATCCTTAGTAATCAAGGTTTATAATGAAAATGTTAATGAGCCCTGAACTACAGCAGAGCAAATTGAAGAGTCAGCTCTTATAAAAATTACAGTCAAAATGCTATACCTGAGTAACCTTTATGTTTGTTGAATACCTCTCTGATAAGAAGCTTAGGTATAAAGACTTGCAGAAGAAAGGCTTTTGAAAATATTTGCTGTACACAAGTTAAAAATAAAATAAAATAAAATTGTTTTATGTGCAATTGTTCTGCAGTAATATTATAAACTTTAAAAGGCAAAAACCAATAGCAGACAGATCAGCACTGTAAATATGATGCCAAGGTTAGAGATGAAAAACTTCTATTAAGTTATCTAAAATAGCCTTTTGTGTTGTAATAGTGACCTGTCCATGAAGATGTGAATTCTGTTAGTTTAAAATCTTGTAAGGGAGACACAGGTTGGAAAATCTAGACATTCCTGTTCCTGCCATACAAACTTTGAAATGCAAGAACTGTCAACAGGAGTTTGTGTAGCTTCTCACAGGAAGGAAGAGACTGAAAAAAAAAAAAAAAAAGTAGTCTTTTACAATGCTATTTAACCATTTAGATTATCTGAAAGAATGAGCTCACATGGCTTTCCTTCCTGTTCAAACTGTTCACATGGATATTTACAGCCTTTGCAGGATCAGTTGGAGGAGAAAAATGTTACTACACACATTCTCTAATTCTATGTCATTCAGATAGACTCTGTGCACAACACATCTAAGTTCATGTCACAAGGGAATCAAGTCCTGGACACTTAGGTAGGTCTAGGAAACCTCCAGAAATGTCTTCCCTAGATTAAAAGTAATGACTGCAACCATTATTAAAAATAATAATTACAAGTAATGTTGAAGGAAACTCAAAGCCATCATGAGTTAACAAGTTGTCACATAATATTCTGTGAATCCAGGAGCTTGCACAAGTTTTTACGTTTGTACCTTTCCAGTTCTCTCCCTCATTCTGCTAGGGCTGACTGAGCAAGTGCCTGTGTTTAGCCTAGCTGCCTACAAGGAACCAATACCAAGGAACTCTCTCTTTTCAAGTAGTTAATGAACTAAATTGATATTATTCAAAATATGATGAAAAATAATGAACTGCATATGTCTTTTTATATTTCTCCAGGGTATGAACATGTTGGAAAGGAAATAATCAATTCTGAAAGGTGAGGTATGAAGACAAACCTGGTGAACTGATTTTCAGGAAGCATTATTTGGTTTTATACTCTCTAAGATCAAGAGCTTTCAGAAAAAAAAATATTCTGGTATAGTAAGTCAAAAGAAGGAGGAGGGGGAGGAGCGACACAGGAGGAACTGTGAAACATTTTCTACCACTATGCAATTTATTTCTGAATACTGCAAATTGTAACATAGAGTGAAAAGAAATACGCTTTCTTAAAAAAAATCTGGTTAACTCTCCTTATAATATCTAGTAGCCTGGGGTGTGGAAAGAAAAGTGACAGGAGTTACTCAGTTCTGCCTCAAAAAATAAAAGTGCTTGTAGAAAATACTAGAAATGAACTGTTTAAAACATTTGTACTTTGTATATGACCTTTGATCTTTTTAATTGAAAGTTGTTCTTTCAAAGCCTACAGTACTGTATGGTTACATATAGAGTTTTAAAAATAGCAAGTCTACTTCTCTTACTTCTGAAGGATTTTTACCCAATATTTAAACTGTTACATAGAGTAAGAAAATTACAAAGTTAGACAGGTAGTGCATCTGGATCTTCCAGAAAGAGTTAGTAAACATGCTATTGACAAATAACACGTGTACAAGTATGGCTGGAAAAGTGTTTCAGGAATTCTCTTCTGATGAAGCAAATCAACTTGGATAATGAGGCATACCACTGCAGTGTGCCAAGCCAAATAAACTGTTCTGGGCAGTGCTTTGGTGGTGTTAGGTAGGTGCTGGAAGTGAGGATGAGACAGCAGCAGCTGGTGATGTTGTGCAGGAGCAGTAAGAAACAGTGCAGGAGGTCTACAGGGAGACAGCCATCTAGTGAGATACAGCAGGAAAACAAGACATCCAGTGAAATGGAAAAGGAATACAAGAAATTTCTCTCTGCCACCAGCCTGCTGCCTGGCCTTGTGTGCTCCGGGTCTCTCTGGAGACTCATTTTCTGTCTAGCTTACCTCTAAGATAAATTCTGTAAATTCCCCAAAGCAGGTTATGCAGCTTGTTTTGTGCTTTGAGCACAATAGTCTCCTGATCACAGAAGCAATTTTGGTCTTATTCTGTTTTTTAGTGATTTAGGGCAAATGACCCAGTCTAACTAAAATCTCTGCACTATATATGCAAAATAGAAAAATCCTCTTACTCTTCAGGTAATGGAAGGGTAAAGCAGTGAATTAACACATTACATGAGAACATACCTCTGTATACATAGATATGCGGATAGCAAAGAATCACAAAATCACAGAATGGGTGAAGTTGGAAGAGACCTCTGAAGACCATCCAGTCCAACCCACCTGCTGAGCAGGATGACCTAGAGCACATTGCGCAGGATGGCATCCAGGTGGGTTTTGACTATCTCCAGAGAAGACGACTCCAAAACCTCTCTGGGCAACCTGTGCCAGAGCTCTGTCACCCTCACAGTAAAGAAGTGCCCCCTCATATTCAGCTGGAGCCTCCTGTGCTCATTGTTTTTGCCCGTTGCCTCTTGTCCTGTCACTGGGCACAACTGAAAAGTGGCTCCATCCTCTCTACACCCTCCCCTCAGATATTTATACACATTGATGAGGTCTCCCTTCAGTCTTCTCTTTTCCAGGCTAAACAGGCCCAGTTCCCTCAGCCTGTCCTTATACGACAGGTGCTCCAGTCCTCTCATCATCTTCATAGCCCTCCTGTGGACTCGCTCCAGTAGTTCTATGGCCCTCTTGTACTGGGGAGCCCAGAACTGGACACAATGCTCCAGATGTGGGCTCACTAGGGCTGAGTAGAGGGGGAGGATCACCTCCCTTGACCTGCTGGCAACACTTCTGAATGCAGCCCGGGATACCATTGGCTTTCTTGGCCACAAGGGCACATTGATCACTCATGGTCAGCCAGGACTCCCGGGTCCCTCTCCGCAGAGCTGCTCTCCATCAGATCAGCCCAGAAGACTCCTTTTCAGCAAATGCCAACATGTCCCTACTCTGGAATGGTGACAGCCTAAGTGACAGCCTTTTTTAGTGTATTTTGCAATGTCTTCTTTCAGATTTTAAGCAAAAGAAATTGTTTCCAGATCAAGTTTAAAATGTAGAACATGGAGCTTTGAAAAACATGATGTTCCCATTTGTCAGATGCAGCGGTATCTTGATAGGATTTTCTTCATGCTATAGTGCAGAACTGTCTGACAAAGAAAAAGGAGGTTCATATGAGGAACATTTATTTCAGTAGACATGTGCCTACCTGTTCCAGCCATTTGAAATGCAAATAAAGTTTGAAGCAAAATAATAAGTTTTCAAATTGGTCAGTGAATAATGTTTTATATCTCTCAGTAAAAGGCCTCAGACTTTGAAGTTCACATGACCGCTCCAAAGCTGGTATTTTGATACTCTGTCTGCTGATAGATGGATGGATTTCAGGTTTTTTTAAGCCCATATATTTTAGGGTTTCCATTGAGAAATACTATAGCACTTGCTTGCTTACATTTCTTCTTAAAGGGAAAAGAATTCTCATCTTTTACCATTCTTCATTTGTTTATAAGCTATTCCCAGTCTAACAGATGGTTCTCAACTAATTTCTGAGAAAAAAAAAATAGAGAAAAAAAAAATAAGAAAAAAAAAGACCATATAATTAATGTTTGCAATATAAAAATTTAATGTTCAAATTAGGGACTTTGAAAATTGTCATTGAAAGTTGTTTCAGAAAGAATTGTCATTATACTCTTTTGGGACAAAATATGTAATGCCTTCAAAGGAAAAAAAAAGTCATTAAAAAATCCAACAAAATATGCATACATGTATATCATGAATAATATCATTCTAAATGTATTTTATAATAGTTTATATCTTAACCACTGCTTGGAATGAAAATTTTCTCAAAATTTTCCAGAGGGAAGGAATAATCAAAAAAATGTTTTGCAATCATCAGAAACATGAATAAAACTATATAATGAATAAACCATTAATTTAACACATGCAATCTGCCAAACAGATATCAAAAATAATGTAGAGGTTCTTTGTGAAATTTCTATAAGGGCTACATTTTATTTTTCTTTTTAGGTTCCTTTGAACTAAATAGAACATAGCAATTTCTTTATAGATGTTGATGTCTGATATCCATCCTGTAGCCAGCCTTGCTGTGAGATATCTAGATATTTGAGGGGAAGTGAAAATGCACCTGCTTTTTGAAATGTAGTAATTGTATTTACAAGGGACTTTTTCCTCACAAAACGAAGACACTTATCCAAGCACCCTTAAATAGAAAATACAATATAATAAAATCATTAGGCTGTGGATTTTGAACGTAACAGATGTGTCAGAATCCAAATCTAGGACACAGTTTCACTTACGGGAAGCTCTTGAGTAACCTTTTCCCAGCTTTTTTTTTTCCTTTCTCTGTACAATTCTTCATTTAATGCTTCTATAAAAGGTCTCTTATTTATTTATATATATATTTATTTATACAGAATAAATAATATTTTTAACATATTTTTCAGTATTGCTCCTTTCTGTGGCTCTGTCATAGCAAATAATTAGTCTCTTACAATCACCAGTTAAAAATCACTAAGTAAAAAGAAGAGTTACTGATGATCACCTTGGACCCAAAACCCCTGTCATAAAGATACACAAAATGCTCTTTGTGGTGAGAAAGCAACAAATAGAAGTTTTCACATCAGTGCTGCAATTACCTTTCTCCAAGGGGAAAGATACAGTGTCCACGCGTCATTGAACATAGATTCAATGTATTTCTATTACAAGGAACAAGTACTTCATTATTCCTACTGCTATAAATTGATGAGACAAATACATAAATAAATAAATAAATAAAATGGGGTTTTGAAATGATGCTTTGGAAAATGAACCCTTAGGTCATTATGAAATAAGAATCTCTGTCACTGTATCTGCCAATCAGTGTCAGCAGACTGTTAAATATAATTGCCTTGTTATTTTTTTTGTGTTGACATTTATTATTTCCCACCTGATAAAACAGGCTCTTTTACTCTAGAGACTGATGGTCCTCCTGGAGTTTACATCAATGTAGCGTTAAGGCAAATGATAAATGTTTCAGATTTTCTTTGCAATAAAGGTGCTACATTTTTGATAGCACAATTACAGGACTCTCTTGAATACATTATTTCACACAAATACTTTGAGACTCTCTGTATATGAAATATTTTCCCCTTGAAAACTGCATCAAGTCAGTATTTCAGTTCCTTTTAATAGAATACCACTTTTTTCTTTTGTTTTTTTTTTTTTTTAATATTGTTCCCTGATAGGTCTGATTTTACAATACAGTTCAAAGCTGTCTCTATAACCCTCATTGAAAGTCATTGACATATCTTTTTAGCAGGACACTATACAAAACTGTAATGATTACTTTGCTTGCTGCAACATCATTTCCTGTCTTCTAAACTGGTAATGTAGCAAATGGTGTAGGTGAAAAAAATATCTTAATTGCTTTCCTTTTTTTTTTTTTTTCCCAATTAAACTGCCTATATTAACAGAACAGATTTTAGTGGTCTATTTTGAAGGAAATGCTTCACACCCTGAAAAGGATCCTTAAAAGTATTTTTCACACATATGGTAAGATGGCACGTTTACGGAAGAGGAATTATTCTGGGATTCAGGTCCAGTTTCTATCTGCTATGTGACTTTGTATAAGCTCTTCATCTCTCTGACCCTCTGTTTCTCTGTGTTGTTCAGATCATAATCTCTTCCTGACAAGAGCTTTTTTTTGTAATGTGTATGTGTGGATTGAATGCCCAATACAATGGAGCATCAAGGTGTTTTTGCATATCTACTTTACTGTAATACAATAATTAATTATAATTAGGCAGAAGTTAATGATCTGATGTATTTTTGCAGCTCTCCCCTTGTAAGAAATGTCTTGGTAATAAATGAAATCTTTTTGTGAAGAGCAAATAATAATTTACCATGACAGGGGTGTTTTTTTTTAGAGTCTTTAAAGTATAGAAGTAATAAATACTGGTTCCAGTAAAAACCATGAACTATATCTTTTAAGATATGAGATTTGCTTGAGGATCTTCAAATTTTAATATATAATTCACTTTCAATGGCTTTTGTTTAACCTCTGTTAAAGGCCTAAAGGAAAGGAAGTTTCCACCATTTTTTTTTCTGGAGTCATATAAAAAATAATTCACTTTTTCACCTTTTTTTTTTTTTTCCCCATCTTTTTTATCTGATCTCTGATTTCGGGGATCTGGGACTATATGTATTGCTCTTTTTGCAATTCTTTTATCCATGTTGGCAGTAATGAAAGGAAACGTTTTTTGTCTGGATTTGGGGAATATTAATAACACGATTACATTCTGCCCAACTCTTTTAAGAAAGTCCAATTTCATTACAAAAGGCTGATATTACATAGACTAGACACTACTTTCCCACAGCAGAAATTAAGCCCCGTGCTTATATCATATACCTATTCCAAGTGATTCAGGAATGTATCCCCATCCTGTTGTCTGTCCTATCTGAATGTCTCCAATTTGGATAAAAGGATATCATATAGGACATTGTTAAATGCTTTGCACAAGTCCAAATAAATGAGCACATTATTTATGATTAATCAATAACTCCCTCTCTCATTCTCTTTGTCTAGGTTTTGGAAATGTTGTTATGTAAATATAACAATTAGATATTTAGTTGCTAACAGAAGTTCATTCTGCCTCTGATGAAAGTGATGGTATGTAAGAGTACATCCCTACCTCATTTTAACTTCTAGTGGAGAACAAAGAAACTGCCATGTGAGAAATCTGTGGTGACACCAGCCACTAATGATGATGAGTGCATCCCACCATGCTGCTAGAGAGGTGACAGAGAGAGGATTTGATCTGGGGTCTCCCACATCCCAGAGGATTAACCAAACTGCTACTACCATGAAGTGAATTCTTTCAGTATTCCTTGGGATGAGAAAACTAGCCAGATCCATGGTGTATTAGATCTCATGAAGTCCTTAAAAGTGAACTTCAGTGTGCTTATTCTTGATAGACTGGCCAATCCTGGACTGATTTATTTGCCACAGGGACAGATAAGGTGTAGGTAAACTTAAGTTCTGGTATTGAATGAAAATGGAAACATGGGCACAACAAGAAATTAAACTCCCAGCTCCCTCAGAATGAAAGATTGTTTGCAGCAGCTGTTTACATGTTGTTTATAAGCCTTAAAATGTTTGCTTTTTCACATTTTGAGTTGACAAACTAGTCTGTCAGACATGATCAGTGAGGTGACAAAAACTAATCTTCTTTTCTTCCATTGGATACCCTCTCTCAAGCCAGAGTAGCTGAGACAGAAGTTTTCTGTTGAGAATTGGGTGGTGTTTTCCTTCTTGACAGCTAAATTTTACTCCTTTCTTCCACAAAGCCACTTATGATCCCCCTCACTCCCCAGTTTTCCCTTTTTATTCATACTTTTAACAACTCAGTTGTTCTTTGAACTGAATCAATTAGCATATAAAGAATAACATTTTCATTCAAGGGAATTTTTAAAATTAGTGATGCTGGGCCCCCTGGAAACAAGCCTGCTTTTACGGCTTCTTTGCCTGAGAGCTCTCGCAGAGTGCATGTTGTTCTGCTGACACTTCTGTATCAAGGTGAGCTGTTTATTCTGCACCTTCTTGGACAAATGTAAAAGCTTGGGTGCAAAGGATATCCCTTTTGTCCTATTAATTTTAATGAGCACTTCATTAAAAAAAGAGATCTATAGTCTTCATTAGGGCCACCTAATGTTTTATTGTAATAGTATGTGATTTTCTACTGCTTTCTGGAACAGAGCAGCCAGAAATAAAAAATCCTCACCCTGTTTTTAGTTTTTTTTCTAGTTATTCTAGTTATTTTCTAGTTATTCTAGTTCCTTTCTGAGTTTCATAATGTCTCAATTGGAAAGTTAGGGAAAGTTTTGTAGGTCAAATAGAGGAATAAACAAAAATGATTTAAAATGTACTCCATTTTAAAATTTATTATTACTAATTCTCATTAATTCTAATTATTAATACCAGTATTAATATTATTAATATGTTGAAGTGTAAAAAGAAAAATATTTTTTTCTAAAAACCAACAAAATATTTTTTTTTCTATCCATTAAGTGATATCACTTATCCTAAAAAGAACTGATAAGCTTGGAGTTTAAGATATCCACTGATACATTTTATGTAGATAAGCCTGGTAGTAGTAATTCCTAGAATTATCAAAAGGTAGGAAGTAGAATTGAAAAGAATACACTCAACGCATGACTTTCTTATTAACATATCATTTGTGGACTTTGTAAAAGTCTCAAAGTAAGCCAGAAACTATGATTTTGGAAAGAGAGATGCACAGAGATCAAATCTCATGCTCATTAAAGTTGAAAGGAAAGCAGTAGTTATTGGACACAACAGGAAAGTACGCCTTCAGAAGCCCACAGGAAGGATGAGAGTTCTATTTGCTAAATTGACACACCGGCAAAGAATGAAGAATAAGGGAGGGAAGAACTGCCAGTTATAAATGTTAAGAGCTCTATGTTATTGAAGCTACATTAATCTATTACAAAGAGACCTACAGGGTAATATTGAGGATAGGAAGAATTCTCCCTTGGAGAAAGTAGGAGTAGTTAAAAGATGAGGAAAAGCTCCCCAAACCTTAGCTGCTCTAGAGTCAAGGATGCTCAAGCATTAAGAGTTCAGAATGCTATTGAGCAAATAGCAGCGTATTAGTTTATATCTGGGGAAACCTGGAAGAAGTAGAGAGAAATATGAGGGCTAAGGATAGCAAAAGTGTCACTTATTTATTTATTTATTTATTTTTCACTTTTCTGATTTTTCAAATTTTATAACCTTATAAAATGTTCAGAAATTTAACCTTGTCTATTTCAATCAAAACATATTTTCATTTGAAAGCTAAGTAACTTTTACACAGATTTAAATGAATTTGACAAATCTTGGATTCTCTTCCATATGAAGAAAGCAAATTAAATAAAGTGAACTGTGAAAATAAACCCTTTTTAAAATTCCAAGTGACAATTTAGAGCATTTGTGTTGGCTGGTTTTACCACTCTCTATATTCATGTGAATGAAATAGACCCTCAGAGAATATGCTAGGAAATATTAAAAATTCTTTAGTTGTTTAGTCATTTTAATATCCAGAATTTACAACGTAACTGTCTTTTGCATTTTGTAAATGTAGAATTTAAGATTTAATCATATTCAGATTAAGATTTAATTATAACAAATTTATTTTTTGTGATATGAAAGAGTTTATTTGGATTTAATAGACCCACAAAAGCTGAACTTGATCAAACCATGTCATTAAAATAAAAGCTATAAAACAGAAAATAACAGTTAAAAATAAAATTGCAATGTAAAACAACATATGTAATAAGTTTATAATTTGTGCATAAACTGGGTTTACTCTAGTGAAGTCCATAGTGAAATTCATATCGACTATTACTGAGTTCTTGTTTTTTCCCTCAAATTCTGTTATATATCCTGACAGCATAAACAATGCTGTCCTGACCTTAAATTCAAAATTCTTGATTTAACTTTGTGTTTATGCATTTTCTTTGATTAGCTTTGAGGTATGCCACAGTTTATAAATGTTAGGTCTCTAGAATATGGTTGTTCTTCACATTACTGAAATTAAATCTGAGCCTTGAGTATTTCATGCCTTGCCTACTTATGTGCTTCTCCAAACTGTTCTTGCATAAATCTTCCAAAATGTTCCTGCCAAGATCACTATGGTTTCTCATATTTTAGTTAATCATAGTGTCTTTATATCATCTAGCAGTCCTCCTTACTATCTTAAACTTCATTTCTTCTTCTCACTACATATTATTAACCCAAGTAGCAACAGTAATAGTGGTAGTAGTCCATCTAGAATTCCTTACTAAGTAGATGGACTGTTTTGAATAAAAACTGTTTTTGAATAAAAACTGTATACACATTATTACATAAGGTAGTTTTAGAGAATACTTATTTATTTACTTATTTGTATGTTATTTGTAGAAATAGCTCCCTTGAAATATCTGCGCTCATTTTCCTTCCATCTTACCTGTAAAACTAATTTAATACATACATCTGATCTTTAAAATAAAATACTAGAACAGTGTCATCTTATTTGAAGTAGTTTCTTTAAGAGATTTATTTTAACCAAAGTTCCCTCGAAGATTTTACTTCTCATACTGTAGGATTATTCCACTGTTTGTTCAAACACTGAAGAGAGACTATTTTTCTGACATATCATGAAGCATTTTATGATGTATCATGGAAATTGTAAAACCAGAGTCACTGAGTTTTATCGTGTTTACATTTATCACATCTCATTGCAAAGGTAGATTCATTACACTCAGTGAATGTGCTATGAAAAAGTTATTGGTTTTGTTCTAGTTGTCTGTTATAATTACAAGTACCTGATAAGCTCTACAAAATATAGTATTTTAAATTATAAATTCAGTGTACTTTTTTTTTTTTCTGATAGATTAGCATCATTTGTGATGACCTCTGCTATTATATGCATTTATTTATTTTTACCTTTCTTGTCATGTTAGGCTACTCTATGACATGATAAATATGCTTCTCTTGCAGTGGAGAATGAAGATGACTTTTTTTTAAGCTAGACATGTGATTGCACTATAAATGTCTCTTGGAAACATCAGAAACTTCAGTTTCCATACAAAATGTTGTCAACGTTATCTCTATAAAACAAGTGGATGAAGAAGAGTCTTTGTGGTTGTTGCAACATTGAAAGTCATAATATTTAAAATTTCTCACATTCTTTTTGTTTCCCAAACTGTTTCCAAATATAATTTTTCAATTCAGCTAAAGTTATTTCAAAGGAAAAAGTTCTAAGTAAACCAACATGCTGATAAAGGACTTCTTAATATAGAGTTCATATCTTAACATCCCATCTTGTGTTAAGAGCCCCTGGAAATTATCAATTGTGTTGATAAAAATTTATGTGCAAACTGAAGGTCTTTGCATGATCTAGCCTTGAAAATAAATGGCTTCTGGTTTTCTAAAATACTATTTCTATGATATTGTTGAAAAGTTATACCTGTAGCTCTATTTTTCTTGATTAGGAATCTTCAAGATCATTTTGAAAGTTGGTCTAATCATTCTATATATATTGCAAGTATTTTAAAAGCATGAGGAATTAAGTTTTTGCCTCTATTTTATCAAAAATATCTAATGTATTAAAACTAATTAAAATTTTGAATTTTCTCCTTATATTTTGAATTCTTCAAGATATTGAACTGACAGAATTAATATTTATATGGCTAAGTGAAGAACATTTTTCTTTTTGTTTTTGAAATATGAAGCCATTAAACAAGGAAGCTTTACTGAAAGTCAGTATATATCAGCAATGGTTTTCAGTTGCTTTTTTTTTTTTTTAATTCTTTTGTAGCCCCCCAAAAATGGCACATCCAAAGTAATGTCCTCATTTTTAGTAAAGGAGACAGAACTAAGTACAAGGGAAACAAGTTACACTTAAGTGTTAATTTCTTACCTGAATCTGAAGCAGGGAGCTTAACAGAACAAGCATTTTTACAGTTCCCCACCCCCGTCTTTATTTCTACATTATTCTAGGTCTTTTGCCCAGAGCTTTCTCTGGCTTTCCTCCCTACCCACTCATCATTGCACTCCAGGGTAACAGTACACTGTAACCATATGCCCAGAGACAGGTGCTTTGTGCACTCCTAGGATGCTAAACTTATTAATATTAAGGAAAGTTGTGCTATGCGTCTTCTTGTTGTTGTAAGTTTGGGCTTTTTTTTTGCTGGACAGATGTCAGATCTGTCTCAATGATATAGCTTTAAGTGGAGCAGTGAGTGTAAAATTGTTATTCTGGGTGAAAATATGGAACATGCAGTTTTGCCTGAGACAGCTATTAGTGTTCTGTTTACTGGCTCATGGGAGATGCAACTTCTCCATTCTTTCCTAAGACAGCTGAATGCAGAACATCTGAAAAATTAACTAGGAGAAACCGGGAAAAACCTGCAGATGAACATAGAATCAGAAATGTAATACAGATTATGAAAATTAAATCAACTGTGAAAGAACAAACTTAAAAGGAAAAATAAAGGGAGAAAGGAAGGCATCACAGACATCAAGAAATCAGGTATGTTTCAGATATCTGTACATACATGTAGGACATCCAGCTCAGTAACAGTAATGTAGTATACAATTACATCCTTGTTTTCCATTCAAAGTGGTTCTCTGAACAAGCATGTAGTCGTGACTGTACACTGTGACTGATATATTCAGTGTTTGTATCTTCTCTTATCTTCTGCAGATTCTTTTTCTTTTGACACTTAAAAGCACTATTTCAAGTATTTTGAGGTGAATAGCTATTGTTTCACTTAGCTTCTCTTTTTCTGAGGTGAGGGATAGACTTTCCACTACAGCTACAGAGCTCCTGCCCTGCACAGGAGGGAAGGGGGCATTGTTCCATGAACCCCAAACAAAGGTCAGAAAGTTGTTGTCAGAAAGTCCTTGTTGTGCAGCTTGTGACTTTTTTTTTTTTTTAATCTGAATTTGTCAACTTTCATCACCATGAGCTGATGATCTTAGATGTTAAAACTGTGACCTTTAAACAAATAATTTGTTGAAACAACATGTGAAGAGTTAATATATTTACATTAGTTGTCCCCCCCCCCCCCCCGGGTAGATAATGAAGTAAACATCTCCTCCCTTCTACAAGTGAACACTGTTGAGGAACATTTTTCCTGAAACATTGCCAGGATCACTCTGGCAAAATGTAGTAATCAATGGCAAGATAATCAATGCGCAGCAACTGCATTGAGATTCTTTAGTTTACATCTCCACAGACATGAATTTCTTCCTCAACTTATATCTAGGTATGCAATATTTGTATTAATTATATATACATGTGTTTATACATCTACATATACACACATTCTCATAAACATGGGTGGTTACTATATTTAACCTTCAAGACATTTGTAGCTTTAGCCCAATGCATATGCCAAAGTCTATACATCTTTGTTTTGCTTTGTTGTTTTTTTTGACCTTATCCTCTCCCCAAAAGCAACTGAAGCAAGCTATTTCTTTTTTGATGACTACAAGTTCAAGTGAAACAGAAAATATCTAGAAAGCCTAAATAATTTTTTTTTGTAGTAAGTTTGGTAGTGTTATGTAGCTAGATAGCTAGAAATTAAGTGGTCTAAAGTATAACTATGCATCTTTGCACTGAGCTGTCTTGAAAATGATCAATATACTAATGCATACTTATTTTCAGTGACATACAGGAAATAAATATTAGAATTAATATATGTATTAATAGTTGTGTTATATTAAAAGAGATTATTTATTAATTTGTGCTTATTTATCTATAACAATTATTTTACAAAGTTATTTTTTGCATTCAGAAGAGAGCAGTAAACTATAATTAAACATTCATATTGATACAGTAATTAATCTATTAGGCAATTATATTCAAATTGAAAACTATTTTGCCTGTTTTCTTTATAAATATTAACAACAACAACAACAACTCAAAAGCTTAACAGAGAAGTAAGAAGTAAAAATGAAAGAGCAGATTAATGTCATTCTATATTAGAAAAAAGTGAAATAGAAGATAGTCTTGATTACAATTAATAGTGGAACAGATCAAGTGTTTAGACTACTCAAGGCACTCGGGTATGACAGGGAATAATCAAGGAGTGAGTTATTAAGTATCTAAGTTTTTCTTCAAGTTTCTTTTAGAGAATTCATCAGCAGAAATGCATCCTGTATTTAAACAAAACAGGTCTGTCAGCAACAGTTTTGTATAACAACTCAAAGAAGATTTGACCAAGTTAAGAAAACTTTGACTCATGGCTGGATCTCCAGAATGCTTTAATTTGTTAAAAGAGCTGAGTTTTCAAATGGACCTTTGAAGTATACAGCAGCAGCAATGAGAAAGCCCAGTGGGAAACTGTACTTGGATAGTTAGAAGTGAGGCTAAAACTGCCTTGTGTAAAAGTTTCTGCTTATGTTCCATAGTTACCTTAACATTTCTGTTCTTCTTCTCCTTTGTTTTCTCAAATGATAAACTTGGATTGGACAAAAATAATCATATTCTATAAAAAAAAAAGTTAAGAAAGATCATTCATCATTCATTAGCATCACAGTTCCTTCCCCTCTTTCCTCACCCCTTCCTCCCCTTAACAACAACAACAACAACAAAATTTCTCGGGCTCTCATAATCTGTACTGAATTTCCATGACAGCACAGCATTTCAGGAACAATAAAACCATTATCATTGCCCATTTTTTGTTATTGCTTTGTTTCATCAGACTTAGGAGTTAAACACTGCAATTCCATTTGTGTAAGTAGCGTATTCCGTAAGAAGGCTTTGAAACTACAGTTTGATTTTCAGCAGAGAAAGCAGTGACTAGTGTTCTTTTTGACATATGTACTCCATAGCTGAAAAGAAAAAGGAAGCTTTTAAAGCAATGTTAAATTAATCAACATAGGGTTGTGCCTAAAACTAAAATGACCCCTCTTGCAATCAAGATATGTGAAGGTAAACTAAAAGTTGGTATGTTATGTGGTGTCTAAAGTCACTCTTAAGTGTTACTGCTGATACTCATGTTTTGGGTACTCCCCCAGTTGACTAATTACATAGCTTGGGGTACAAGCTCTGACTGAGATACTTTTGGGGCAGAAGCAGGCTTTGAGTTACTTTGGAAACATGTTGAAAATTGGGACACTGAGAGATCTCAGGAACCTCTGAGAATCTTTGTTAGGTTAAAAGGGAGTTTTGAAGATAGTATTTTTAAACTTGTTTCCCTGGCCTGTTAGTTACATGAGCACCTAGATGTTGTTTGGATCCCCACTGTGAATATACTTTCAGGAATAATTCAGTGAAATTTCTTTTTACTGTAATGTAGATATAAAGTTTAAGACACTAAATAGTATTTTTTAATATGATCAGGATTATTGCAATTCTTTTTCCACAGCCTATAAAAGTTTCATTTGACTTAATCCGATAAATTATTTTCCTGACACACAAAGCTAAATGAGTAAAGTAAACACGATAATTTATTTCATGACACTGGCACCCAACTATCCAAGAGCAAGGAAGTCAAGGTCCTAAAGTCAAGGTCTTTTAAAATGTCAATCTGATAAAAATGTCTTGCTAAAAATAAACATAAGATTGTTGATCTGTGGGCTTCTTATTTTGTATTCAAATATTTTAAACTCCTGTGTACCAGAATTCAGACTCTAAGACACAATAATGAGGTATGACATAAGTAGACAGCTACACTGTAATGAGGAATAATTGGTTGTAATATGTATTCAGTGCAAACCGCAATTGTACAGAATAAAATGTGTTTTGCATTCAACAGAGTATTAGGCAGTGGAAAGTTTGTAATCTGTGAAATGATATGTAGAGCCTCAAGCCACCATAAACAACATCAAAAAACTTTGCAACACTCATTATAAAGAAAAAAAAGTAAGTTGACAAGAATAAAAATAGTTACTATATTAAACCAGTACATAATACAACTTCTATATGATTTATGAGTGCGGCTCTTTTGAGAATATGATCAAAGAAAAAAGGTGGATTATACTCTGCAATAAATTTCATATACATTTTTTAACCTGACAGAAAAAGTTTAAAATGTAGTCAATACTGTAAAGATATGAAAATTCTCCTTTTAGACTGGAATAAAATAACAGGATGTCTCAAGGTCATTGATGGTTTACAGTTCCATTACTGCCAGTTCTATGCTATGTCCAGAGAAAGCTTGCCTGGCTGAAACCCTATTCAGTCATGTCACTGAGGGTGAGATTCATCTGGCCACATCTAGATATGGCTTTGTACATGTGGCTAGTGATCTGAAACTCTCTTTATAATCAAAGGAGAGATTGACACCTCTAGGGTACAATTCATCTCATCCTGAAGTAGATGTTAAAGTAGGTCATATGAATCATGTCCTAGAGTATCTATTTCTTTCTACTAATTATAAACGGGGAAGGTCACAGGTAGGTAGGTATCTCTGCAGTAGTGTGCTAAAGATAGGCTAGATGAAAAGCACCTGAATGTCCACCCACATGAATAAATGATTGTAGTAGGTTGCTATTTATCACTATTTCCAATGTGAAGAGATTTTAAGTGAAGTTGGTTCAGTCTTGACAAGCAACCAGCAGAAGTCATTTGGTGTATTAAAACATATTTAAAAAACTGATTAGAAACACGATAGTGCTTAAACTTTAAACATAAGCAATTTGTTGACAAAAGTACTGCTGTAATAAACAAAGTGTTTAGGCATTGTAATAGCATGATCACCTTTGAGTACAGACACCTAATCAATCCTTGGTGTTGACTCATCAAAGTTTGTACAAAGGTATAATGCAGGACAATGAAGCTCCCACACTATTTATTTGGTTCTAAAGTTTTATGCTGCAGTTTTCTCCCTGTGTATATTTACAGGGAGCTGTACAGGTCGGCATCTCCACAGGGTCAGGGGCTGGCACCAAGGTCCATCCCACTGCCCCAGCCAGGAGCAGGACAGCCAGGAGCACTGGGGCAGCCCCAGCCCTGTCCATTGCGTACTTCCTTGGGAATCAGGCTGGGCCAAGGCTGGCTCAGGATGTAGGCCCACTGGTAGGCCTGGCTCAGCACAGCCATGTCTGGGCAGGGCAGGGCTGGGGAGAACCAGAGACTGTCCATGCTGTGTCCTCATTGGGGCAGGGGATGATGGCCCTGGGGCTGACATGGGGTCCTGGGCTATGTGGGAGGCCCCAGAGAGGCTGAGCAGGGACAGTCAGGGCTGGTGGTGGCCTGAGGGCCCTGATACATATATCTCATTGTTGCTTCACATTCAGCTTGTTAATTTACTGCACTAACCTTTTGTCTAAACTCAATTTTATGTTTCTTGTAACTGATGAATCAGTTTTACAGCATGCTAAAAGTTTTTGCCTATAATTATCTCAAATTAAATTTAATTGGCTTTAATAACCTTAGTGAAATTAATTTATCTTCTCATTTTGCTTTTGGATTTGTCTGCTTTTTTTTTTTTTTTCTTGTTGAGTATGAGTTTGCACACACATTCACTAGGATCGATAAACTAAACCAGCTGACAACACGTGCTTTGTTACCTGGTGATTTGGTTTGCTGCACATCTGTAGACACTGGGAAAGTCCTGATAGCTCTACATGCAATCAATTCTAGCTGATTCAAAGCACTGCTCCTGTTCTTCCTCTCCCCTAGCTCCCATCCATGTGCAGCAGTGTCTAGCACTGCTAACATAATTTGCTAAAGTCAAACCAAAGAATTAAATACAAATTGGAAATGTTGCAACAGAGGTACAGTAGTTCAGCTGGCAGCTAACAACTATAGTTAAAATATAGTATTAATAAAGTATATTTCCATGAAGAGTATGTTTCTCTACATTTCACAGATGGATAGACTTCAAAGACAGGAGAGTCTACTATAAGAAAAACAGAAAAGTTGTAGGATTCAAAAAAAAATGATGTACACAATGTCGAGGACAAAAATAGGATCAGAACATGGCCAAAGTAGTCCTATGCTAACTGGCCTAAAATTTCTGATAAATATTTATCATCCCTCTTCAAGGAAATGTGGTAGAAGTGAATAATGTGTTAGCACTCTATTATAGGACTCAAATATTGAAGAAATTCAAAGTAGAGAAGATTATACATTTATACTAATGACACCTAGTGAGTTTTGAGTCTATTGGCTCAGATATCTCTCTTCATGACTTAGAAGATATAAATAAAAAGACTTCAGATATCTGATTTATTGCCTATCAAAAGCTAATGTGGTTCATCATTGTCTAATACCTTAAATGTTTCTTCTATTATCTGGTTGTTTACGCTTTCAAATTTTTGTGGATAATACTCTTGTTTTTGTCTGCATTCCTTCTTCTTCATTATTCATTATCAGATCTGCTACTTAAACTTCCTAAGAGCTTTCCCCGACTTTCTCTAGAATGTTTAAACGTATAGAACGTTTTTCTATACATACTTTTCCGACAGATGCTAAGAGAGAACAATTATTTTTCATATATTATCTGTTGCACTTAAATAGATGGTAAGAACATCCATGGTAGAGTTAAACAACAGAAAACTGGGAAGTGTAGTGGAGGGACTGAAATGAAAAGTAAAAATGACCACTAGAAAACAAGTTGGATAAGAAACATAATCTAATTAACCTGAATGACACTGCTAATCATTTTTATGCAATTTTTCCTGTTGCCAACTGGTCTGTTTTTCTTTGAGCTAGGTATGAAAGTCAATTCTATTATAGACTAATCTTGAGAGAGATCATCTGATTCCTGGAGATTATCCTTCAGCACAGTGTGTTAGAATTTTATATACAGTTCCCTGTGACAATAGCAGAAGCTGCATGTCTAAATCCCCATTTGCCATCTATTGTCATAACCAAGCATTATCAGTCATGAAGCACTTGTTTGTCTACTACACAGGCTATGTAGCCTTGAAAATGCTTGTACTTAAATATTATTTATAATCTTGTATATAAACACGTACATCATATTTTATGCAGAATTCCCCTAAAGTAACAATGAGAAATATTTTCAAAACAGTCATACGTTTTGGAAATTCTCATCACAGTTCAGGCTGAGCCTTGTAATTTAAAATGAAAAGGAATCAGGTTCATTTCACAGAAAAGAGAAAGCGGAGTTCCCTAAACATTCTGCAGTAGCTGTGTCAGCAGGAAGATTCGCTTTGGGTGGAGAACAAATGAATCTTTCTGCTAGGATTCCTAATTTAGTCTAGTTAACTTTCTGTATCATCAAGGTAGTTATAGTATTGCCGTCACCTCATGCTTTTCTTTGCTTCATTATATGTCAGCAGGCTTCAGTTTTGGCTTAGTAGGTACTGTACTGTTGTAAGGTCCCATTTACTTTGGAGTTTCTAGTCAAATTCAAGTTGGTGACATCTTGTGCTGTTTTCTGAACCACTACAGATATTTGGCATGGTCATGCTTTCTCAGGGTCTGGATTCTAGAAATTCCTTCTGAGACACATCTGTATTAGTTGATTCTGTTTCCAAGGTGCCATAGAACATAATGCTCCAAAGACAATATTTAATATTCAGGACATGCTCTCTGACTCTGTTATTGGGATGCTGGTGAGTTCAGCATCTTGCCTAACCTAGTCATACTGAATCATACTTCCTATGCTCACTTTAGAAACAGGTTGCTCCAGTGGCTAATTAATTGCACCAAATAAAATAAAATAAAAGCCTTGGTTGCTGAGAGACCCGCAGACAGCTTAGTTTAGACTATATGTGCATGAAGATAAAGAGTGAGAGAAAAGCTATCAGTACTTTGCTTCCATTTGCAAAAGCTTCTATTTCCAGAAAGTTAGAAAAAATGACAATGCTCCTTTGCAACCACACAGCTCAATGGTTTTATGAGATCTTTGAGAATTCATAAAAGACTGTTCTCTTTAAGAACATTGGAAGATGCAGAGGCAGTCAACTGTAAAGCAAAAAGAAATAACATACAAAGGTGGTCTCTTGTTGTTTACAAATGATCAAAAGCTATAGGAGAAGGAGGAAGGTATTTAGTACTTCTATTATCATGCTGCCATCCAAGAAACATGAGCTTCAAAACTGTGCCTCTTTCAGTCTATGAGGTTAACTTTGACCTCCTGTGGCAATCTATACTGTCTGTTATGGGTGGCTATCTCAACTTCAGTCTATTGCACACTCAGCAGTATATCAATGACACTTCAAAACCTGCAGGCTAGAAAGATGAAAGAAAAGAAAATGAGACAGTCAATGAAAACTGGATGAAATTCATGCAATATATCAGCATATATCAGATCAGGGATGTCATATTGACAAATATTCAGATTAGGGTAGTGAAATGAACTTCAGAAAAGTCCTAAGGAATCTAAAAATTTTCTTTACCAGCCATGTGAAAATTAATATTCACAAATTAAGATACACTTCATATCTCTGCTTGGTGGACTTTGGCACAGAAAGATTCTGATAGAGAAAGCTCTCCTTATCTCAAAAATGCCAAAAATGGAAAAGACTCACAGGTTTCAAAGAATGCTTTTTATTTTTTGTCTTTTAAAGGGAAATATATATTCACAATTATTTTTCTTAAGAATGCTAACTTACCCTTTTAATCAATTCTACCCAAAATGTTTACTTAGCTTTACAGAGACAGAATGTCTTCTGACAGATTCTCAGACATGATGGAAGTGAAGAGAAATCCAACACCTGATAAGTGCCTCAGGCAGTAAACAGCACTAGGTATAAAGCCTGAATTCGTATGTTACCAAAAATGTGAATTGTCACTTTTGTTTTGATTTATTAGGAAGGATCTGTGGGGCTAAGATTACTGAAATACCTGAGCAAAGATTACTGAGTCCACTGACAGACACTTCTTTTGGTAGAATTAGATGACTATTCTGACATTTTGATGATGAAGATCTATTACAATATTGAAATTCTGAATGTAAAGGTCCCAGAAAAGACTTCACCTACAAAGAAGCCATATACCTAGATTTTGCCTTTTTTCCTCCCCCCCCCCCCACTTTTTTTTTTTCTCTGTATGACAGAGGATATATATATATGGTTTTTTGTTTGTTTGTTTGTTTGTTTTCTGTTACAGAAACCTATTGCTTTTTTTCCTGCTCTAACTACACGTAGTTGCAGTATTAAGGCCTTGTTTTGGTGTTCCTATTGTTCTTACTGTAAGGAAAAAGTACAGGAAAATCTAAGTGAAATCTGTAGTTGAGGTTTTTTAAGCTCAGAGCATCATACATAACGTGGATTGTAGGAATTGTGAGTAGATTCATTTTTCTATACCATAGAGACTGACTTTGAACATCCCTGACAATATCTGAAGTGAAGTCTGGCATAAACAAGTATGCCAAATCATAGAATCATAGAATCATAGAATATCCCGAGTTGGAAGGGACCCGTAAGGACCATCAAGTCCAACTCCTGGCACCGCACAGGTCTGCCCAAAAGTTTAGACCATGTGACTAAGTGCACAGTCCAATCTCTTCTTAAATTCAGACAGGCTTGGTACAGTGACTACTTTACTGGGGAGCCTGTTCCAGTCTGTGACCACCCTCTCGGTGGAGAACCTCTTCCTGATGTCCGGCCTAAACTTCCCCTGCCTCAGCTTAACACCATTCCCACGGGGTTCTGTCACTGGTGATTACAGAGAATAGGTCACCTGCCTCTCCACTCCCGCTCGCGAGGAAGTTGTAGACTGCGATGAGGTCCCCCCTCAGCCTCCTCTTCTCCAGGCTGAACAGGCCCTGTGACCTCAGCCGCTCCTCATACGTCTTCCCCTCTAGGCCCTTCACCATCTTCGTTGCCCTCCTCTGGACACTCTCCAACAGTTTAATGTCCTTTTTGTACTGTGGTGCCCAGAACTGCACACAGTACTGGAGGTGAGGCCGCACCAGCGCAGAGTAGAGCGGGACAATCACTTCCCTCGACTGACTAGCAATGCCGTGCTTGATGCATCCCAGGATACGGTTGGCCCTCCTGGCTGCAAGGGCACGCTGCTGGCTCATATTCAACTTGCTGTCAACCACAACCCCCAGATCCCTCTCTGCGGGGCTGCTCCCCAGCGTCTCATTGCCCAGTCTGTACGTATAGCCAGGGTTGCCCCGTCCCAGGTGCAGGTGCATAAATCATGCTTTGTAGTAATTTGGGACAATATCTTACTAAAATCTGAATACGAATGTTTGATATAATACATCAAAGCAGCGAAAGATCTTTAGCTATGCATGAAACTTGTTGTTTTTATACAGGAACAATGAGAATTGTTCATATAAAATTAATTGCACGGTTGAATAGAAAACCTACTCGGTCATACTGACCTTGAGAAAAGAGAGAGGTGTTTTTTGGACGACTTGCTCTGAAGAACTTCCTTTAACTAAAGATAATCACATAATTCTCATGATCTAAACTGAAAACTAACATAAATATATCCGCAATGACACAGGGATCAGCTATTTATCCTGTTCAGAAATAGTTCATATTTGCAGGATGTGAGAATAAATTACAACTTACTTAATGGAAATTTAGGGTTTATGTCTTTGGCTGTTTGGAAAAAAAAATCTTTTGCTTTATGTAAAGCAGAAACAGAAAGAAAAAAAAGTCTGAGGATCTGGAAAAAAAAAAAGCGTGGGTGTTGGCAAAATATCTCATTAGCAAATCAATTGATTATATAAAGTATGAGTGGTTGGAGGTATTTCTGTAACCAATAATTGTGTCTTGCCTGCACAATTAGGGAGAGAGGGTCATTTTCAAAAATATGTTAATTTTAGTGGGAACTGTAGTAATGCCACTAATTAAATATATATATGTATATTTGCCTTGTATCCCTAAGATGCTTTGATTTTCCAAAATCTTGTCATTTAAATAGACTAGCACATTCCTCTAGCTACATGTGGAATTAATAAACAAGCTGGTAAGTATTTATAATATACACCACTGTCCATAGTGATTCTTCTGAAACATTGGTATCTTTTATATTTGAAAAAAAATAAGTAGATCTTTCAGCTGAGTAACGATAGCAATAAGCAAAACTTTTGTGTCACAGATTTCAAGTGACTAGACCGTTTATTCTCTTTTCAGCTGCATGTTTTAACCCATGCTACATTTTGGATTATATCCTTATTGTCCCCTCTCTCTGCTTTGTCATTTGAAGTAGTTTGTAACATTCTGATGGGGAATTTACTGACAGCCACCACATCCTGTCCCAGCTGTGCTGGGACAAACTTCAGGCAGTTCTATCTGAATTAGCATCAATAGATTCAAATACTCATTCAGATTTCTCTAAACCTTTAAATAGTTTTCCCTCTTCTTTATCCCTCCCACACATACTTTCCACTTGCTCTTCTTCAACTTTTTTTTTTAAATGTTATTTCAAATGTAAAACTCACATCCTTATTTGAGAAACTTTGTGTGAATTTAGTCTGCTTTGACTTTTTATATGATATAAAGAACTAAGAAAGACCTGTTAATGTGGCTTAAAATCTGTGGGAGGAAGGACAAAAGGAGGTTGCTGACTGTGGAATTTTCTCAGCTGAATACTGTGCAGTAGTGCTCTGAAGGATTAGGGCGAATAGCTGATAAGTTTAGGGGAACTGTATTGGGCAACTGATTCCTGCTTTTACAACATCTCTGCTCTCTGGCAAGGCAAGGCAGGGAGTCACAAGATCTAACCATGGGAATCCAGGGCACAAGGATTTTTACAGGAACATCTCTGTGTAGCCACTCAGAGGAGGATGTGTGTCCAGAGTTCAGTTTTGGGCAGAAGACCTCTTATGCTATCTCAATGGCCTTCTACAGAAGCATATTGCTCTCTGCTAGCTACAGAAAGAGAATGGTCTTTGGCACAAAGGTTAGGTGGTGAATGACAGGCATCACAATTACTGTTTAAAAGCATATGTGGACTGTTTTCTTTGTCTGTGTGTCCTGTGCTACAAGCCAGATTAGTTGTGGGTCTTGTGGATACCATGGCCTTCCTGGTTACCAACTCCCATTTTTGTACCGAGGCTATTTTGCTGGCTAAACTGGGGCAAATCTCTTGGATTTGGTAGAGCTGTAATAATTTGTGTGGATTGCGGCTCTAGGCCATGGAGTGCTGGGAATACTTTAGGTTTTCTGTGGGCACTCCAAGTGTTCAAATAGCCTTTGCTTAATCATTTGCTACATTAGAACAAGGGTTGTTCTCGTCATGGACTTGAAGGCACCTACAGCTATGCTGACAAATTAATATTAGCCAATAAATAAACAGTTTTTAAGGTTTCTGCTGATGCCTCAGTCAACATGCCTTCACTTCCTATTAGAGATTCTCATTGCCTGTCACAATCCTTTTCACACTGTTAAATAGGAGAATCTCCTAAATTCTTAAAACACCTCATATCACTGATGTCTATAAAAAATGAAGGAAAGGAAATATGAAAACAATTTCATTGAAGATACTTTCTTACTTGCAAACACTTCAAATTACTTCCATGGCCTTGTTTTGGACCGTCAGAGATGACAGGAAAAAAAGATATATAAGATCTTAAAGCTGTCTAGGATCATTAACACAGTCAGTACTCATTAAAATTAATGGTAGTTATGTCTCTATTACATTCAGTTCTGAAAATCACAGCCATATGTACTTTTAGGGTTCATTACCCAGAACTGCTTTTGTGTTATGGTCTGAATAAACATTTCTTCCCTGTTTCTGTCCCCAATTACAGCCATAAATAATAAATGGATTATTTTACTGCATACATTATTAGTGTATTAATCGACAGGTTCCCAGATTCACAAATTACTTTTACATAACTTGAGACATTTGATTTATTCATACTCTTTTCAGAAATACCAGGCATATTTTTCTATTCACCAGAGGATCAGAGCCTGCTGGAGAATTTGTATACTGTATATTTGCGTATCTACTGATCCCTTTGCATTTTACCTTAGCAAATTGTATATTATTTATTTATTTAATTATATTTTTCTTTTCTTTTCTTTTCTTTTCTTTTCTTTTCTTTTCTTTTCTTTTCTTTTCTTTTCTTTTCTTTTCTTTTCTTTTCTTTTCCTTTTTTCTTTTCTTCTGTAATATTTTTATCTTTGGAGCTGCTCTGTTTTCTATTACCTAGTTTCCTCTGTCAGCAAGTATGATACAGAAGGCAACAAGTATTATATGTGTTATATTCCTAGTGAGCATTACTGAAAAGGCTTTCATAGTTGTGAAGTAGATGGAGCTGTAGAAACAGACCATTTTCAAAGAACTAAAGGGTTATTCAGGGTGGAAGAAACCTCAGGATGTTTCTAGTCCAATCTCCTGCTCAAAGTGAGGTCAGCTGTCAGATCAGATGAGGTTGTTCAGGGCAGGTCTTGAAAAACTCCAAGATGGATACTGCTCAACCTCTCTGAGCAGCCTGCCCTACTGGTTGGCTGTCCTCATGGGGAATAAGTTTCTCCTTATATTCAGTCTGAACATCATGTTTCAACTTTTCTTCATTATCATGCATCTTTCCAGCACACACAACAGTCTCTGTGAAGAGTCTGGCTTTGTCTTCCTAATGACCTACTTGTAGGTACTGAAACCATCTCTTCTCCAGGCTGAGTTGTTTAAAGAATACTGAATCCACTTTTCCACAATGATCAAGTGGTCTGTAATACACTCCCTCATCGGTCTCTCTGTTGTGACCCACAAGCTCTCACTCAGCTTGTTCCATACAAGAGGTGCATAAGCCTGAGCTGCTCCTTCACTGTCCCATCCTACACAACCTTACCTTACCACCCCCATTGCAACAGATGAATGTGTGCTTGAGACTGCCTCATCAGCAGCCATCTGCAAACAAAAGCTGTAGGCACTTCCTAATCAGTACTGTCAATGGTATTAAAAGTGATAGTGCTCTAGGGATACACTCCAACAGTGGCTTGCTTAAGTAAGTAGAAGTGCCAGCAAATGTATAGAACCAAACCTATTTTTACCTGTGATTGGTATTCAGTTTTCCAAAAGCCAGAGGCCACTGCGCTAATCTCACGAGATGGATGATTCTTAAAATGTTTAAGTATTTCCATTAATAAGTGTCAGTACAATCCTGTCCTTAAAAAGCCAATTCTTTAAGATTTATTTTCCACATTGAATACTGTGTATTGAAGTA
This sequence comes from Anser anser, assembly GCF_964211835.1. Lineage (NCBI taxonomy): Eukaryota > Metazoa > Chordata > Aves > Anseriformes > Anatidae > Anser > Anser anser. The sequence goes on from NC_139722.1 coordinate 20,627,861, forward strand.
ATTAAAATCCAGCCACTGCTTTCCTTAGTAGGCAATGGAGTTTTGAGTCAATAAGGCCATTAGAGAATGTTCTAATGTATCGTGGTGTTGTATAGCACATGGCATGCCAGCAGATAGTTCCAGCTGTCACAGACTCTGTGTTCCTTCCAGAAGCAAACAAGAGTTGTGAAGTTTTATAACTCATGTTACCTACCTTTTAGGTAGGGGGAATGAGAATAATGTGATTTTTTTTTTTCCTCAGAAATTAAAATTTTGTCCTTACCATTGGTTTATGATACTTACTTGAAAAATAGATAGAATTTTTGGATTTTAAAATTCATAGCTGAAAATATTATACTTAATATTATTAAACTTAAATTTAAAAGGAAAGACTTCAACTCATATAGGAGCAGAAAATTATACTGAACAGACAATAATATGAAGGGTCTGGAGGGCAAGACTTATGAAGAGCAGCTGAGGTCCCTTGGTTTGTTCAGCCCAGAGCAGAGCAGGCTGAGGGGAGGCCTCATGGCGGCCTGCAGCTCCCTCACGAGGGGAGCGGAGGGGCAGGCGCTGAGCTCTGCTCTCTGGGGACAGCGACAGGACCCGAGGCAACATCATGCAGCTGAGACAGAGGAGGGTCAGGCTGGGTGCTAGGAAAAGGTTCTTCACCCAGAGGGTGGCCAAGCACTGGGACAGGCTCCCCAGGGCAGTGCTCACAGCATGCAGCCTACCAGAGTTCAGGAAGTATTTGGACAATGCCACGGGATCTGATTTTTGGTGGTTCTGTGTGGAGCCAGGAGTTGGACTCAGTGAACCTTGTGGGTCCCTTCCAACTCAGGATATTTTATGATTCTATAACCAATGATAAGACTCTGTAAGTCTTCAAGATCTTCTAGTGCAAACCACATTCACAAATTAGAAACTACACAGCACTTGTACAAATTTTATTGACATGGCATGATGCTGTGTTTAGCATTTAAGGTAGAAGTAATGTTCATATCACACCAATATTTTAGTTGTTGCTGAGAAGTGCTTATGCTGAGTCAAGGACTTTTGGCTTTTCATGCTGCCCTGCAAGCAAGTAGGGTGTACTTGACAAACATTCATCAGTTCTTTATATATTTTGGTAGATATTTTACCTGCCTGAAGTAGACGTAAATGTTCAGGAAAGAGTGTTGGGAGGAGGTAATGTCCACTGAATTTTATGAATTGATACTTTGATTATAAAAATCAAGTGACACTACGATTTATATAAATAAGTCAATTGAAAAAAAAACATATATTGAATTCAATGTTTCAAGTAGCTTTGTGTTAGTCTATTTGTAGTTCTTTTACAAAAATCAGAAACATTTTATTGCTTTTCAAGCAATAGTGAAGTTATATTCACAGTGAGATACAAGCCGGTTATTGATATTTTTTTTATAGGGATGCTTTTTTCTTTTCTTCAGAAATATAGCCAGATAGTAGCACAATTTTTCAAATAACATTAAAGAAAATATTTAATTAAAGACATGCCATAAACATTAATGTAAACCATCATTTAAAAGTAAAGTTTTCTCACTGGCTGTTTAAAGTATGAAATTGGGGATTAGCCTACTAAAAGAATACAGCTTGGAGCTAAGAATGATCTTTCATTAAAATAGTTTCCTAAAATAATTCAACATGAAGTAATATAATTGCTATTGTGCTATTGTTATTGTGCTATTTAATGAATACTTTATAATGTTGAAGGTATTTCTATTTGTATTTTAACCCTGATCTTTGATGTTTTATATTTCATAGTAAGTAAACAAAAATGAGATGAAATTAGGCTTTCCTACACATTTTACTTGACAGAAGAATATTTTACTTTAATAATTCATTTTAGTTTTTTGCAATCAAACATGAGTTTATCTTTGTCTATTTGTCATTTAGTTCCTGATCTTGCATCATGGTCTGTGAAAATTTTCACATACCTGAAATAAAATTATGCTGAGTTATTTGCAGGATCAAGGCTGTAGGAAATGACTTCCTGTGGATACACAAGGATTTATCCAAATCTCTTTCATTTGAATTATATGTTAGTCCTCAGTGCATTAATGAAAGAAGAGACTTTTTTATCACAGAGCAATGGCTTTTTTCTTTAATTCAATGTCTCATAACAAAAAGGAGCTTATAACAAAACACTTCTGTTTTATTGCCAGTATGATTTGAATTTCCCAGAATTGTTAAACATTTTAAGTTCTGTAAGAAAAACTTTGAGTAACATTAAGTCATTTTATAGTGAAATCAGCCAACCCTGTATAGTGCTACTTTTTAGATTGTCCTATCCTTCTGTTTAGATTGAGGTTTTGTATGGAAATTTTTAATATCTTCCTAGATGTTTGTTTCAGAAGACATAATGTCTTCTGTTCTTACTGTTATGATCTGGAAACCTTATCTAGGTAGGTATTAACACACAAGTTTTGTATGTTTCTAATGCCAATACAATCTCGCAAGAAGAATGGCCCAATTTGCAACTTTTAAATGTAGAATTAATTATGGACTCTAGAATCTCATTGAGCAAATATGTATATGGATTGTGCATTGAAACTGAAAGACTTGTATGAAAGCAACTGCTGACCAGTAGAAGCAAGCAGTTTTCTACCTTGCAGTTATTGGAAGTACAGAGCTCCCCAAACCATAAACTTGTGATGACTGAAGAAAGGAAAATAGATAAGCTCTTGGAAAGGGAGAAAAACAAACAAACAGACAAATAAAAATAAAAACAAACAAAAAAACAACTTGGGAGAGAGGTTTTGACAGGGAAGGATAAAAATTCAACAATGATCTTGAATTTATTTAAGCTCTCTAAAAAGAGTGGTTGTATGTCCCTATCTAATACATAAGACTTGCGTTTACTTGGCAGAAAATACTTTTCACAGCTGTTATCAATCACATTTGGAGGTTCTGCTCTTATATCACTCTCTATCGGTATAAGAAGGCACCTTTGATATAAGAAGAGAATTGGAGAGCTGAAGGGCTCTCAGAAAGTTACCTGGTGCTCAGTTTAGAGCCTAATTCTCTTTCAGCACAGTATCAGTGTGATAGATGTATTTCTGGATGTCTTTAAGAATGGCATAGACAATAATTTCCAGTGTTTCTCCGTAAAAAAAACTATTGAAATGGAATTCCACAGAGACCTGGAAACAATAAAATGGATCCATGTATGGAACTTGGAGCTTGGTCTGATCTTCAATGCATGGCATCAAATTCAATTATCAAACACTTGTCTTTATGCCAAATGGATTGTAGAAGGCATTATAGAATTTCAGCATAGAAAAAAAACCAGTTGTATCATCCCATCATGCCATCTGGATTTGATTTACAAATAACACTTAGCATTTCAATGTCTCTGATCTCTTTGAACAGTACATACGATAAAGTTTGGTGAAACTACTATTTACTGATTCTGTCAAAGTGACATCAGCAGGAGATAGATTATTCATCTGAGTGAATTTCCTTGTGAATTTGCATGCCTTTCATGAGAAGACTAGGATATTATTGCACATTTTAAAGTATCTTTAAGCTTTCTAGAACAAGAGATGCCATCCTGTCATGTGTTACTTCAAAATGACATAGAAATACACCCTTTTCCTTCAACTCCTATAAACATTTATTTTTGAGGCTACACAAATGCTAATAAATAGCTGGGAGCAACTGCTGTGGTGCCACGCAATTTCTCCCAACAGTGGTGACATAATAGTAAAACTAATTTTGAAATTCCCTTCCCAGAGATCTGTTCTTTTTCTTAAATTTATTTCCAGTTGAGATTAGAATATTACATTAGATCCACCACCAAAACATATACACAGTTGCATTAAGACTATGATTGGAAGGTATAAACAGTAAAAGACAAATTTTGCTGTGAATAGGAGAATGAGAGGTGCACATTAAGATTTTTTTTTTTCTAATTTCTTTTTAAAATTTTTCATATTTTTTTCCCTCTCAATTTTAAGTGTAATTATATTACAATTCATACTTTGGGATAAGTTACTAATTTTAGAGCTGTATAATTTAGAAAGCTGTTTTTAAATGAGTACAAGGAGCAAGGTATGCAATATTTTGCCTGTTTTTTTCTCGTGCCTATATGAAGAAATCTATCTACAAGAAATGTGCTGTGGCTAAAGTGAAGGCAAGTATTGAAGCTTGAGATAACAAAAAGATGGGGTAATGGCTTCCAGCTTAGCAAGAGGTGGGCTTTCACAGCACTCAGCAGGAGCTGGAAATCAGGAAGGGCTGCATTTTGAAGAGTTTATTTGACTCCGTGAGAGTCCAAGACTCCTGCTGAGTTTTGAACTCTCTGACAGTCTCCCTGAGCTCTTACAGCTCCTGCTGAATTCAGAAAAAACTGGGAATTGCCATGCAGGAGCCATTTGCTTTAAAAAGGAAAGAGACTGAACCTGCCACTTTCCTGCGGTGGGGAATTCTGCATGGTGTCCCTCTTGAAAAAGTCAAGTGGTGGATGACCATGTTTTAAAAATGTCAGGGGGAAGGGGGAATGTCAGGGATAACGTCTTCTCAGACCTCTCCACTAGGAACATTTTACATAATACATTTAACATAAATTCTTGTGTGTAGAATGTAGATGTTTGATGTTAATGTGAAGACTGTAGAGTAGCACGAGCAGTCTCATTTCGTCATTCTCTGGTACCATCAATGATAAAAAAAAGAGACTAAGTCACCCTAACATACCCTTCCCCTAATCTTTCAGTCCCCTAGTAAGTCTGTGCCTCAAAAAAAGTAAATATTTTCACTTTATTATTATTATTATTATTTTTGAAGTCTCTTTCAGTTTATCTTAGAACATTTTAGAAAGTTTTAAGAATGAATTAAAGTACATCATTCCTGATACGGAATGAAAATGCCTGAAAGTGTGTTTTATACCTGTTTAGTCTAAAAATGATTTAAAGTTAAACCCCTTGAAAACAGATGAAGTCAGACTTGTATTAAAAACCTGGATTACTCTATAGCTGTTCCTGCCAATGGTGTTCTTTAATTTGTCACAATTGCATGAGATAAGAGAGGAGACAGACGTGCCAGTGGACAAGCTCTGGCTGGTGACTCCTGTGTGCATTTCTTAAATTAAAACACAGCAGTCCACTACTCCAGCTCATTTAACCTAAAATAGTATATATATCCTAGCAGTTGCTAGTGTGATTTTTTCTGAGGATAAAATAAAATATGAATGGTTCTGCCTGCAGTATGCCAGAAACTTTAGCTGTTAATACGGAAGTTTAAGATATGCTGTTGTAGAGATCTTTGGGTGATAATAATTTTGGACACAAGAAATTGATAATGCATATTTTAAGCCTTGTCTTTTACGATTTAATAGTAAAATGAGAGAAAAAATTAATTTTATGATGAGAAAGAGAATAATCTTCTTTATAAATAACTGTACCAGTGGTTTTTGAAGATAGATGAAAACCTAAATGAACTTAGTCCAGCAAAAGAGTGCTAACATAGTGACATATCATTAAGGAAAAAGTTTGTAAGCAATAGAGACAAAGTCAACTGAACGTGTTGATTTCCTATATAGACTTTCTTCACCTTTCCTTTTTTACTTGCCTATATGAACTTTAAAACCATTGCTCCTTTATCCTATTCCTGTAGTTTTAACTAGAAACATGGCTCAGTCCCACAATGTCCCCTCCCCTTCCCTTCTTTTTTTTTTTTATTTTTTTTCTCCATTTGTTTTATGTTGAAAAATCTAATAGGAAATCTATTTACATGCGGAAATTTTAAAATAGCCTCTTTATCTCCAAGGGAATCTTCACTGTTCAGTTCAGCTCCCAGCCATATTTTCTGTCTCCAGATTTGTAGTTTCATCTGCCTCTAAGGTTCAAAACTTCAAAAATGCTTTTGTCTTCTTAATAGTCTTAATTTTTTTTTTGTTTTTTCCTGTCAAAATATATAGATTATATTGCTTGCAAAAATTTCTGCAATTATTTTATGAGAAACCGATGTTAATTTCTAACTATTATTCCCCCCCCCCCCCCCCCCAAAAAAAAAGGCAAGGTGAAAATAAAACTGTAAAATAAAGCAGTGTATATTTATTTTATTAAGAATACACACTTTTTATACATATATGTTTACAAATAGTTAGCCTAAATATGTATTTTATTAAATCTGAAAAATTTGTTATACACCATTGTTTTGGGGAGGGAAGAAAAAAAACGATGTTTGTATTGCTTGAATAAATACAGTATTAATTTTATATTGCTTAAACTCCCTCTGGCATTAACAATATCACTAGGCAAAATTACATCTTTAATTTTCTTGAGATTCTTTTACTGTCTGTTGACAGACAAAAGACCTAAATACAAAGCAATAATTTATCTGTTTTAATTTAATTTTATTTTTATAAATGGGATTTTATGGATGATGAAAATAAAACAGGCAGCATTAAGATTTCATACCTTGCAAAAAGCATGCAGATTTGTGCTATTAAAATTCAGGAAAGATTTTAAAAAAACAGAGATGTTGGTCTGTTCCCTTACCTACACACTATAGAATGCACCAATGCCTGCATTTTGCCATATCTCTCTTATGACTCTAAGAGAAGTTTGTGGCACAGAATATTTTTTCAGTCATTACCCAGGAAAGAGTATTGTTTTTGAACAGTGACATAATATGATTGTCCCATACCCAGGCAAAATACAAATCAGAATTAGCTAGTTAGCATGCATTGGCAAGTACCTTTCTTTTCCTTGCCTTCATACACAATGCTTCAGTTCTCCAGGTTGTAGTTTGATGCAATTACTATGTCTTTAGATCTCAATCCCACAAAGACTGTGCTTGTATGGAGCTTTGCACTACATTTATGGAGAATTTACTTTAAAATTCTGTGCTTTTTTAATGTAATTTTTAAAATCCCTAGGAAAATTCGAGGAAGAAAAGACTTGCTCTATCCAACAATTCACATGTGGAATAAATCCCTTCAGGATTCATTTTGCAATCTTAGAAAAATGACACATTTTTCCAAAACATTGCATTTTAGATTAGTAGATAATTTTCTTTCTTCTTCTAAAAAAGAATAATATTTAAGCAGTAATAATATTTAAGTAGTACATTTTTTGTGAGTATGGTGGTCACTGGATATAGCAAAACACAGTTTGTGTTTCTGTATTAAAGGAATGTATGGTCAAAAGCTTGTGTTTTTCTATCTGTATGTAACAGGTGTTTTGGCTACCTCTGCAAGTAGATGTATCCTCTGCTTAATGACACCCTCCCCCCCCTCCCCCTTTATTTTTATTTTTGATAATGCTAAGACTATTGAACCTTATTCAGCTCATTGGAATTAGCAAAGTAATCAGAAGAATAAACTGGTCTCACTGAGTTTAGCATTTCTTGTTCTAGAAACTGACTGATGCCCTTCATGTCTGTTTCAACCATCAAGATTGGCATAACGAGGTATTCTCTGGTTACATGGGTGGTCTCTGAGCTGCACAAAGTCAAAATTGGGCTAAGTGCTGAATTCAGCACTAGAAAATAGCAGAACATACAAGCAACAAGAAAAAAAAATATATATATAATCATATATATATATAACTTATATATATAATAATTTACCATATATATATATATATATATATATATAATCCTAATATATATATATATAATCCTAAATTTAAATGGTAAATTTTCCCAGTTAGGGATTTTAGGGTATTTCAAATGTAGCCACAAAGGATGATAGCCAGAAAGAATACTACCTGGATAAGTAAAATAAAATATACTCCAAGGGATGCATCTGATTAACACAGAACTGCACTTGTACTATGTCTGTGCCATTTTAATTTTTGCTTTTGGCAATTTTAAGGGATTTTGTTTCATTCAAAAACTTTTCACAGAATCATAGAATAATTCAGGGCAAAAGGGACTTCAGGCAGTCCTGCTCAAAGCAGGGCTAGCTATGAGATCAGACTGGGTTTATCCAGTCTTACTTTGAAAACCTTCAGGGATAGAAATTGCACAGCCTCTCTAAGCAATCTGCTCTGCTGCTGACTGTCATCATGGAGAAAATGTTTCTCTTTATGTCCTGTCAGAAAATCCCCTATAACAATTTGTTAACTGGCAATGCACCACTGTGAAGAGTCTGGCTCTGTATTCCTGATGGCCTCTTTGCAGGTACTAGGGAGCTGCTGTTTGGTCCTGACCAGAGCTCTCTCTTCTCCAGGCTGAACGAGCCCAGCTCCCTCAGCCTCTTCTCACAGGGAAAGTGCTCCAGGATCTGACCAACCCAGTGGTCCTGTACCAAACTTGCTTCAGTTTATCAATGTCTTTCTTGCATTAGGGGGCCCAAACTGGATGTAGCATTAATGACATGGTCTCAAACTACTGGTCAGACATCTGCTAGTACAACCGAGGATGCTGTTGGCCATCCTGCCTGCCAGGGCTCTCTGCTGCCACATGCTAAACTTGCTGCCCACCAAGTTGAGCACCAGGGCTTCTTCAGCAGAGCTTTTCTTTCCCAAGGCTTTTCTTTCCCAGGTGCATGACTTGGCATTTATTGTTGCTGAATTTGATAAGGTTCCTGTTGCCCCATACCTCCAGCCTCTCCCTGTCTGGCTTGGTGGCAGCCCTGTCCTCAAGAATATCGGCTGCATACCTCAGTTTGGTGTCATCTGCCTGCCTGAGAGCACACTGCAGTGCCCATTGCCCACTTCATTGTTATGTCACTAATGATGTCAAATAAGACAGGTCCTAGGGTGGACCCCTGATGAATTCCAGTTGTTACCCACCTCTGGGTAGCCTGTGACCCATATCCTACTGCCTGGTGAGATCAATAAGAAAACTTATTTTTATAAAAAGTGGAAATAAACAGAAGGCAAAGTCTCCTAGGACTGTTCAGGATCAGAGCCAGACCAGCCTCTGTACGACTTTGCAAAATCAGCTTAGAAAGGTCTTTCTGCTTTCTCCATTATTATCTAGTTCTGCTCAGCAAACAGTTAATAACAACATAAGTGACTTTTTAATTCAAAAGTATTAGTCCTGGTGGAGCCTTAATTCTGATAAAAAAGGCTGTGAGAAAAGTACTAGTGTCATCAACTTTATGTGTCAGCAAGTCAAATTTTGTTGTGAAGGGCAATCATATCTATTGGACAGGATAAGAGTGCTCACACAATTATTGACTCTTGGATGACTTTAGAGTCACCGTAACTCATTTTATAAGTGTGCTAACTTGCCAAGGCCCTATAGCTCAATGTTTTGTCTGAATTAATGTTTAAATAGACCGTTTACCTGTAGGACAATATGAGCCTCACAGTACATTTAAAAAAAATTCATATTCTTTTAAAAAACTGGGCACTTTTTTTTTTTCCCAGAACATGTCTCTACTCTAATTACCAGTTTCTATCCATGTCAGTAAATCCCTTCCCACTCAATTCAATGAATTGAAGTGTTTTAAAAACACAGTACACATTCTCTTTGACATTTCTTTTTAGTATGGAAACATTGGCTTTAGAATGATTTTGAAGATTTTTTTAACTCACCACCTTAAAAAAAAAAAAAAAAAGAAAACAACAACAACCAGTGACTTTAGAAAACATCCTTTATTTGATCCATTTAAATAAAATATACCCAACTGTATGTAACACAATTATATACAGTCAAACAAATGAATGACTGGGGGTTAGATTAATGAAGGGCAGGCAAAGTGAACAAAGCTGTTGAAAAAGGAAAAATACAGAAAATGCAATGTCAAAATGAAAGACTATTTTGCCCCAGTATAAAAAGATCTTTGATGGAGAACAGCTCACCTCCGTCAGTCTGCCCACGCTGAAGAAATAAAAGTGAAAGTCCAATACATGGTAAGTGCTTTTATAAAAAGCAGCAGGCCAACAATTATGCTTGACTATTAAAGTCAATATTTAAAAATGGCATTAAAAATATTAAAGAAAGGCAGTTTTAATGATATAGATTAAGAAAAATTCTGCCTGTACCTCAAGATTCAGAATCTATGTATGAGACAATGCATCTTAAATAAACAGATGTATTTCTAAAACTGCACTCAGTTATCTATTTGTCATATAAATATCATTTTTATATATTCAGTCAAGTGCAGTGGACAAAATAGTTATTTGCTTAATTTTACTTTTCAAGATTGAAATATATAACTATACATAAGTTCAGACCTTGGTAGTCTTCTTGAGTCTTCTAGAGTCTTCTTGAACATCCAGTGTAATTCAATGTCATGTTTACTTTTCTGATGCAAAAAATGGGTGATATGCCCTGTTAGGGCTGCAGGCAGGTGACTAAGAGACTCACTTGTCTTTGTTCTAAGGTTAAGCTAATTGAAGGGGACCTAAGAGATGATAGGGAATGAGAAATTGCCAGTCGTGGCAGATAACAATGCAAAAAGCAGGCAGAAGTTACAGATAGTGCCACGAGGGATAGCTGGATTTCAAAGGTAGTTCCAAGGGAGTTATAGGAAAAACAGGTGTACTTCCCAGGTAGTCGAAGGTACCTTCAGAGTCAAGGACCTTCAGAGTAGTAGACTCTTAAGAGGCTAGCACTACTCAGGTAATCATAACAGCAATAATATATATATGTATGTGTATATTCTTATATATATATATTCTCTTATGGATAGATATATTCTTGTATATATATAAGAATATTTGTGTGATGATATCAAAAATACCAAATTTTTGTACAGATGTAGCAAACATGGCACCAATAGAGATAAAGTATTTGGGGAACAGATTGTTCATTTAAGAGGGGCCTGATGCAGTGAAAGGGAGGTACCAATGTGCTGAAAAGGAGGATGAAGAAATGGGAAATGCCATGATAATGTGATGGAATGGGGTACTTACCTATGGCAAGGGCACTCCTGGCATGGCACGTGTCCTGATTTCACCATTGCAGTGCATATTCCAGCCCTTGTGATATTGGTGTCTGTCATGGTTTGACAGTGAGCTGACAGTGTGGGGACTAGATGAACTTAGGTGCCAAAGCATGTTTAGTAACTGATATATTTAATGTTGATGGGGGACTCAACATCCAGGTCCCACTATGGGGAGATGTCCACTTCATTAGAGGAGTCAGCACAGTGATTCCTCACACAATCTCCCTGCCTCATGGCAGGTGGATGGGGCAGCCCGGAAGGTGCACCAGTAGGGTCAACACAATAGTCTTAGCCTAAGGCTTGGCTCTGGCCTCCTGGGCCCCTGCAGTGAGCCCTCGGGCACTAAGGCTGCTTTCTGTGGGGTCTGTGCCAGGTTCCCTCAGCAACCTCAGATGTCATCATTGATGGGACTGGGCAGAGAAAACCTGACTGGCTGAAATTCTGGTATCCTTTCTGCAGCTGGGCTGGAAGTTACTGTCACATGCACTTTCACACAGGGTCTTAAAATGGGGACACAATTATAGAATTACAAGTACTCTTTATTTCTTCCAAGGCCAGCTGGCTGACCAAAGACTTTAGCCAATGGGAACCTCTTACTCGTGCTTTTGTTTATAATAAATTATAAGTGTGCTGCATTCGTTTCTGAAATGCATCTCAGAGGCTGGTAACTTCGCACACTTGTGTATGTGCCTGTACAGGTCACAAGCACTCTTTGGCCTCTCTCTCCACTTGTCACCCTCTGAAGGACACAGAGGTTCACAAAAGATTACTTATAGCTGGGCAGACAATTATTTGAATGTGCCTGTGAGATCTTCCAAGAAACCATGGCTAGGTGGGGACAGTGTGCATAGCTTTGGGAAGCCTGGATGATGATGTGGTGGTGGCAGTGAAGGGCCTGAAGGGCAGTGTTCTGCTACAGTGCTTTTGCCATCCATCCCCTGACATACAGGTTGGCTCTGCTCAGTAACATTATCACAGGGAGAGACATTACTGCTACCTTCTTCCCCTGGAAAATGTTCCCCTGAGCACCAATATTAGAATTCTCCATCAGGATTTTGCATGAAAGGGATGACATCCTGATTTATATGTAACAACTGTATTCAGCTTTTCCTTGGCACTGCCCCCTTAGCTTGAATTCATACCTTCTCCTTCTTCCTCCAATTAGAGAACAGAAAGATTCATCCTCTGTTTAAGTTCCTCAACTGGTCCTAATAATAATGAAAAGAGATATCATTTTCTTCTTTCATCTTTTTGGCTGTCTCTCCATTCTGATAGCTGTTCAATTTTATTTTCTCATAGAATTTGGAAATTAATTTTAATCTCTCACTCCTGGAATCAGATAATGATACCATAATCTCAGCTGTCACATAAAAATATTTAGAAAAAGCAAATTTCCCGTTCCCTTGTGGCTGCACAAGGAATCTTGAAGAGCTCAGGATATCCTGAAGTGTCATATGACAAAAAGACTGTTTTGTTTAAAATGAGCTTAACATTTGATATTTTCAGGAGTGACTCCTGATTTTCAAATGCTCAGTGCTGCCAAAACTGTAAATGCCTAACCAATTACACAAGCTAAAGATACAGAACATTTTTAGGACCTTTTATGAACTATGAGAGACAAATATTTTTTGATTAATATTTCAGATCAGGCCATTAGCTCTAGAAGCAAGCATGTCACCACGTGGCTCAGATCATGCCTGTAGGTTAGTCTTACAGCTTCATCTGTGTGTGCATGTGTGCATGTGTTCAAAGCACACACTGTGATAGCAACAGTCAGTGAGTATAAATGTTTCCCAGCTGAAGTGCCAGGATCAGGATGTCCCATTTTCACGTATCTGATCCACTTCTTCACAAGAGGTGTGAGTGTTCGTGAAATTGAGAGCAATTGCAGCATTTTGACAAAATGTGAGACATGCCTGCTTCTGTATCTAAGCTATTGAAGAGTGCCTTATAAATACTGTGTGTGTGAAACAACAAATAGCTTAAACTCTTGTTAGTAGTCAGAGGTAGCTCAGCTCAGTCTAGCAAAGCTGAAGGAAAACACACACACAAAACCAAACCAAACCAAACCAAAAAACAACAGGTGAGACAGTTTTGATTCTGTTCTTGTCAAAAATCTAGCAAAAAAAAAGGTAGAAAAAGATACAACAGATACCCCTAGAGAATGAAAAGGGGCACAGATTTCCTTAGTAAAACTCTCTAATTAAAAAAAATAAACAAATAGTATAAAGAGTCACATTTTTGTAAAGCTTAGCCCATTTTTATAGTAGTTTTCCATTCACAATGCTGATGTTGTTATTTAATTCTTCAGAGCACTTCCTGACAGCACAAATGTTGCCCAGTGCATGGGTTGCTGTGAGACAGAGATGTTGTGTAAATTTTAATGAATAATACTTTTTTTTTTTTTTTAAATGAAGAATACTTTTGCATCAGCTTGCTAAATATGATGTCAAATTAAAATCCTTAACTTTTCCAAAATGACCTAAGGCATGACATATTTTAGCATAGGATACTTGGCCGGTAGACACTATACCTATATTGTTGTTGTTGTTGTTGTTATTATTATTATTATTATTATTATAAACATGGTAATACAGACTTAGTAATTCCCAGCTGCCACTATCCTTATGAAAGTACATATGCAAAAGACATCATGTCATTTTTTTCATTTTTCTGAGAATATTGATAAAACAGTACATCAGACTGTTATTGAAGTCTGAAATAAATAGACTTTTCCCCAAGCTTACTAAATTTTATTTTGCATTATTTACCATTTTCGTTCCAATTATATGTAACATTTACATGGTTATCTGCCTAGTATTGCAAATTAAATTTGAAAGGATTGTAAGAAGAATTGTTTTAAACACAGGCACACTTTTTTAGCAGTCTTACTGTAATTATCAGAAGGCAGAAGCTCTGACTTTTCAATTCATTCCTATACTGCTATTTGCTTTCATTAATTCTGACAATCACACTCTAGAAGATGGAGTGCACGACTCCTTCACTTTTCTGCCTCTGACCAGGCAGCATCACCAAGCTCATAATACACAGCACCTTGCAGGCTGAGTCCCTAAAATGACAACTACTTCCATAGCTAAAAGGAGAGGAACAGTCTCTTTTTTGGCTGACTTGAAGAAATAGTGCTCATTCTGTCACTGAGTTTCCCATTCTGTTTCCCATTTTGTTGTTGCATTGAACTCTGCATACTCAACGATATACACATATTTTGTTGTCCTTGGGACCCTAAGTGTAGATAGATTATTAAAACGACTAAGAATACCTGTGTATTATTGTGTGTCCCCTTGACAGCTATTAACAAATGGAAATTGCTAAAAAAATGCTTCCACTTTTCAGGAAGCCCATCTCTCCCTCCACAAATGCAAAATGGCTTTCAATTTAAGCTGTTCTAACAACAAACTGACTTTCTTCCATATCTCTAGCAGCCACCAATTTTCTTCTTTTGCTGGTAGGCAGAGGAGCTTTATGTTTTTATGTTCCGAGTAAACTCAGAATCTCAGATATCTGCAAATCAATATTGGAGTCACTTCCCTAGCCTTCCATAGCAAGAGAATGACTGGCATCTTTTCAAAACTGGCATCAGTTTTGAGCTAGATGACTTTTTCATTGTTGAAAAGATCTGCTATGCAGTGTGGAGTTTTTCAAATCAAAAAGACAATTTTTATTATCACTCTCCTCGATGAGTAGATGTATAGACTGGATAGAGGAATCCTCATTTTTCAGGAATTTGACTTACTAAAAGAGTCCTTTCTCAAATTTCAGTAACACAATGATGTAGATCAGCTCACTCACTTAGGTTGGGATATTAGGTTTCCTGTTAGAGACACTCACTCAGGACTTTGCCTTCCAATCTAGGCTTTGGAAAAATGTCTTTGGTTTCATATCAGAAGTATTCCTACTATTGAGTAGGTATTTCATGCTCTCCTTCTATAGCACCTCTGCCCCAAACTGCCAGGAACTGTACCCACATGCTGCAAGCCAGCAGAGTATGGGAAGTCAGGGTTTGGGAGACAATAAGAGAGATCAGAGATAAGTGCTTTGTCCTTCCACTTGAAGAAAGGACTTGATTTGTTTTGGAACGTATCTGTCAAATGTGTGACTAGATCACACTTGCATACTGAGTGAAATTGTTTCTAAATTATCTTTTGTTCACCTGTTTTGCTGCCAGACACGCTAATATGGATTTTTTTTTTTTTCCCTGATAATATGTAACCCAAATGCAGCTGTTTATAGCTTTGTCTCACTGTTTCTGTTATTGGCAGTTCATTATCAGAAGTGTCTGAACATTGTGAAAGAATCCCCGTGTCACCCTTTTCTTTGTTTGCAGGTAGTTACTTGCCTCTCTTTTGTCTCCCTTCTTCCAGACTGAATATCTCAGTTCTTCTCATGTTTCCCCACATTTTATAGCATCCCTGACCCCAGTTACAGTTCAATCACACATATACTTAATTTTATAACTCTGAACTAGAGAAAATAGAATATGTTATAACCAGAAAAAAGGATAAAATGTTATTTAAAATCTTTTAAAAATGAAAAATTTATATTTATTGATACTCTCCAGAAAAGGGATAACACTTTTATCTTAGTAATGGAATCTAATTCCACTTTACCAGCTAAAAATCAGAGTGACATTTGAACTTTGTAAAAATAACCAGAACCACATGGCAGACATGTAACTCACCATCTCTGTGCAGCTATAATCAGCCATCAGCAGCTCTGAACTCTAGGCATAGTCCACTTACCATCTGCCAACTACTAGGATCTAAGATAAAGAATACAATTTTAAGTGGACTAAGAGAGTAAAGAATACTAAAAAGAATGGGATAATAAGAGTAAAGAAAAAATCATAACATCTAAAACGTGTATCTTTTATTGCTCCCTACTGTTGAACTCCTTATCTCCTTATTTTTCTTTCATACTATGACAGGAAGAGACTACATATACATAAATTTAAGGGTTTCAATTTTATAATCTACTTTTTTAGCCAGCCCTCTTTTTTTTTTTTTTTTTAATTCATATTTTGGTAAGTTCTCGTCTGGTCAGGAGCAGTTCAGAAATGTAGGCGTTTCAGTGCTGATGTGAAATTCAGTAGATTACACTTGAAGCAGTACCATATAAGTTTTGTTTGCAGACGGTATGAGAAAGGGAAAATCAATCTCCATTAACAATATAGTTCAAAGCTTAGTTCTGTTATAGTTGCTTTTTAAGGTGACCAGTTGCTGCTACGATACATAGGTATATGATACATAAGATTGACTATAAGGCTTGACAGAAATAGAAGAAATTCAGGAAATAAGGCATTTGATCCAAAAGTATTTTGGAAAACCCTGCTTGTATTTTCTGTGCATACATAGACATCCCAAAATGCCTGAAAACATACCTGGAGTCCTGCAGTTTATTAGATATTACAATTTAAAGACCTTGATCTAGAAACTTGCATTCAAGTTGGTAAACTATTAAGTAATATTGAGGACCTCGATCCGGTTAAGATCCTATATATATGTATATGCTTACCCATATATACTATATATTGTATATGCTTACCCATATACAAATAAAGCCAGTCAAATATACATGACTATTCATTTGTCTGTATTTTGAACACTACATAGAATCATACTACGATAGTAAAATCCAACATTATTTTTGTCTGCCAAATTGTTACATAATTTAACAAAAATTGTTATATTGAACTAATTAAAGATAACCTTCATGAAATATCACAAAGGATCAGAGTTGTATCTTTGACCCAGATTTTGAAAAACAGATAAATGGTTAATAATTGGACATGGGAATGAGAAAGCAGCCATGTTACAGAACCAGAATTTTAACTGTTGGAAAATAGTTCTCCCTCAAAATGGAAGTGTCTAAAAGTACTCTAACAAGAGTCATCAAAGAATTTCAAGATCAGAATTAAAAAGAATGATACGAACTCGTTTGATAATGTAATACCACGTCTTCAAACTGTAAGATGAAATGCAAACACATCACAGTTTATCTGCTATATATAGCATCAACATTTTTCATTTTTATGCTGAAGTAATTTGTATAGTCTTAAATGCAGTACTGAGAGGGAAAAATATTGTTATTGAAAAATGTAGTTTGTTTTCATTTTTCTTATGTTTTTATTTGCTGGTTTTTTTTTGTTATTTTGAATGCATGTGATTATAAAAATCCCTATGGGATATTTAGAAGTTTTTCACTTTACATGGAAATCAGAACATTTAAAATAAATGCTTTTATTGCTGATTATTTCTCTTCATTCAATCAGACTAGGGATGTATTTAAACAATACTTTTTTCTGTGCTACAGAAATGACATTTAACCTTGTTAATTAGCAGGGTAAAGAGGCTTCATTATGTAGTTCGACTCTATTGAAATGTTGTTTCAGGTAATAATTACATTGACTGTGGACAGTGAGTTGAACAAAACTCCTTTTAATTATAACCAGGAAAGCTATTAAGCCATTTTTCTATTTGAATTGGAGCTTTACTTTTCTGATATTTAAAGCTCTTTATTACAGGTTTCATTGTATAGAAAAGTTTGTGCTACACCACAGGAACACAGCAAGTGGCCTAAAATGTGATTCTATCAAAGGTATTATTTATTTTTTTGGAAAAACTAGTAATTTTCTTACTGATGTGCCCTATTATGACTTCTGCATATTCATAAGAAAAGAACTACATATACCCCTTTCCAACTTTTAAGAAACTAACTTAAGATCTAGTGTTTCTTTGTATGAGATTTAATATCAAATTCAATTCTCGAAAAAATGCAAGAAAGAAGTCACGTTATAGTCCTCTTTATAGACAACTGATAATTACAGCTGTGTAAGAATGTCTAGAACACAAATATATCTACAAGTAGGTGCTTTGCAAATTAATTCTGAAATAATTTATTGTAATAGTACATTTTTGCAAAGTAGTAAGTTTGCTTTAAAAACATCAAATAGTGTGAGAGAGCTTCTTATTATTTGATTAAAAAAAAGAGCACAGTTAAAAATGTTATTCTGTGCCATACAGTGACACCTTCTGAAGAATCTGGGTGTCTCTGAGCCATCATGAAGTTTACTTTATTTGGTTCTCAGAACTTCAAAGTACTGAAAGTAACTATTTCATACAACCTTGTATAAAATTATGGCTGCCAGGGGCTAGAAATGCCATGCCATAAAGAAATGCTGGGGTGATTCTATGTGTCTTATTGTGAGAAACACTCCGTAGCCACTAACTTAGGCTCAGGCGAGGATCTCAGTGAAGTAGTAATTTATTCGCGATTGCAATGGCGGGCGCCCCACAAGCAGGAGAGCGCACCTACTGGTTCCAAAACACAGTTTATATACTTTTTGATGACAGGACCCTCCCCTGTTTCCCCACTGAGTGGGTAATCCAGGTTCACAATCTATCTGATGCTTCATAGACAATGCATGGCCTTCAGTTGCCGGCCTGTTAAATTTCAAATTTCTTTTGACTTTTTTTACTGTTTGAAGTGGTAATGTTTCTTCACTTATCTGACGTGACTTAACACCGTGATTTTCACCTAATTGTTCTAAGGAGTCTGGTTGTCTGCATTTTACAAGGTCACCTGCTAAGTTTTCTTATCACTGCAAGCATATCTCAATACTCCATTCCTTACCTTTAAACAATGTAACTCTGCAAAAACAACATTTTTATTCCCACAATTATCCACCATTAAGACAGACCCAGGAAATAAAGCTCATTTACTACAAATGATGCTCAGACACCAGGTTTTGTCCTCATTTTTCAGGAAGCCTAAGGAAATGTTGCACATCGGCAATGCTTCTCTTTTGCTTAGCACATAACAGCTTCACTCCCATGAAGTCAGTGGTGCTCTAGGCAGAAGATTTCCACCCACATAGAGTTTACACAGGTATCATTGTGAGAGCTGCAGTAATTCAATATTACATCCACGAATATATTGTCTCCTGGAGAAAGAAGGCAGCTCTGAACAGACTAGGAGAAAGTAAAAAGAGAAAAAGAATTTGAAGGCACCTTTGGAAATGTCCATGGTGGAAAAAAGAAGGGGAGGGAAGGGGAGGGGAGGGGAGGGGAGGGGATGGGGAGGGAGGGGAAGGGAGGGGAAGGGAGGGGAGGGGACAGGACAGGACAGGACAGGACAGGATAACTATTAAAAACTACTCCAAGAATCTAAAAATCTTAAGAGATCCATGTGAAGCTGAACGGATGTCCTCCTTATTTGAATTGCTTCTGATGCACAGTAGTCAAGCCATGGTCCAAATCCATAGCTGTAGTCTTTTTAGTAGTCAATGACTTAAGTGGTATTGCTGCTGGGGTTTTGTGATGGCAGGCACAGATATTTCAAAAGTGTTCACCTTTTGTGTCTAAATCCCATTGACTGAAATATTCTGGAATTTTTCCTCATACAGAACAGTACTCTGGTATTTTTATAAATGTTCTTTATGAAGGAATGCAAAATGTTCTTTTCAGGAATCAAGATAAAACTCTGTCAAACAAATGGCTATGGCTAATGCTAATTACTTTCACAGGATACTTAAGAACACCTGAGTTGTCAAAATCCCCAAAGTACTTCAGAAACTGGGATTGTGTTTAGATTTGGATGAGATGTTAAGGTACTGATGAGTATTGTGTTTGTTATAGGGAATATAACTTCTATAATTTAACAGATTAGATGAGAGTCCAGGTAAATTTATGGAATTTGTGATCTGCATTCAAATGCAGCATTCTGTAAGATAGAGACTGTGCATGGAAATGGGCATAAACGGTCTTATGTAAAGGATAAGTAGTTACTTGCTAAATATTGTAGATAATGTTTTTAGTTTGATTCAATATTGTTTACTCATTTAGCATTCTATAAAGGCACTGTAAAGACTGAGACCAAACTGTTTTTTTCATTTGTTTTGTTTTGTTTGTATATTTAAAATAAAATTTGTAACTGAATTGAACAAAACCAATGATATATTAATTATGGGCTAGGCTTTGCTTCCTAATCTGAATGCATCTCTGCAGGGAAAGAAGTGACTCTATGATTCATCTGACTGATTTCCATGAAAGAGACCAGATTAACTCTTTCTCCCTTTCTGCAACTGACCTTTCATTGCTATAGCCAAGATGCAGCTCTGATCCAGTCACATTTCTTTCTCTGAGTTGCTGCTCCTTGTGCCACCTGTACTATAATCTTAATTATCTTTATTGCAATGTATGGCAATGATCTATGAGTGGGGAGTCACATTTTACTTAAGGATCCCTAGATATCTATTTGTTATTTTCCTGCTAGCTTCTTCTAAGAGTGGTGTGTTTGTTTGTTTGTTTGTTTGCTATAGGTCTAGGACAGTGAAAGACTCCTTCCAAGTACAGATAGCATCTGACCACCTGGCTGTGAAACACAAAAGGCAGTGCCTCATGCAGTTGACACCACTGACATTTCTACTCTTTTACATCAAAAAAGTGATGACACAGGTCATTAGCAACTGGAAGTGCTTTTTCTGTGAAAGGAAGACCAACAGTCTCTCTCCAACTTCTAATTTCCATTCAGTTTACTTCATTTCATTCCATAGCATTTTTCTATCCTTCTGTTCTCCCTAGATTATTTCTACCTACTTACTCCTGCTGTTTTGATTGAACGTATCGTGAAATATCTACAGAAAAGTTGCAATTTGAATGTTCTATCTATATTAAATTGTGAAATTATAAATATTCTTCATTCTCAATACACACGTAGCATGTATGTTTTTCACTCACCACACAGTGTGGCACCTGCTTGGGTATTTTTATGTGCACTGCTTAGATGGTTATCAGTCCTTTAGGAAGAAAATACAAGAACATTTTTTTGGATATAATTCATGATGTCAATATCTTTCTGTGAAATATTCACCTTCCATCCTGTACCAAAATATATACGTAAAAAATTAAATATCCCTTCTTAATAAGGTTGCTCTTTGACAGTTTTTTGTTAAAGGGTGAAGAGAAACAGAGAAATGATAGCAGCAGGAAGAGAGAGCTAGAGGTAAATAAAGCAAATCCTAAATTCAAGACAAAATTTGTGATTTTCTTAAGACATAATTGGTGTTTTGAACACCTTTTGAACTCACTTTTGAAGTCTTAAAGTTGGCAACACTGGATTTCCTCCCAAAATCAAAAACAAACAAACAAACAAAACTAAGACAAAAATAGAAGTCAAAATTATTATTATTTTTTAAAATTATTTTTTAATTTTATTTTACAGCTCTTTTTGGAGTCTTCTTCCTACTCAGTAGATGGACTGAAATGAAATCAGTTTTAATTTCCATGTTTTCTTGTAAATACTTTTTGAGAACATTCATCCAGCTCCACAAAGCACTGAAGAAGTTTTATGTCAGGATTAAATAGGTTTGATGTTAAAATTATGAAACTTCAAATTTCATAGAGTCACATGCCTTGTTAGATTTAATATAACCCTTTTAGTATAACACAAAACGGCATTCTGATTATACAATTACACATCTAAGTCTGAGGATTTCTTCCATAGAAAATAAATATTATAATAATGTATGTGCTTGCATATACAATTTCAGTTGCAACCATGAAGTTTTTTTTGTGTGTGTTTTCATGTAAAATGGACATATAAATCCATATGCATGTCAGAAGTATTTCTAATATCTAAATGAAGTCCACAGTGACACTTTTGTAGCATCATATGGCATTGTGGATTTTACAAATGGTGTGTGCACTGTATACTTGTTGATGAAACATAATTACATTAGCTCCACAGATTCACAAATAGGAAAACCACAAACAAGCATTTTGGTACCTACATAAGTACTGAGGTTTTTTTTTTTTTTAATGACTGAAATCAATTTATATGGAATTTAAAAAGATGCTGATTGCATGGGGTGGAATTACCTACATATTCTACCAATTCGAGAGTGCTTTTATCTGCTTACACATTTTCAGGTTTTCTAATTGTTGAATTTTTGGGAATGTTTTCAGCTCATCTCACTGTTTATGATATATCAGTAAAGCTTGCAGAACTTTCAAGTGTTCTGCTATTAAGGGCAAGTAACTGTAACAGTTGTGACTGAATTACCACATCTATAGAGACAGTAAAGTGTTCAACCACTAGAAGTTCATCATCACTGATGACAGACGGATTATTTGTTGGATATACTACTATGCCTGTGATATTTTTCATGTGTCTATGACATTTTCTTCTTTAGCTCTTTCTGTTAAGAACAAAGTTGTTTCATAGACTATAAACACATGGCATATCACAGTGAGGTGAATCCCAGTATGTGATTTATATTAATAAATTGAAAAATCTTTTATGTGTCAAATGCAATGGTCAGTTTTCCTATTAAAGGATGGCTTCCATGTTAAAACCTACTAAATTAGAACCAGCAGTCCACATAGAAGCACTGTTCAGTCTTGTTCTTTGGTCACTATCCTGTTTATACAAAAGTATTTTACTGGTTGCCTGCTTATGGCTGACAGACATCTTTCATATGTGCAAGTGACCACATCATGTTTTAAGTAGATGGAACTCAGATTAACTGCAGATTCAAAACTCTAAGTCTGCTAAATACAGGAACGGATGTGTCTTAGTGTCGCTGTGATGAAGAAAAGACTTTTCAGACTTTCATAATTTGTTCTATAGATCCCTATCTGTATGATGTATTGTGGTGATACTTCTGAAGAGAGTCTGATTTATAAGCATCAAAACGTAACACTGAATCTTAGCACATTTTACAACTATTCACTGAGACAGAGCACAACCTTGTTTGATGCATAATTCTGAATGTCATATTGCTGTAGAGAATATTGAAAACTATATGCCATGAAAGACGGTATCAGAAGCAAGTGGATCACAACTTGGTGTTTTATCAGATTGACTTTATTGCCTTATCTCAATTTGCTACTTTTAAAAGGTAGGTGGGAAGTATAAAGGTATTTTATGATAAAAGAACTTGTATTTGTCACCTTCTTTCTTCTGATAAGGCAGGAATAATCTCTGGAATAAACAACATCCATTTTAAGCAAGGATACGGGACAGATTTCTTTTAGCTATCTTTTCAAAAGAACCAAATATGAACGCACTGTTCCTGAAAATTCTGGAAAATGCTACCTGTACAAAACTCTTATATTGTTTTTGAATTACATCAGCAATTAGCCTCAGACATTCTATAATGTTTGTATCTGTTACTGAGTATGACTAAAAAGATTGTTATTTTGGCGACATTAATTACCATCATTGCTAGGAAGCACTTTAATACCTAAATATGAAGTTTGATGTAAAACATTTGAATGACATTTAATATGTATGTGTCATACTAAGACTTAAGGAGATATGGGATTTACAAAAAGGAATTCAGGATTTTTTTAAGTATTTAGATTTTAAGCAATGAACCATATGTAAAGTATTAAGTTGTTTATGATTTAGATGAGTACTCAAAAGCCTTCATAAATTGATTCCAACTGGCATCTATGAATAATCTCCACTGCAGTTGTGATGAAATGAATTAAAGCAATTGGCATGATAAGTTCTCCCTATTTTCTTCATTTCATTGTTACTTATTCCTCCCCACTCAAGTCTTGCTTTGTCTTTTATTTGTCTTGAATAATTGTAACAAAATCAAAGCATGACAATCAGTCTCAGATGCTCCTACTGATTCTGAGTGGTCTTGGAGAATCACCAAAAGAACAGAATTTTTTCTTAAATATATTTTCCTAACTGCATTATTACTAAGAGCAACTTTTGAGATTGCAGGGTGATTTTCTCCTTTGATGGTACTGAGACACATTAAATGTCTTTTCAATGTAGATTAATTTTAGTTTAACTTAGATTTAAGACATTTTCTTCTGAAAATGAACAAGATGTCCTTTACCTAATTTGTACCACTTAGCCAAATTTGAGGAGCTAGCATTCTCAGTCCACTGAGAAGAGAAGTTCCCAGCAAGTTACACATCTTTTCCTAGCATTAGGGAGTGATGAAAAATTTATCTTCATGGCTCTTCAGTTACTCACTTCTTAATGTCTGACAAAAAGCTAAAAGAAGATTTCCTTAGCTGTAAACTACACATAGAAGAAACATTTTCAGCTCTCTCAGACAAAGCCATTAGAACAGCTATAGATTGATTAATAATTTCATCCCATTTAAGACATTTCAGAACTCACACTTTTTTCATATTTCACATCTTTTTTATTTTTTATTTTTTTGGATACACAGAGAACTGCTGATTTTGAATAGCATATTTGCTAATGAAGGCTATGCTGAACAGATCAGTATTTGCTGCTTGCAATCTTGCACAGACTCTGGTTACTGAGAAAAAAAAATAAAAAAAAAATATCCAGTTTAGAGTACCCAGAGGGACTTACAGCGATTATTGACTTCCTTCACTTCTAATAAAATTAATATGGAAGATACTTTAATTCACTTTGTTTTAAAGAAAGGTTTGTCATATACAAATTTAGTTTGGACAAAATAAATAAATAAATACATCCCCACATAGGATTCTAAATCAAATAATTTTAAAATTACCCATTATAAATTGAAACATAAAAGACTATTGAAGTTTCAGGCCATAAACATCTCACAGAAACACAGAATAGTTAAGGTTGGAAGGAACCTTTGGAAGTCATTTCTTCCTGCCTACCCCTGTTCAAGTTAGTTGTCCAGAATCATGTCCAGATGGCTTTTGAATAATTCCAAGGACGGAGACTCCACAATCTCTCTGGACAATTTATGTTCAGTCATCCTCACAGTAAGAGAGTTTCTCCATATCTTCAGGAAGAATTGCCCATGTTCCTGTTTAATAAGAATTTGCACATCTATTTTCCCCAAAGAACATATTGATTGAAACAAACAAACAAACAAACAAACAAAATCCACCTCCTCCCAGCCGAACAGGTGCAACTAACTCACCATCTCTTTCATACTGTACCTTTATGAGCAACTGTTCCATTTTATGTGTATATCATTGCTTTGCTTTGCTTTTTAGACATCAGTGAAAGAGAAACGAGACATGTTCTGTTAGCAGAAAGAAAAGTTGGTCCAATTTTCCCAGAAAGAATTTTGAGTTTACTCACCTCTCCCAGTTTTAGTGCTTTCTGAACAGTAGCTGGAGTGGGTTACATCATTGTTATTGCAAATCTGACATCAGTTATTTGCTCTAGCTGAAAGTTTTGGTCAATATATATTCCTCAAATGACTTTCTTTCTATTCACTTAGGAGAGGAAGACAGAATGTCTAAAAATGCAAGTTACATGGAAACAGTGCATTGATCGTAAACCATCAGAGACCAGGAATAGGGATGGGACCAGAAAAAGTGTGGGAATAAGGCAAGGCTAGCTAGGCTTCTTCTCAGGGGATGAAACTATTTTCATTAATAAGTCAATCAATACTGACTATGCATTCTGCTTTTTTGTTTTAAGCTCACTGTAATATTCTCAAGCTGAAAACCAAATGACTTCTATAATCCAGGAAGTAGAAAATAAATTAACATAAATGCACTGTCATGTCTAATTTCTTAATTAAGACAATTCCTTTAAAAGGTCCCCAATGTGTTTTCAGTTATTTTTAACAAGAGATAATGTTTTATTCAGAAGTTGCATATAAAACTAGAGACCTTTAGACAATAATATTACTTCCCAATTATTAGAACATTTGACCTTGAGTCATTACTCTAAGACTATCACACGAAAAAGAAAGCCTATTTTTATTGTTTCAGTTGCAGCAAGGATTGAAAATAACTCAATTTGGGATGTTCCATTCAAACACAGTTTCCTGTGATTTCAAAGACTGCCTAAAGAAACAGTATGAAGCAGGGGAAAAAAAAAAAAAAAACACATAAACAATGTAATTTCTACATACTTCATACCCGTTCTCATGTCCATTGGTAGAACTGGATGCTACTGAGCATTGTTTCAGCTACCCCTTTGAGCTGCTACAGCTGAAAAAAATGGGTAGGCAAAAAGCAGTATCATGAGCTACTGCAGTGGTTTTACTCAGGTGGGTGGCCGAGCTCCACCACAACCGCTCTCTCACTCCCCCTCCTCAAAGAGGAACGGGGAGAAAATACAATGAAAAGGGCTCAAGGGTTGAGATAAGGACAGAGAGATCACGCAGTAATTATTGTGATGAGCAAAACAGACTCAGCATAGGGAGATAGTAAGATTTATTGCTACTTACTAACAAGCTAGAGAAGTGAGAAACAAAGGAAAGAAACCAAAAGCACCTTCCCCCCCCATACACCCTCTTCCACCTCCTCCCCCCGAGCGGCGCAGGGGAACGGGGGAATGGGGGTTATGGTCAGGCTATAGCGCTTCTTCTCCGCCGCTCCTTCTCGGTCACTCTCGTCCCCTGTGCAGTGGGGTCCCTCCCACGGGATGCAGTCCTTGCTGAACTGATCCGGCGTGGGCTGCCCACAGGCAGCAGCTCTTCAAGAACTGCTCCAGATACGGGTCCGTACCACGGGGTCCATCCCTCAGGAGCGAACTGCTCCAACCTGGATCCCCCACGGGCAGCAGCTCCTGCCAGGTCACCTGCTCCTGCGTGGTCTCCTCTCCACGGGCTACAGGTCCGGCCCGGAATCTGCTCCGGCAGGGGTCTTCCACAGGCCGCAGCCTCCGTCGGTGCAGGTCCACCTGCTCCACCGTGGTCTCCTCCACGGGCTGCAGCGTGGAACCCTGCTCCACCGTGGTACTCCATGGGCTGCAGGGGGACAGCCTGCTTCACCATGGTCCTCACCACAGGCCGCAGGGGACTTCTGCTCCAGCGCCTGGAGCACCTCTCCCCCTCCTTCTTCACTGACCTTGGCGCCTGCAAGGCTGTTCCTCACTCCTCTCACTCTCCCAGCTGCTGTGTGGCCCAGCGTTTTTTTTTCCCCTGTCTTAAATATGCTCTCACAGAGGCGCAAAACAACATCGCTTACTGGCTCGGCTCTGGACAGCAGTGGGGCCCTTACCTAACATGGGGCAGCTTCCAGATCCTTCTCACAGAAGCCACCCCTATGGCCCCCTGCTACCAAAACCTTGCCACGTAAACCCACTACAGCTACACACTAACCAATAAAGTCTATGGGACTACAGAGCACAAGTGAAAGACACGCTCCATCATACCTCCCATACACTTTTAGTCCATACCAGGGAGTCAGTCACTCTTCTCATCATTTTTTTTTCTTCATGTTATTTATTTATATTTTTAGTCCTCTGTTGAGCTGAAAGGGAGAGAATACCAGACAAAACAGAACTCTTGGATATTTCCTTAATGTCAGCACAGAAATTCATAGCAATAGTGAGGTTTCATTAGTGGCTGAATTAAGGAGGGAGGGAAGAAAGATACAGGCAGGTCTTTGGGGACCACAGGTGCAGGGGTGCTTTGGATGGTGCAGGGAGCTTCTCTGTCCCTGCTGAGACTATTTTGGATTTAACCTCCTTCAAATCTATTTCTGTTTACTCCACAACAACCCAGTTTCAGTTCTCTAGCAAATGCAAGTGATAGGACATATTTTAGGCTCTTCTCAGAGTTTCTCAGTAAGAACAAAATTTTCTTCACTATTCCCACCTCTCCCCTTCATCCTGCTCTTGACAGGGACAGCTGGCAATTCTGTGATATTACTTTCACTAGCTGTTTACATACTTTCCAAAGCCCGTATGGTACCTTTCCTGGATCCCCTGCTGTTTCCATCATCATTCACAGCTATAAGATATATAGGCTCAATGCCTTTACTACCTTTACTAGACTATTTTGAACTATTTGCTCTGGTGCAGACATAAAGCCTCTAAACTTTCCCTGTTCCACAGTTTTTAATTCACTCCACAGGAAAATTTACGGTTCCTTACTCTCTAGGATTTGACCCTCAGTTTATTTGTGTGAATAATGAAGCAAAGAATTCTTTCACGCTGTCACCTAGAGTATCTGTCACTAAATTCCCACTCATCCCTTAATGGGTCAAGTAATCCCTGACAGACCTCTTTGCTTTTTATATATTTAAATACCTTTTTATGTTTTATACAAAATTTCCTTGCTTTTTTTTTTTCCATTTTCAATTTTGCCATTATTTATTCCTTTTACATATCTGACCAGAAAAAAAAGAAAAAAAGAAAAAAAAAGGTGGGGGTGGGAAAGAATCATGGGCATAACACACAGGAATGTAAAACTTAAAAAGGCAGAAAAAAAGAAGAAATGCAGTGCAGTAAAGAATCAGGCAGATGAGCATCCACATTCTTTACCTAGGATCTTAGGCATTGTCTGTTGACAGTAATGAATGAAGAACCAGTTCAGGTAAATTAAAGTCCTCTGAAACACTCATACCTATTCAGTCTATTTTAGATTAATTTATAGAGAGACTTTTATTGATTCTACAAAACCGTGAAGAATCCCTTCTTCTGATTTCAATTCAGATTTTTATATTTTTGTTGTAGTGGTTGTTTTCAGCACAATCTACAAAGCCCCTGCCAAAGTCTGTAAGAACAGTGGTTATTTTTCCTAGTAAGGACTGACTTTGTATGGGGGCTCTGCCCTTCTGCAGCATTTCACAGTCAGTCAGGAAGCTTGCTCAACAAGTTCGCTCTGGAGGTATTGCACTGTAGCTCTCCAGAAACTTCTCACATTTCATCTCTCAAGGAACCATCAATCTCCTTGTACGAATTCTGCCTGCTGGGACTGTTCAGCCAGGAGAAGAGAAGGCTTGGGGGGATCACATCAATGTATATAAATACTTAAAGGAAGGGTGTAAAGAAAATGGAGCCAGGTTCTTTTCAGTGGGACTCAGGGACAGGACAGGAGGCAACCTGCACAAACTGCCCATCTGAACATCTGGAAGCACTGCTCTGAGGGTGACAGAGCACTGGCACAGGTTGCCCAGAGATGTCGTGGAGCTACAGATGAAATCAATGATTTGATTAAGTAACGAGCACAAACACTTCTGACACAAAGAAAATAAATCTGAAAGGCTGTCAAAGCATTTCTGAGAGCTTCAGACTCATGCCTCATGGATCCTTTCCCCTCTTAGGGTTAGTCTTATGGCCAAAGATAACTCATGGTACAGAGTACTCTTCCCTTTTATTATTATGCTAGATAGTACTTGTTAGTGACTGAAGGCTTAATTCTCAGACTGTTGTCATGCTTTAAAAGAGAATTACTCTGCAGGATTTTACTTTTCAGATGGAAGCTTGGAGGGCTTGTTTTATTTTGTTTTTATCCTTACTAAATTTTTTTTTTCCAAGCTATAGATATTTTCTCTATCTTAAAAACAAAACAAAACAAAACCCCTCTGTCATAAGATAGTTGTGACAAGAAAAAAGTGACTAGTTCTACTTGGATATTTTCTCAGTGGCTGGTAAAATATATTATTCCTTGAAAAAAAAGTCTTTTTTTTTTTTTTTTTAATTGGAATATTTGGCCTAATACAGCTTGTAGTTAGAAAAACTAAACAGAAGAAGAAAGTGTGATAGGGAAGAAAAAAAGTTTTCCTTCACAAACAACTGTATCAACATCAACGTGCAACAAGACAATGAATTTTTTGTTGTATACTCTGGGTATTATCATTATGTAATTGTGTTTGTCTTCTGACTTTTTCATGGGAGTCCCTCATTATTGCACATAATATTTGCAGGATCAGTGCAGGAACTATTTCCTCCTCTAGAGCATTTGTACAAGAAGAAGAGACACTTAGGATATTCTATTTTAGAATTAGCAGTGGAAGTTAGGGAGTAAGTCTTCAAAGCACTACAATTATCCTTTCCTGTTATTTAAACTTTACATGTCTAACAATGAATAGTTAAAAACACTCATCCTATCTGCCACTCAGAATTTTTAGCAGGCAAAAGATGGAATCCAAACACTTGAAAGGTGTACTGCTTGGAAAGAAAGCTTCGAAAGGAGCAAATCATTTCTTTATCAGCAGTGAATGTTTTCAAACTGCACATATCCAATTCTTTGGATTTCCTACACTTGGATTATGGCCAGTACTGCTTATACCATCTTGAAGTAAATGCAAAAAGTAGTCAATAGCTAAATTTAGTCAAGTTAAAAATCATGTTATCTTGCATAGGAAGCAATAATTCTCCTCATTTTTTTTCCTTAACAACCATACTGAGGCTCTCACAAACTTGCATCCACTTGCATCCACTACCTCATCCATATTGTAGTAGGCATTTTTATCTTAGGAAATCATAAGCTTGTAAGTTTTATACATTTAAAACTTACTGTATTCACGTTACAGTTGCTTTTTTTTCTCTGCCCTGGCAAAGGAAAATAGTCTTAAAATTAATCTGGTTTCTTGGACTTAAAAAGTACTGATAAATCCAGTCTACAAGAAAACGTGTATATATACTTGGCAAATTTACAAAATTGTGTCTATTCAGGAGTATAAATCTAAATCTTATAAAAAATTAAATTGGGTGCAGTGAAAGAAATAGAATATACAAGGTTCCAGTAGAGTGAAGTCTTTGATCTGGTGTTATACACATTTTCTGAAAAACAACAAAACAACAAAACACAAAACACTGGTGCGAGACACAATATCATAGAACCATAGAACAAACATACAACATACATCATAGAATCATAGCATCATAGAATGGCTCAGGTTGGAAGGGACCGTAAAGATCCTCTAGTTCCAAAGCCCCTGCTGTAGGCAGGGTCACCTTCCACTTAGACCAGCTTTGGTGAAGCTGTGCTATCTGTCTTAGACCACCTTCTTGTCTTGCACATACCTTAATATTGCTTCCAGGAGGATCTGCTCCATGATCTTCCCAGGCACAGAGGTGAGGCTCAACAGTCTGTAGTTCCCTGGGTCTTCATTTCTACCCTTTTTAAAAATGGGAGTGATGTTTACCTTTTTCCAGTCATCAGGGACTTCGCCTGACTGCCATGACATAGATCATGGTGAGGTCTGAAATTCAGTGGAAACAACCTACTTAGTTACAAATGAATGGTTTTTGTTGTAGTGGTTTGTTTGTTTGTTTGTTTAATGTATAAAAGATATTTGGTTGCGGGCTGAAAAATTACACTAGAAATAATATTTTATTGATTAAAAACTGGTTTGGGGATCCAGATTGAACCGTGGCAGTTGAAAAATCTGTACATTTTTAACACTGACTGCAATATACTTCTATCATGTTCTTTTACTATTCACATTAGTTCCACCAAAATCATCATCTTGACAAAAAATATACATATATGAAAAATTCTTTTGTGATTTATCAGTATGTAAATCACATGCATTATCAAGCTCTTGTGACCATTCAAAGACAGGTGGAAACTGCCTGTTCAGTTCTATTCAGAGTTAAGAGTAATTTTGTGATATCACTGCAGACAGAGAATAGAAATTGAATATAATTATGTCTGACAGGTTTTTTAAAGACATTGAGTCATCTAAGTTAGCAGGTAAGATACTTGCTTCAGCTCTTCCTAGATCCAAGGAAAGGAAAAAGCTGAATTTTCCCTAGGAGTCATAATATAGGGTGTACTAGGCAATCAGGTTCCCAGTTCAGATAGGATGAATACTGAGACCAAATTACAAGTGGGTCAGTTTAGGACATGACCTGCTTCTGCAGTTCTCTTTTCAACACTTACCTTTACCATTCAGTAGACCTTGGCCAACGTCTGTCAATCAATACTTTATGAAGCAATTTGGATATCAGATTGGAATTTGGTATGTCAGAATGCTCATCTGCTTTTGTAAGCACTAATATTTTACAGATGGACAATCCCTATTGCCCTGAAGTACTATTTTAAGATAAAGCTAACTATTACTACTACTATTTTATTATTTTTATTATTCCCTTGAGTGTATGTCCAACCACAGTTTATTCTTTAGCTTTTATACTACTAACTTTTTCATCAGCTGCATGGGAGTCTGAGTATAATATCACCTTTGGATTTTAGATTGTTCTTAATCTATATGCTCACTATCCATGTGCATTTAATCTTGTTCTTATATTTTAAATGATTTAATGAGTTTTCTATTAAAAAAAAAAGAATTTTTGTTACATGCTGGTCATGTAACATGTATATCTTTTAACAAAGTGAGAGAAAAATAAAATATGGCTATGTATTTATTAACTATATGTGGTAAAATGTCCTCACCCATACGAACTCTGGTAATGCCAATCAGATTTTAGCTGGGGGACTCTCCATCTCCAAGTGTTAATAGTGTCTCTCCATCTCCAAGTGCTAATAGTGAAGAAAGAAAGAAACAACGTTTTAGAAGCTGATTTGGTGTGTAGAGAAATTCTTTGGTGGGTCCTATGATCAAATATAAAATTCCATCCATGCTAAAGGGCTTGAATAACCAAAAGTTACAACCATTGTCCACATTTTTACTTGAAAGTTGCTCATCACGATTCTTGTCATTCTTCAATAGTTATTGCCTAAGCACAGAACTAGGGGGTTTGTCCCTATCTTCTGCCAGATGTAATGACTCCACTTGTTCTCTGGGAACTCCAGACATCCTGCTGCCCAATGCAATAAATCAATTTTCAGATCTGATTTGAGTTCAAGGCACTGAGTAAAATCTGTGATGCTCAATCACATTTTCAAGAAAACCAAAGGACAGACTAGAACTCACTAATACTTCTATTCAGTTTAGCAATTTAAAAATTGCATCAGGCCATCACCAAGGATGATTTTATTTTACTTTTGCTTTGATCTCCTCATTAGTACTTTCACACTAAGATAAAGAATACTTTATGAACATATCATGGAGAAAACACTGTTGTTCAGTTTATGCATAAATTTGTTATTAAAAGTGAAATAAAAAAAGATGGAAAAACAGTATTGCAGCTTTGATGATAGTAAATATTTTACAAAAAAAAAAGGAAACATGAAATTTGTGGAAGTAACTTGCTAAACTGAACATGTTCAATTGCAATGTATTCAACTCAGATTTTTAATTAGTTCTGGGAAAACTAAAACAAGTTCACAATGTACCAATTTAGAATTAAAAAATAAAGACAAATGAGGGAAAACTTAGATGTAGAAGGAAACTGGTGATGTGGTCAAAGCAGGATACCAGTGGCAGCTTAGAAAACAAGTCTGTATCTGCCATAGAAACAAAAATTAAATATTGTGAAAACACAGAGAAGACTGAGGGCCAGATGTTTCTTTTGATTATTAATCAGAATTGCCCATTTATGTCAATGAAGATTTCTACTTAGAAAATGAAAGCATGGTCTCATCTCAGCACTTCTAGAAATGCTAAAGAACAACTCTCACTGTAATTCCCACTTGCTCATTGAAGGTAGATTGTTGGTGTGTGGGATCGCATAGCCTTCCTATCCCACAACACATGGGATTGATAAAAGATAGAGTCAAGGTCAGTGAGCACTATTTGTGAGGTCTGCCTCCCTAAATGTGCATTGTGCATCAAGGTCCTGCAAATTTTTAGAGCAAGTGTAATACAAAACCCCTCCTGCAACCTCTTGAATGAGAAGACATAGCAGCTCCTCTGCTTTGGAAGCAGGACTTGACATTTTGACAGGTGTTTGCCTGGATGTCAGAGATATCTGCATTGGCATAAACGTGTTAATATTTGCTCCAGTTGTAAGCATCTGAACAATCTTTATCTACATAAGCATTGTAGCTATTGGTTGAATGCCACCCAGAAGTCAAATTATCTGATGATTTTTACTGAATAATCATGAGAAGTACAGACTGTAGTATCATCTGGCTCCATGGAGGATGGTTACAACTATCAAGATCATAGATTTGAGATGAGTCAAGTAACTAGTTAGGGAAAAAACATTTATTTTATTTTTTTTTTTTTTTAAGGAAGAAAAAGGAAAAACGTGTGCTAAGGGAGTGCTAAGGGAGAGTGAAGACTTGGGATCTTATCTGTTGCTAAGCAGAAAAAAACCACGTTTATATTAATGAGGACTTGTGCTTAAAAATTGATGGCATTGTCTTGCCCACAGTAAGAACTGTTAAAGTACCATCAATAGCAAGGAACAAAAAGAGATTAGGCCATCACTCAAGAGGTTACTCTGGATTTGTTCTCTCAACCTTTTCCAAAGGCTAGTTTCAAAATCCCTTCACCATCAAAGAACTGGTGGTATCATAAACCTCTGCAGATGGCTTTCACATCCAAAATTCACGGACTTGACAAGCTGCATCACTTATAAGCCTTACAGATGTGATCTATGATCTCTTTTCTTTCCATCCATCACTTCTGTAAAATCTCAAAATCATAGACTATTTCAGACTGAAAGGGACCCCAGGGGTTCATTAAGTTAACCCCCGTGCTTACTTTTATAGTTAAACTTAGGCTACCATTTCAAAATACAATGAAAGTAATCCAAAAATAGCCAATAGTTATATCAAATTTCCTGAGCACCCTTTGCACCCAAAGACAAAATTCCACCCTAAAAACCTAAGTATGAGACTCAGGTCAATATAAAACTCCTTCCAGTATTTGGCTGACTGCGGTAGAAAATCAGATGCGATTCTGGAGCGAAATAAATCATCTAAATATGTATTCTTTATCTATTTATATAGATGTCCAGAACCTTTCCATATCAGAAAAAGCTTCACAGGAAGCAATAAAACTGTTTTTTTTTTTTTTTTTCCTGTCTATCTTGTAGTTTCCTGTCCTTGGGGTGAGGACTATTGAGTCAGTAGGCAATATATTAGGTTATACCTATCTGGAGGAGGCCAGATTTCTTGCTAGAAAGTCAGAGAGTGAAGCTTTCAGTTCATTCTAAGAACAGTTTCTGAAATTGTATCTTTGAAGTTATTAGCCAAATATTGTGGATTTTAGAGGGAATGGTGGATCTGACTGTGAAAAAAAAGGAAATGATGGAAATGATCTCTGTACCTGAGGGAAGAAGGTTTAAAAAAAAAGGGGTGGGGTGGGGAAGTAAGAGATTGTAGAATAGCTATTTGGCTTAATTGAGAGAAAGTTCAAATATAAGATTTCCAAATACCACCACAGACCAGAGAACTTTCCTAGGCATCTGTAGCAAAGGTTATTGCTGTCTTCATAATATATTATATGACCATGAAGTTTTGGAGAGAACTCCAGTAATGGGTTTTCAACCTTGACACTAAATTTCAATAAACTTTGCTTTTTAAAATAAAATTTGACATTTTTGAGCTGTACCAGCATTTTTCTTTTTTATGGAAAGAAACAAAATGCAGAAGAAAAAAATCACATCTAGTCTCTTACCTATTCTGCTGTCAATACATTAGTGAATATGCAGTAATATCCAGTGTTTTCACAGTATCTAGGATGTTTCCTTAACCAAGTGCAGAGATCATTTCTTTAATTACACAATCAGATCCACCACTCTCATCTGCAGAGTTCCCTGTTCTAGTTAACACTTTGTTTCTGGTTCGCAGCCAATTTAAAGTACATCAGTTGAAAAATGATATCCAACCTGTTAAGGTTTCATTATGATATATTTAATATTTACAGACCAAATTCTCTTTGAGCGATGTTAGTGGCAAGTGGATATGAACAATAACGCTAAAAATAAGTATTAATAGAGATTTTCTGAAAATTTCTGAAAATTTCTGTCAAATTTTCTCTGGAATCAAAAAAAAAGGAAGAAAAGTAATACATTTAGTTGTTAACATATTTTTGAAAAGGTGCTTTAAAAATTATGTTGTTTTAGTATAATAAGCTGAAATTAATATTATATATATAATAATCTCTTTATAATTACCTTCCTGGACTACACATTTTTACTTCCTGCAACCTACAACACTGATGGTACCATTTTAATACATGCAAAATTACATATTTTTCATCTTATGCTTTAATTTTCTCATTAGACATCCAGGTGTCTCATAATTTATTTAGAACTGATTGCGCTAAAAACTTTCCTTAGAGATTTTGCAACTGTATAGGAAAATTTTGATTTAGGATGCAAGTCTGAGGTTATTAGACTTACATTCGGCCAGAAGACTTCAAGACTGATTAAAAGCTCCTTGAGTGGCCTTCATCATTTTAGCAAATATTAAAAGACCAGCAGAGGGAATCTGAAAAGATTTCCTAGACCAGCAAGTTTGTATCCTTGTGCTGGATAAAACCTTAGATTGGTTAACATAACATAAAAAAGTGTCTTTTTTTATTAAAATTTCTTGCAAGAACACAACAAACTTACATTAAATTTACCTTTTCCTGAAATCCCCTGTCATTTCATCATTTTAGGTATAGCTTGAAGCAGTGGTTGTGAATAACAAAACTGCTTTCAGATTTTCTTTTGTCATACAGCAAAAACACATAGCCTATAAATACAAGCATATCTCTGAACAATTTTCTTTTCTTTCACTGAAGTCATGTTATAGAAAGAGTGTAAGAATTTACATTTTAATTGTCCAATATTATTATGAAGCTAATTTCCAGAAAGGGAAAAGTCTGGGTGAGTGACACACATATATTAAATGGTCTTAGGAAAAAAGAGATGAGCAATCAGAAGGTTTTATTTTTATTAAATTAGTCTTCTCAGAGAATTTTTAAGTTTTCATAAAATTCTTAGATTACTGTCGGAGCTGACAGTTTCATTCAAAACTAACCAATATTTAACATTGTACAAATACACAATATTCTCTTTGAATTACTCATGAATAATCCAAAGACCAAGAATTAATTACTAAATTTATTCTGAAAATTAATTTTGAATAAGTCAAATGTAGAGAAGGTTTTAATCGATGGGTAGACAATACAAGTACAACCAAAATGGGGAGGTTAATTGATTTTTTTTTTAAATATGAATTATTCACCTGGCCCTAAAATTATACAGTTTAATAAATGAAATCACAACCATTTGTAAAGTTGTAACTTTAGTTTCCATGTTAATTCATATCAGCGAAGCAGATTTTCATTTTAAAAAGACTTATTGCAGGAGAATTGAAATAATTGAAATTGTAACATCAGAGGAGACAGAATTGTCATCCAAAATGGAAAAAAGAAAACAGCTGTGCTCCACCTTCATGCTAGCATATGAGCTATTCTGCGTTTTGTGTATATGCACAACTTGCTAGCAGAAACTGTATTTTTCAGATTGGTTATTATCTTTTAGAGAAAAAATAATTAAGCCAAAGGTGTTTTTGTTATTTTTTCTGTTTGTTTTGGTTTTGTTTTGCTTTGCTTTGCTTTGCTTCGATTTGTTTTGTGGTTGTGAAGGGGCTGTATTTTGTATATATTTATGTAAGAGATGAAGGAGAAATAGCAACAAGCCTAGCACAGAGATACTGGAGTGCCACCTGCAAGACTCCAGGAATACCAGCGGTCAGTGCTGCTCTTATTCTGCTGAACCTCTCTGTTCATTCATGTATGTTGCAGGAGAAAGAAAATGGGTAATAATATAAATGCTTTCCCAGGCAAAGCCAAGTCTGTTGCAGAATTTCATCAGATTCCCTGCAATGTCTTTCATACTACCTATGTAATAAAATGCCTTCTCAAATTAGTCCACTCCTTTTTGCTACACTGAATGTCTCTTCCTTTTGTTGCAATGCCTTTAGAACAAGGCAGGTTCCCAGTTGGTTCAATTGCTCATTCGGATGAGAGTTTGTCAAAGACAGATATTGTTATTTCTCATATGATGATAATTTTGGTGTTTTGGAAATTTGGCAGAACATTTGGCAGAACAGAGATAATTATCTTTACCACAAGCCATTATTTCTATCATGTCCTTTTATTACTGATAAAGAACAGAGGCACAGAGAGATTAAGCACAAAAGACGAGCTGCTAGGTTATGAACAAGGCAGAATTAAATGCTTGTGCATAAGAGAATGATTCATATGGAATCAGGTGCCCACTCATACTAAAAATCCCTAAATACATGCATGCACCTGAACATGCTTAGAAACATTTCAGAAGTATGCTATCCAAGAGCATTTGCAAGTTGCAAGTTTGTGGATAGCCCCAAACTGGAGGGAATGATTGCTACACTGGAGGCCAGCACTGCCACTCAGATGACCTAAACAACCGGAGGAATGTGCCAAAAAAAAACTTGTGAACATATATGTGAAGTCTTGGACTTGGGACAGAATAGCTCTCTCTACGTTGATGCAGACTGTGAACTACCTTGCTGTCAAATTTCATAAGTACAACCAGCAGGTTAAGGCAAGGGATTTTAACCCTCTCTTCAGCTTTTGTAAGGGTGCATTTGGGATTCTGTGTACATCTTTGATCCAGTAGAAGAGATAATGATGAAGTGGAGCAAGAGGCAAAGAGCCACCAAAACTGTTAGGAGGCTGGAGCACATTACATATGAGAAGAGACTGAGGGAACTTGGTTTATTTAACCTTGAGAAGATTATGGTAAAAAGGGATTTAATTACTGTCTTCTATGGCCTGAGGGGGGAGTAATAGTAAAGGCTAAAATACTCTCATAGAGGTGCAACAGTACTAAGGAATCTGTTCCCCAAGATGAGTGATTAAATGGTCACCCTCTACATGTTTAATTTAGAGCTAAAATGTAGACAATCACAATAGTTTTTTACTGCTCACAGTCATCTGTTCTTAATCAGAAATACCATTCATTAGTTTAAGAGAGAGAGATTCCTGTTTGAGGACATCACATGAAAATGAGTTTGTCAGTATCATTCTAGTTTCTTGAAATCAAAGATTGACATAAAAGAGCATTCATATTTACCTGTGAACAGAAAAATGGGAAAGTTAAAATGTTTTATTTTACTTTTTTTTTTTTTTCTGGTCTGGAGAAAGAAAAAAAAGAAGCACAGTAAAACATAACATTTTCATTTTCCCATTTTTTTTTTCCTTCACTGGAAAATACATTATTTTTGACACTGAAACAATGAAATTCACATTATGAACTTCTGAGAAGCAGAACCTATTTCAAATTCATACTGAAACTTGCTTTAACTTGTATTTGTGCACAATCAAGACAATGAAATGCAGATGAGGACAGACAGCAACTAAAACTAGATGCACTCTCATTTTCAGGTGCAAGTATAAAATCACACAGAAGACAATGCAGAAGAATAAAAAGGACAGTAATAACAGTTGAATGCATCAAAGTATTCCTACTTACTTTTCTCTGTCTGATTCATGTTGTATACTTCTTTTGTGTTGCCAGATTGATATAAGTAATGAAACAGCTGAAATAATAATTGCAGTATAAGCATGCAAACAGATCCTGGCCTGGCATCAGAAAGGCTAAGACTTACATTTTTGTTATTTTGTACACTGTATACACTTACAGCAGTGTATCCAATAGTCAAGACAGAGGTATTGATCCAAACAAGGAGGAATCTAAACATCCAGGAATGGCTTGGTGATTATAAGGACTAGCAAATCTGGCAGGTATTCATTATCAGAGGGCCAGTTCTTGGACAAACATTTGTGTGTCCCTGAGCAGAATGCCCTGTAGTGTTGTTATTCTGAGAATTTTCAAACCGAGCCATTCATTTCAATACACAAAGTACTTCCCAGCCTTCCCTCAGGGTGAAATTCACCCTCTGCAGTGGACTTGCACAAGTCTATGCATCACTGAAGTTGTGTTAATGCTGTGTTTTCTTAGCTGAAGTGGGAGCTAAATGGTGCATAGACCTTTTGTACTGTGCTCATGTAAAAGCAGAATTACGTTTGTCAGCCAAACAATTCTCTGCAATTGAGCATTTTGGAAATCTATGCAATTGAGCATTTTGGAAATATCTACAGGATTCTTCAAATTAAAGAACCACAAATAGGAGATTAGAAAAAAAAATCATTACTTTTTAAAAACAAAACAAAACAAAACCTGTCTCTTTTATAGCCTGTTGATTAAACGATTACAGATCCCCACACAATAATCCTCTATTTGAAAGGATGTTATGAAAAAGGAAAAAAAAAAGGAGAAAGAAGAGTTTATGTTTTGTCTTTACTTAGCCGTTATGCAGTTAAGTTGAAATACAGAGTAAATTTACTAAGGGAATTAAACTGTGAACCTCCCAGGTATGGGGCTTATCAGGAAAAGGTATCAAGGGAATGGAGTAGAAATTTCTTCTGAAAACTTGAGTCTCTGAGCTACAGAACTGTTTGGTGATTTTTTTAGAATATATGTCATGTTATCAATACGTTTTATGAATACTATATTTTTTTCTCAATTCCCTCACCACTTACAGCTTTTTAATGCCAGTGTTGGGTGCCATTATTATTATTGTTGCTGTTGTTGTTACTACTAGTATTACAGCTGCTAATATTATTTACTTGTATTACAGCAAGACTTGTGGACTTCACATCAAAGCTTGTTATGCTTTACACTCTGGAAACAAGTAATGCTTTTTAATTTACTTTCATGTATTTAAGTTATTTGGCTTAAGCTATGAATGTGTTTTATTTGTGACTAGAAAACAGTAGTAGAGATATAAACTCTCACTTATACTGCCTGATTTAATATTGAAAGGAAGTAAAGTTTGAAGGTGAAATTTGAAGATGTAATAGATGAGCAAAAAGACACTCAAAGTAAACTCTAAATATTCAGTTCTCCCATCATTATATTAACATTTATTTAAGGAAAAAATAATTTATTCATACTGGTTACAGAATTAGTCACTCAATCATATAGAAGTAGCCCTGGGAAAGGAAATAAAATGTCAGGAAATCAATTTTTTCCCCATTTACCATTCAAGGACTCTGGTAAATAGTTTGGGGTTTTGCAGGGGTTCTTTTGTTTGGCTGATTTTTTTTTTTTTCATTCTTGTTTTTTTTTCTTAATGTTTTCCATTTTCCCTCAGGAGTGAGAGATGGTGTTGCTACTAGGAACCATACTGAATCATCCTCTGCCTTGCATATTGCCAATAACCTTGCCTGACAAGGCAATTGGTGCTACTGTCCTGGTTGTGTGTACATGAATCTTTACTTCATCCATTGTTTTGCTGAGCAAGTTTGTCCCCAAATGCCTCTGCCGTAGGGCGGAGGACATGCTAACAGATCTGTGAGAGAATTCTTGCATGTGCAGCCAGTAGATAGCAAATGGAGGCTCAAGCCTTGGCAGTCAAACCATCAAACTGGCTACATATGTTAGAGGAAAATCTGAAAATACTGTGATAGCTACTACATCTGACTTTGCAGCCCCCTGCAGTGATTAAATGTTCTGTCTTGGCAGCAACTCAGTAAGACTAGGGAATTTATATAGTTGAAACTAGCTAAGAGTTTACTGCCAGACTAATAAAAATTATCCTTCCTGTTGAGATGCTCATCTATAAATCTTCAGCCAAGCTCCTAACATCTTCCCTCTCTGCTACTGAAACAACTTTTTCACTTGTCTTGACTTTCTGCACTTTTGACCTATACTGCAAAGCCTATTGCTTTGACCATATATCCCCTCTCCATTCATGCCTCTGCCAGCTGCCTTGTGTTCCAGAGATGAACCATTTTTCTTTGCTTTCCTGATCCTTTATGATTTGCTGCTCAGCAAATTAGCCCTCCAGTTTGTACCAAATGGTCATTTCCTGCCCTTGGCCAATATCTTATGCCAGCCTCTCCCAAACAGGCTTGTTTGATCTTTGTAAACCCTTCTAGATATCTGCAAAGTTACTTGGTCATCTTGCTTAAGTACTCTTCTGATCTGCTTTTAGATAATCAGGCTGCTGGCCTGCTGAGATTACAGCCTCTCATTTTAAATAGAAGTAATTTTTATGGACGGTATAAAGAAGTACAAGTACATTCCTGATTCAAAGCTGACTGTGTGTGAGGCAGTCTTAGAATATTTAGCCAGTAAGTAGAGGACTTTGCTAATGAAAAAGCTCTAAGAGGCCAGGTATGTTTCTTACATAGAATGTGATATGCTGTGCTGAATTCCTGAGTTGATCTAAGAAATGCACAGTTTTTTTTTTTTCATTTTTTTTTTTCTGTCTTATCAACTCCTTGTTGTTTTTTTTTTCTTTTCTTTCTTTCTTTCTTTTTTTTTCTTTTTCTTTGTACTCTTTTCTCCCGTTTCTCTATACTCTGTTTTGTCCTCAGATTGCAACTGTCCTTGTCTTTAGATTGTAAGTAGCTGGAGCAGAACCCATGTGGTTTTGTTTGTTTTGTTTTGATTTGCCTGATTTTTGTATATGAACTAACACAACATGGCTTGGCAGCACTGCCCTGGTTCATAGGTGTTTTGGCTGTACAAATTCAGAATAAATCACATCATGCTGTCTATTAATAATAAAGCTAACAACAACGACAACAAAAAGTATCCACAAAGCGTTTTAATAGCTGTTGAAGTGAGCATTTGTGCTTCCACAAGGCTTCTCTGATTCTGGTAGGCATTAAGTCCCCTCAACTAGAAACAAAATGGTTGCAGAGCAGTGCTGCTAAACTACATGACCAGCTGAAGCAAGACAGCCTGGGCTTCTCTAGTGCCAAGTCTGGCACTGAAAATGTTAGGGCACCTTTCCAGAGAACACACAAAAACATAATGTGCTCTTCCTGTCATGTGGTCACGGCCAAATGTCTATGGCCAAATATCTGAATGCGCCCAGGCATATTTGCACAGGCCCAGCAGCTGTTAAACTTCACACAGGGCTGAGAATGGGTCCTTGTCCCAGGATGAGGTCACAGCAGAGGATATCGGTCAGAAGGAGCTTATGGCCCAGATCTGATGGACATGATGCCAGCTTGATTATTTAGAGCTGGAACTTTTTCAGGTACTTCAGATCCAAACCTATAATATCTATGGACTCTTCCTGAGGTGGGCTTTGCAGTGATAGAGTGCAGCTGCTAAATATGTATACAGCTTCCCTCTCCAAAAAACAAAACAAAACAAACAAAAAACACCCAAACAAAAAAACAACCACACAGATTTTAGTACTAGTTCAAAATTAAAGTGAAATCAAAAGCACGGCTACTGAGTTCTCTCGATGAGTTTTCCTCTGGCACTTGAAGATATTGCTTGTACATATTTTTGGCTACCACAACTGTAACTATGAGATAATAGCACAACATTGACAAAGGTTTTATACACCCCTAGCAAACATTATTTTTTTTTCCTTAATATTCTGGCTAAGTCTAGCTTGCTTGGTAATTCAAGTGCTAACAACACCAACAAAAATACCTTGACTCAGAGCTTTCTAAAAGGAACCAAATTAGGTAATTAGGACCTAAATCAGATGTTAGTACAGATACACCAATAAAGGATTATACTTGTAAGACCTACTACAGACTCCATTAGTGGTCACTTGTAATTTTGAAGTTCTCTTGTTAAATAGATCAGTGAGGAACAAGTGACAAAGATTCTCAAAAAACTCCCTGATGAGATGTGATTATTATGTAGCAACTTATGCCCAGAGGACCACACATATATAGTGAATAATGTCCTCTGCTGTTATCTGTGCAGGTGTAGACTCCTACCAATATTTGTTTCTGTCCTAGAGCAGCAGAATATTCCCTGAGAACAGAGAGCATGCCCGTTCTGAGCATTTTCCTTTTCTTTACTGTGGTGTATTTTCTGAGAGGAAAGATAATTAAGAAAGTAGTATCATCATACATGCTTTTTAATCTAGCAATGTTGACACAAGATTAATTTCCCAAATGTCAGGAGCTGAAACAAAAGATCTGAATCTATTCTGAATATCTTGGGAAAGGAGTGTAAGCTAGCATCATCAACTGTTGTTCACAGAAATTTCATACAGATGTGAAAAATAGTACCATGAGTACAAAAAGAGGTATTTTCTATATTCAGTTATCGCTAACACTTTACTGAATGAATCCTTGTGTTATGGAAAAGAAAAAGCTTATTGGGTAATAATCATAAAGAATACATTTTAGATGAACTGATCTCTGTATTTTCATCCAAATCCTGATTCTAAATGCTGCTGTTCATTTAATCAGAAGCATAGAACTATAATTTTCTATTGAATTTCACTAGGTTCTTTATGCCTAAAAATGTTCTTAGAATCTAAATCCTACTGCTCAATTATGCTTTGAGAGTCCAAGATTATTCTACACTATTTAAAGAGGGTGAAGGAGTTATATCACTGAAGGCAAACAAATGAGTTAAGTTCTGCTAGTAGTAACCTGTACTTAATATACATATATTAATAGTTGCTTGAAGAAGTAAAGATTTGGGTAAAAAAAAAAAAAATCTGGTAGG
The DNA here is from genome assembly GCF_964211835.1 of Anser anser. NCBI lineage: Eukaryota > Metazoa > Chordata > Aves > Anseriformes > Anatidae > Anser > Anser anser. The sequence continues at coordinate 20,671,728 of NC_139722.1, forward strand.
CAATTCCAGATCAATAAAAATATTAAAAAAAAAAAGCTTTTCTAAAATTTCTGATTCAATTAATTTTAATTTCAATTAATTCAAATCAATTAATTAATTCAATTAATAATTAATTAATTTCAATTAATTTCAATTAATTAATTTTTAATAAAAAAAATCAACTGAAAAAAAATAGAAGGACTGCAGATCACAGTAATTCTAATGCCAAACATTTATTTAGATAATCAACCTGGAATCTGACAAGGGTTTCTGGAAATTTATTTTCTTGGAAATAACCACAGAAAGAACAGAAAACAGCCTGGGATGGTTATCAGGACAAATTAAGGCTCTGGAACAAATTACTGTCTTGTTGGAGGGGACAGAAATCAACAAAAGCTTGCTTTCTATTACATTTACTTTTACTTTATGCTAAACAATAGCAACGCCATCTAAGTGACAAAGTGATACAGTGTGATTTTCAGACCTTTAGCAACAGAGTCCAATTTCAATCTTTTCCAGACAGTTTACAGAATTACAGAATCATGTAGGGACCTCTGGAAGCCACCTAATCCAGCCTCCTGCTGGAAGCAGGCTTAATGGGTGATGCTGCCCAGGGCATCCTGCAGCTGAATTTTGAGCATCTCCAGTGATGGAAACTCCACTACCCCTCTTGGCAACTTGAACCAATATTTGACCATTGGAATATTTGATCATTTGCATGGTGAAGTCTTTTCTTATAGCTGGTAGGAACTGTCCATGTTCCAAACTGTGTTTTTGACTTTTCTCCTGTTACTGTTCGTCTTTGAGAAAAGTCTAGATCTATTTTCTGTTCCCTCCCATTAAGTAGTTGAAGACAGCAATAAACTAACCTCTTCTCTTCTTAAGTCTGAACAAAACAAATTCTCTTGCTTCTTATGGTTTAGTAGGTGCACCAGCTATGCAGAACACGTGTACCTTGATCCTTGCTTAGAGATTGGAGCACATGGCATGGAAGAATGTTTTAAGATGTCTATCTGTATGTCTGGGAAAACCCGGACAAAAGTACAGGCATATTTCCAGTTCACTGATGAATACTGCACAGGTAGATAGTGTGCAGAGATTGTCTACTATAAATTTGTAGAGAATTCACAGTGGGTGGAAGAGGAAGAGATCAAATATACTGCAGATATGCAGATCAGCTTGTACATGCAATGAACATTTGCCTAGGATTTCTGGGAGCCATGCAGCACATTCAAAATTATTCCTACCATAAATGGGTCATTTGGCATTTACAAATCCTGGACAGACATACCATATCAACCAGGATCAATGAGAAAGCTATACTATATATAAAGCTATATATAAATTCCACTACACTCCATCTTTATCTGCCACCTATCATTGCTCTGGGTGATTAAAGCTGGAAGGATTAGTGCATGACAATAACACACAATTTGAAGTTTTCTGTTTGTTTTCTATGCAGAATCTTTATCTGACTTACGTTCTTCTGAGTAACCATCCTTTTTGCCACTATTTGCCTCTATTTGCTTTATATTCTTGAATGTGTTGTGTTAGTGTCATAGCCACTTTCTCCCCCCGCCCCTTTTTTTTAAGCATATAATATGTTTAGTCAGAGAACAGACACTATTGAATCTCATGTAATGGGAAAAATATTTTTGAAGGCAATATATTGACACAAAGTATCCAAGATAAACAGATTTTTACCTATAATTCAAGCAGCTGTTCTCTAACTATACACTGTGATTTTGTACATATTATAAATCTGCAATTATGAACATGCAACTTTGATAGTGAAATTTTTGTGTGAAAAAAAAAGTAATAATGAGAAACTTATATAAAGCTCTTGAATGACATCAATATTTATGTTTTAATGCCTTGAGACAGGTTATCAAGCATCTTTGCCAAACAAAAGATGATATTCACTATTTTTATGTTCTCAGATTCTAAAAAGAGAGTTAAAAAGTGAACTTCTTGCAAAGAACTAACACTTTGTTTTTCTTTAATATACCAATTTTCTCTCATACATATATATATGCACATATATTGCTACAATATTGGCTGAATCCCATTCTAGTCCTTGTCATTTGGTTCTTTTGATGAATATATCCCACATGACGAACCCAAGACTCTTGGTCTGTGCTCTTATACATACTTTAAAGGTAAAGACATCTCACCCATTTCCAAAAGGAATATCACTCTTATGTAGTACAGGAGTCATATCTATACAAGAGGTACTTTTCAGGTAAGCTTCTTCCAACTTTCTTGGACCCGTCTACATGCACAGCAGAAGTAGTGAAAAGAACCAGACTTCTTATTTTTCAACATATGGTTACCACTGAGCAATGGAGCAATGCCCTTTAGGCTTTGCTGTAATCTATTTTTGGTAACTTTTCCAATCAGTAGTCTCCCTCCTGCAGCCCATTAGATTTTGTCAGCATTCTGGATTAAGGAAAAGTCTCTATTTACCTCTACATTCTAGCTTGTGACTTTGTAAGTGATGGTTTTTCCCCTTGTTTTTACAGCAGCTGTCCTTTCTGTAGTCTCTCTCCTTCCCTTTACTCAGACTTTCTATGGCAGAAAAATGCAAATCCCATGTTCAAGTACTCACAGAGCTGGGAATGGGAAGAGAAATATTCCTATCTTATTCTCTCTGAATATGTTTCTGTAAATACTGCCTATTTATTTGAAGGCAAGGCAGATGGGAGCTATTTAATGCTGACAGGTCCTTGAGTACTCTGCTGAGCCTTTCCAGAGATACATCTCACTTTATGTGTTTGCTGCCACTGGGTAGAAGTCCTAATCCACACTGCCACACAATGCCACACAAACCTAGACAGTATAAATTGACAAAGATATAATCCGTAGTCCTTTCAGAAAGGACCAGGATGACTCAGTAGAGCTGATTTATTTCCATGTTTCCAAACTTTTGCATTCATTGCTGGACAATGACCCAAATGTCATGGTTATGGAGTTCATTATTTCAAAACAACACAAGACTAGATGTCAGTTCTAGGTTTATTGCAAAAGAGAGTTCTTCTTTTCCAGAAAGATCCACTAATAGCTTTAACTTTTTGTTTCTCCAGTCATAAGCTAAAAAACTTGTAACCATTACACTGAACATACTTGATTTTCGTAATTTCATTCCATACTGTGTAAAAATATTTTTAGTTAACTATTCTTAACATTCATCCTTTTCTGCTAAGCATGTAAAATTCCCAAAAGTAGATTCCCTACATTGTATTATCAGAAGTAATTATGCATTTATATAAAGTTTCTGAACTGCTTGTTAAATTAATAGCGAAGTCAGTAAGCAGTCTAATTTAGATAAAATTTATTCTTTTCATGATTTCACATATATCTATAATTTAATAAACTATGCATTGTTCTAGCAGATTACATGGAATAAACATTAAGTTTCTATGACTATAATTTTATATTAAAAACTGATATGTTAACAATCAATCTCTTGAGAGTTATGAAAATACTCAAATTATGATTCAACTATATATCTAGAAATAGAACATATACTTTGGATGTACAGCTTCTTGATTTATTTCATTATTTTATTATTAATCAGGATGCCATATCATGCTTAAAAGTTATTGCCAGCTAAGAAGAAACTTAAACATGGTATTTATTCTCCTACTAAAGATCTAGTTCTTAGATTTAAATATATCTATATCATTTTCCTTGAAAAAATACCTATAAATGGCAAATCAAAACTCATAAATGACAAACCAAAATGTTATTTTGGTGAACTTTTAACTAAACCACTCTTTTAAATATAGATTGCTTTCAAAATACTAAGTATCTTACTCACATCAGAGCAAATACCCCAAAGACATATGATGGTTAGGGCAATAGAAATCTGCAGATTAGCCTCGGAAATTGTACAAAAAATATTTTATCCAAAGTCTTTTAAATTATTTATCTGGGTTCTTATTTATGTATTTGTATACTAATGGTTTCTAAGGCATGACATTTAAAATAAGCCTGTAACTACAAACATGAAATTCAATGAGGAAGGAGAAGCAATTTGTGAGCTGATAGCAGATCCTAAGGCAAAACATAAGCCTTGCCTTCTTAACCAGACATGTCAAGTTTTTTCCTGGAAGAAAATTTCATCTGCTTGGATCGTACACAGAATGAAAGCAAAAAGCGTCAGAAGGAAAAAGCAGGAAAAAAAGTGGAAACATTATCTTGCACCTGTACCCCAATTACTGATCAGAAATGATCTATCAGGACATAAGCGGTAAGAGTGTTTCACAACTCTTAGTCATAGACAAACATTTATTTGGTATTTATCTTATGCAGATGTACCATCTGCACGTTAGACAATGAAGTTGGTGCACCACACTACCTCTCTAAACAATGGAGAGACAGAGACATATTCTGAGGAAACTTCACAGTATCACAGTATCACAGTATCACAGATTTCTAGGTTGGAAGAGACCTCAAGATCATCGAGTCCAACCTCCGACCTAACACTAAGTACTCCACTAAACCATATCGCTAAGCTCTACATCTAAACATCTTTTAATGACCTCCAGGGATGGTGACTCCACCACCTCCCTGGGCAGCCCGTTCCAATGCTTAATAACCCTTTCGGTAAAGAAGTACTTCCTAACATCCAACCTAAAACTCCCCTGTCGCAACTTTCGCCCATTCCCCCTCGTCCTGTCACCAGGCACGTGGGAGAACAGACCAACCCCCACCTCTCTACAGCCTCCTTTAAGGTAACTGTAGAGAGCGATAAGGCTCTTCACCCCATTCCAAGACATACTTGTACTTGGAGTGGACAAAATCACCCTCTAAAGGCATCTGTCTCCTTCTGTTTACAACAGAAGATGAGTCCCACCTGGAATATGATGAATATGCTTGTCTCAAGCCCTCACATTGAAAATGGACAAACAGAACATATAAAAGTGAATGAGTCAATCAATAAGTCCAAACAAAAAAATTGTTAGTTAGCTTATTCCAAGCCATTTCACAAACCTGACACCTCTTATCAAGTGTCACAGCTAACCTGAAGTTCTGCCTTCCCTATTTAAATTTACAAACCTGATTAGTGCCTCCTTCCATTAGCTGTGCTAATGTTATAAATATGAACCACATCACTGGTGCATACATGAGCAAAAGGTCTTAAACAGTAGCAGATGTTTCTGGTGCAACATAATACATAAGCAATCAGCATGTAGAAAGAGGGTCTTACAGAAATTTCTTATGCCGAGCCCTGCATACTTACAGTAATTCATAGTGATTCACAGTTCTTTGTTTCATGTCTTCCATCTGGACACAAATGACTGCAACAAGATCCCTGTCTTAAAGCCGCAGATGTTTGCTTGTGAGACAGTAGAAATCATTCTGAGCCTTTTGTTTTCTTTTGGTGAAAATACAATTAAAAGATCATGTCACATGCAAATAGATCAGCCACTTTAGAATTCTGAAATAAAACCCAAGTATCTTATAAATCTAAAAGCACTTCCTTAAGAAGAAAAATCTTCTCTGAGTGATCTGGTATTTAAATAAAAGAATGATTTGGCAGTGACTGGGATGTGTGAGCTGGATGAAAAGCAGTTGTAGGGCAGAATGGCACAGAGACAGTGCCTAAGTGAAAGAAAATGGCACTTTTAAAACTCACTTTTAATCTGGCCTATTTTTTTTCCCAACCAGCTGATTAGAAACATTTTTAACCGCTTTACTAATGCTATTTCTTCTTTATTCCGTAAGTACAGAGGAACAACCACAGATGCAGATCCAGGGCACTCCATCCCTTAACTCTTACAAGGTCTTGCCACATTATTTTCTATCGAAGAAGAATCTATTGGCATGAGTCAAGTATTGATTAGATTCAACAACAGTTATTTAAATAGAATTGATTTGAAGAGTTCTCTTTTCCTGGTAGTTGTGACAGACCTTAAGGTATGATTGGGGATTACATCAATCAATCTAAGTGTATTCTCATTCCAAAATGAAGGTAAAGGTCACAGGAAGTCACCCCCCTGTAGCCTTCCATAAATCACAGTTCTCAATTTACAATTTTATGTTGAAGATTTTACATTATTATTTACACTTTATCTTAATGATTGGGAAAAGGCATTCTACTCTTCCACAATTTTGCTATTTATGGCTCATGATTTGCCAGTTGAATGAATGAATTGAATTTTAATGAACCTTAGGAAAAAAAGAGGGGTGATCACAGAATCACAGAATGGTTAAGGTTGAAAGGGACCTCTTGAGGCTGTCTGGACGCAAACCTGGAGTAGGTTACCCAGGACCATGTCCAGGTGGCTTTTGAAAATCACCAAAAAGGTAATGTTCTTCCTTAGCTGAAGATTCTTTGCAGTGCGCATGTGGAAGATGAACTAGGGTCTGAGCTGTTGAATGCATGGGGTATTGTTACTAGTTGTCAGAAAATTGGGGGCAGGGGAAGGCCTTTTGGAACGGATCTTGCATAAAGTAAATTTAATATGGTTACTCTTCCTTGTCACTTGTGTCCTTGTAATTAATCCCCGTTTTGTATTTTGTGAATAAATGCTTTCATTTGATTTTATTTTAACCTGACTCCTAAAAATGTGCAACGTACCCGTGGGCAAACATACAGTGGGCCTTTCATTTTATACAACCGATAACCTTGTTCCAAGTAAGCTTTTGGAGCACTTTTTCAGTGGCTAGGATCCACATGCATAATTTTCAAGGCATCCAGTGGGAAAATCTGTGCCTTTCCACTTAACCAAATAATGTGCCTAGAGAGCCACTGACAGAGTGTTTTGGGAGGAAGAAGTGTCTTCTAATAGCAAGTATAAGCAGAAAAGCTTTTTAGCATGACTTTCTAGAGTAGAAGAATAAAGGAGATCATAAGTCATACTTTACAGGGGGAAAAAGAAAACACCAGTTTCCTTGTTTAGAAATTAAAACTCTTTCCATACAGTCCTGTGCTTAAAAGAATCTTATTTCTCCCAGGACCAAATTCATGGTGCTTATCTTACTGTTAGCTTGTTTTCTGGTTCATCCCACATATATTCAGATAGTTAACTGTAATCAAAACAATGCCAAAGCCATAACAATTGCAAGAAGTCCCAGAGGAAACCTTTCAGACGACATGGCTGAGCTTCTATTCAGACATTGCCACAGTGGTCTGCTCCTTGGGAAGAGGATCCTATTGTTCCAGCCCTGATTAAATAAAAATCACTTAATTGCTTCCTAAATTAGTATAAAAGCAGAGGAAAAACACTTTTGCATGCAAGATTTGGATACATCCATTAACAACGTAGGGCACACTTTCTGGAAGAACTGTACCTTCCAGCCTAAGAGTTGCATTCTGGCTGTAGAGGCACAAGGTGTTCACTCAGTCAAAGAAGATTCTGGCTTTTCTGTTCCTTACATAATAAAATGACATTTAAAAACATCTACAGACATTTGCTAATGAGAAAATTACAAATTATCCAAAAGATAAGCCTAAATGACTATTTTAATTACATATTAGGTAAATTCTTTTGCCAGCTTAGTCCCTCAGCCCCACCGTGATGTGGAGAATACAATAGATTTCCAGAACCTGCTGAACTTGTCCAGTATAGGCTGCTGAAGACACTGAAAGAACTTTGAGGGATTTCAATTTCTGCTTCTGGAAGAGAGGAACTGAGCGCTTCAGCTGCTATCACAAGACTCCCAGTGTTAAGGATAACCTTTGTAACACTGCTATATATTTCCCTCTTTGTTTTCATTAGAGCACAACTGCTTTCTCTCACCAGGTTGATCTATTGAAAAAACTACATTTATTAGCATTTGTACAATACTTCTCATCAGTAAAATTCAAGAATCTTTTAAAAAGCGTTACCAGCCTTAAAAATGTCTGAGATGCTTTAAAATAAAAGCAGTGTGGAACTGTGAACACTGAATTGCTCAGAGATTGTACAAAAAACTCCAATGGCCCTAATTATTTATCTCGTAAAAGGCACAGAAAGAATTATTCCTACAGATAAGCTTCATTAGCAATTTTAGTATTCTGAAAGGCAGGCTGAGCAGCAGATGCTAGCGGTTAATTACAGATGTTGAAGATTCCTTCTGTTCCTAAAGGAAGAGGAGAGAAGTGAGAGGTTCAGAAGTCACACTCCTTTCATTAGGTGACTGTAACACTAATTTGCTGTGCCTGGTCTTTTTGTACACTACTGAAATAGATTGAAGGGAGCTTGCGTATATCTCACCTTCCTGCTTTGTACTGTTTTAAAGGCCAGAAGAGTCTGTATTTGAATCCAGTTGCTTCCATAAGACATGCTGCTCATGCAGAAGAAAAAAGTAGGTGCATGGCTTTTATTTATTTATTTTTTCTGGTTCTACTCTTGTGGAGTACAATTGGACTGATACTCCTAAAAGGTACCACCTGTATGTTGCTACATATTGGCATAAAATAAACAGTATTACACTGATGCAATGTAAAAACATGTTTTGCCTCCAGAAAAATTTTGCACAGCAGTTAGGCAGTTATGGTGAGAAAGATGGACAAGCCTAATGTAGCTTTGTCTTACTGTTTTTCCTTTTTTTTTTTTTGGGGGGGGGGGCAGAGGGGGAAGGGATGAGGCTCCTATAGTATCAAATTGTTTCTCTGTTGAAGTATTGGCTTTTGGGATAGCACAATCTCGTTGCCACTTTGCTGGTATGCATTTATTGATGTTTCGCCCAATCTACTTATGTGCCTTCATGGCCAGAGTGTGCAACACATTACTTATAGGTTGTTCGTCCTTCACAGAAGGAAAACATACAATTACATATATAAAATAATATATAAATATATTAATATGATGGATAGGTATTTTCACTTTCAACTAAAGTATGTCAACCTCACTTAAAATAATAATGCACAGTCTGAAATAGAAAATCAGTGTCTGAATTACTATATAAAGAACCAAACAGTTAAGAAAAGTGCCAGTTACTTCTACACTTCAGGAAATTACAGTAGAATATGTGATAAAATTTTCTTAATATTCCTATCTAAAAGGACTTCACTGTAGAATAGGCTGAGTTAAGGCTAAGTCTCTGAGTTGACTTTCAAAGATGTTAAAAATATGCTACATAGAAGTTCAAATCTAGATGATTTCTCATGATGACTGACAGGCAGACTGTTAGTCCTCTGAAAGCAAATAAGGTTATGCATGTATATGTGAAAAGTAGTCATGTTTGGGGAAATGCAAATTCAAAATCTTACTGAATTTTATGGCTTCCAGTTATTAGTCTTATCTGTTTCATATTCTAGAACATTTATTTGTTCCTGGAAAATAATCTTGACCATATTCCACTGTTTTCACTGTCAAATGTGCATGAAACGAAAGCCACAATAGGACACATTGTTTTCCTTTTATAGCACACTAAGACAACTTCACAGTTTTAACGTAATTAGGATTTTAACTTGATCAAGGAAAAAAAAAGAATTCTTAACACATGCATTTGGTGTTCTTTTGGTATGAAATTATCTATATCTGAAATTCTATTACAGTTACATCTGAAATACATTGTTGTAAATATGCTAATACCAAGTGAAATCACTGTTATCATTTTCCCAGTGTTAATTCGCATCTTCTGCATAACGCATGGCATAGAATAGCGAGAAGAAAGAAAATGGAATATGAAGAAATGTAACACCTTAATTATTTATTTACTATGTTCAACGATGAGTAAGTATAATGAGCTGGTCGCACTGAATTCTTTTTCTTCTGAAAGCCATAAAAAGAATCACTGAAGTATTACTTTAAGGCTAAGTAACCCCTTTTCTGAACTTTTCACACAGGGAATATGCACCCAAGACTGGAAGTATCTGTATGCCTGCACTCCATTGAGTGAATACTTGAAATGACTACAATTTGCAGGGAAAGTAAATGTAGAAAATCTCACAAAGATGTTTTTATCTTCTAGCACAGAAATACTGTGCATGGCTGCCTGAAAGTCAGGTTATTATTCCATGCAACTTTTTCTTCACACACACACAAATATGTATATATATATATATGTATACAAATACTCAGCATTTTTTAAAATTTTTCTGAAATGGTCCAGTTGTACCTTGTGTTACAGTAGATGCATGAAATAAAAAGTCAGTTATCAAAATATTTTAAAGCTGGTGCCTAGATTGTTTCTGAGCAATTAAAGTAATAGTTATTTCTGAAGGAACTTCTAGATGTAGCTGTTCAGATTTTAAGATCTTTAGGTTTTGTTCTATTGTGCTGTTTGTTTGTTTTTAATATATATTTACCTCATTTATCATAATTGATTCTTAAGACATAGGGCACTACAATATAAAAATAGTGACAACTTGGATTACATTTCATACAGGGTTTTATTGAGTTTCTATTTATTTATTTTTATTGTAATGTGTTATTATTATTTTTCAAAATATTTGAAAAGGATAAAACACACATCTTCATAATACAATAATTGGGACCTTTCTAAAGTTTTTAGAATTAGTTGACATGTAAACATATCTACACCAGGAGTGATAAAAAGGAATATTTCTGGATAAAAATTATCCAGACTGTCCAAAGTGTCAGTTTGAGAAATGAAGACAAGTGTCCAAAAGGTGAGGGCAGACAATTCCACTGGCACACATGAGGAAAGCACTATGCCAGTCCCAAAGCACAATGCTGTCTGCTGCTTCCCAAGTGAGAGCCATTAATGCAATCATCAAGAACCATGCACATTCATGCACATTCTGCACCATTCACATAAACACACACAAAACCATCAACATGTGTAAGTGAAAGAAAACCAAGCACAGCATGGCAGAGCTGGTCAAACACTTCTGCCAGTTAGCTCTAAGACAAAATTTGAAGTTAGCTGAGTAGTGGAGAATAAAAATGAAAAATGCTCTCTCCGTTGGAGGGCTTTTATATCTACCACAATGGTCCGCCCAATAACTTGTCCCTAAGGACACCAAGTTTTTTCTGGGAGAGGTTGTGCACCAACAACAGATTCTGCCCTGGGGAGTCTCTGGCCGGTCTTCTGGGATAAGGAAAGCTGCGATGCTGGCTTGGTTGCCTTGGTTTCCTTATGCCCACACATGGAAACGGTAACCTGGACACTGTGGACTGACTGTGTGCTCACAATGCAGACAGGCAGGTTAAAAGGCGGCGCCTCTTCCTGCGGCCATCACTTCTTGGAAGTGAGGTTGTGACGGACGAGGTAGGATGAGGCTTTTCTCCAATGCATACTGTGAACTGTCGATCTAGCTTCACATTCATTAGTCAAATGAGACCAGTGAATAAGAGAATGTTTAAATTTGCCTTCCTTTCAACAGGCACGCAATGTGTGCAGCAGAGTCACAAAAGGAAAATTCAACTGAGAAGAGCCAAGCGGTAAGATTAGCTCCTTACGAATACACAAGTTCGTGCATTTTTTTGGACGTAGGTGGTCTAGCGCAAAGCCTGGTACTCTTCATGTGATAAATGGGCGAGAGGGAGCAAAAGAAAAAAAAAATGAAATGCTTCAGATACTTGTGGCTCTGCTTACCTGCAGAAGAAAAACTGCACGCTCTTCCAGTGACAGTGTCAGAAGCGTGCAGCTAGCTCTCACGTGCACTTTCAGGGAGTCTTTAGTGGAGAAGAGATCCTCTAGTACCATGGCCAGTGAATATTAGTCACCAGACAGAGGGAAGAACTGAAGCAGCTTCTGGTTCTCTCTCTCGCATCCCTCTGCCTTCCTGCCCAGCATGGCCATCGAACAAAAAGCAGCCAAGCCCTTAGTTTGTGCCTTCCTCTGGCACGTTTTAAGCATGATAACTTTAGAAGTGGCCAGCAAAAGTTAGGAAGTACAGTTGGCAAAGGCGGTATGAAATGCTAAAGGCCATTGAAGCCCAGCTCCATACCTCTTTGGGTTTTCGTATTCCCCCAATTTTCTTCCTGCATTTTCATAAAGGCTAAGAAGGTTCTACGAAGCCTGGGAAACAATTCAAGGCCCTGACAGTGTCAGACGTGCAGTCTTCACCAAGTATTTGACTTAAGAATGAATTGCCCTCAGCATTCTGTAGTGATTTAAGCGGCCGTGAGCAGGTGGCAAAAGTGGCTTAAAGTCAGGTTGCGGCCTAAAGTCAAATTCTTTGCTGACAAGTGCACGTGTCCCAGGGGAATTTCCTTCATGAGTACCCTTGGGTTGCAGAAACCTAGCGCTTCTCCTGTGCTTCTTCCTCCCCCATGAAATACTGCAAACCACTCAAACCCTGGTCTGAAATACAAGCTATGTCATGAGGTACCCGTTGCATTGGCAGGGCGCGACGGAGCTGCCCGACTTGACCGTGCAGAAGAGCTCTGTGAAGCTCCTCATGAAGAGATGGGAGGCCGCCAGTGCTCTGACACCTAGCCTGGCCTTCCAACGCCTGCCAGCCCCACGGTCCCTGGCACCAGAGAAAGCCAGCCCAGGCAGCACCGTGGAGGAAGCCGCGGCAGACAGCGGGAGGGCGGACGTCACCCTGGGTGGCCCTCGCCGGACTGAGACCTTCCCCATCTCCGTCAAGGAGCTGCAGAGCCACTTTGAGACCCTGGGTGGCAGGAAGGTGAGTGCACGCAGGTTCCGCAGCTGAAAAGGATTCCCGCGCTCTCACTGAGGACTTGGAGAACACTACTGCCAGAACAGCACCCCCTTCCAATCTGCTGCCTCTTCATATCCTTTCTGCCCCCTGAAAACCCTACCTGGCTCCTCCCAGTAGCTTCTAGCTCACATCCCCTCCATGTCTTCCAACAGGAAGCGGAAAGTGGCAGAAGCTCACTGCCACCAGCACTGGCCACTCAGCCTGGGAGCCAGACAGACATTTCTCTGATGGAAGTGTCCAGCGTGAAACGGGGGAGGGCAATCTTTGAGAAGATGTCCTCAGGCAATGGACAGACCACCAACACTGAAGGTTAGCCTTACCACTTGGATCGGATTTCTCCCTTTAGTTCAATGCACTCCATCTCTGAGGTGACAAGGGGCAAGCACACTCACCTCATCAGGGCAGCCCCCAGGCCGCCCAGGGAGAGAACGTGGCGTTCTTCTCAATGCAAAACAAGCTTTCCAGATTTCTCCATTTTGTCTTTTGTATTACGGAGGAGTGCCTGATGCCCATTAAATACTTTTTGAACAAAACACAACAGAATGGTGTCTTATGTTTTGAGAAGATAACTTTTGATGAAGACAGCCCAGATTACAAATATGATATCAAAACTATGGGCAGCATTCATCAATTACGAAAAAGTGGTATCTTCATTTTCTTCTTTGGTGAAGGTAGTTTGGATTTAGCAACTTGTTGCTTTGGTAACAATGCGTTAACTTTTATTAGTTAAAGGCATTCTGGTTTCCACAAATTAAATGCTCCGTACTTTATGTGTTCTAAAGTAAAAGTACGGCACAGTTGGCAAAATGTTGGCAATACTGTTTGTTTTGCTTACTGCTTTTCTTTCAAGCTTTGAAACACATGCACCCATCTCCCTCTCCCCAACTATGACGTCTCTTTGTGGTTGCAGTGGGTGGCTGCAAAGCTGTAGGAGGACTTCAAGAAGAGAGCCCTCCACACACTGGAAACATGCTGACGGAATTCCAGGAGAATGTCTCCTTGAAAGACAAAATGGCTCTGTATCAGGCTGCGGTGTCAAAGGCAGAGAACAGCAACCGCTTTGCCAATGTAAGATACCAATGTCTCAATATCTTCTTAATTCTACGTTTGCTTTGCCCAGGGACAGATCGTAACCATCTTTATTTCTACAAGCAAGCTATCAGGTGGATCATAGGGTGGATCAAAATTTAAATCCCAAATTAGGAAACCTACAGAGCAAACATAGTCATCCATCAGTCTCTCTCTCTACCAAATGAGGTTTTTCATGCTAGATGCCTTTGGTCTTTTGGACAATCCCCATTACTTCATGGAAGTGCTCTTCCTTTCAGTCCACCTTTGCCTGAACTTCATATATGAGGATCATGGGTGAGAGAGAGATCAGCAACACGGTTATCCTATGATGACAAAACAAGGCAGTTTCCTTACCACAACAACTATTCTCTATCGCCAAATAATAAAATCCTATTCAGGAGCACAGTGACTTTAGAGCTCTTGCTGCTCGAGCTGAAGAATTTGAAATTACCGCATGATAAAACAGCTCAGCTATGGGTGCTCAGGTAGCCCAGAAGCCACCTGAGGGAAGCAGCCAACAGCCACGCTCGCCTTCAGAGTCCAGGTGTTTTCAAACCACGCAATTCCTGCCCACTGTCTTCTTGATTTCCTAATTGCCCTTGTGTATTTGGAACAGATTCCTGCGGTTCTTTGGGCCAAGAAGGTTCCAATTCCCTCCTCCCAACACTGCCAGCAATGGTGCTGTTAGCTCTCTCTCCCCAAAAGGAAGAACTGGAGGAAGCCTGACCCAACCGAACTGTGTTGAGAACATATGAACTGCTTCATTTACACCCTATAACACCTTGCCCTTACTTGTTGAAATGGATGGTATGTTCTTACTGCAAATGGAAAACACCTGGCCTTATTTGATCACTCTAGACCTCAGAGGAAATCAAGTCCTGCACTGTGCCCGGGGGCCTGGCTGCAGTGAGGAAACACTTTGAGAACGGGCAGATGACCCCTTCAATGACCACCTTTGCTCACTCCCAGCACCAGCACAAATCTGCAGAGGTAACAATGGCATTTTGAATACTAACAAATTAGGTTTCCCCTGTTAAAGAGCTCGAGAGGAAAATAACATTATTTGCTTGATTCCAGGATTCACCATTCCCGGTGTCCCTGGAAAAATTTGCACCCCATTTTCTTTTCAACTTGCCCTCCTCGAGCCTCACCTAACTTTAACGGTTCAAACTTCTCATCACATGGGTTCCTTGTGGTGCTCGTAATCCCCTAAATCATCACGGTACACTGCCGTAAAGGAACCATTTGGGCTTAACATCTGTTAAAGTAGAACTGATTTGTGACAGCCCTTCACAGGCAGAAACACAAATCCAGATTACTGTTAATTATGTGATTCTTTGTATTTGTTTTCAGGAGACCTCAAGTACCACTCAGCTCCCACTATCAAGCAGCACCAGGGAAGCTGAGTGCAGTGCGACGAGCTCCAAAGAAGCCCCACTAGAAGCCTTTCAAAGCAAAGAGGTAACTTTATCAATTAACAATTATATCATTTGGTTTTAAAACAGTGTCCTAGACAGGGTTGTTTGGATGTGGTAATGAATGGGGCTTCCCACTCAGACTTCTCTGTGATGTTTCAAAGACAGCAGCCGAAATATGGAGTATTCTTCCATGTTGCACTAAATCCCGCAGTAACGTGAAGGTTTTGTGCACAGGTTTCTCTCGGGGAGCAAGTGACTCCAGAGACAAACGGGGCTTCTACACTCACCCGGCATACTGATGAAGCAGGTAAGAAGTGGCTTGAGAGTACTGGCTCCCAAAGGAGCACGACAAACCAAGTTCTTGGCAACCGTCTTTACTGGCACAAACGTGGGGCTGCTTTTAGGATACAGATACAGGACATTGCTCCAAGTTGTTCAGTGCCTCCTTCCTCAGTTAAGCACATTCATTGGTCTCAGTGGGACCTAAGAAACAGGTTTCCGTGCTGGTACACAGAGAGGAGTTTGGCAGAAGGAGGTAGCTTCAAATTTGTGCTGAGCTGCTGGAAAGAGCGGGGCATTTTAAGAGATGTCTGAAGACACACGCAAACCCTTGCCCCTGTATAGCCGAAACTGTGGATGATAAAGGCTCAATTTATAGCCAAGCTGAACAGGCCTGGAGATCACGATCACGGTGCTGAGGTGCTGCTTCCGCAGTCTAGTCCTGGTATTAGAATTCACGCGTTTGGTTAACACAAAGACCTCAGTCCTCTGCGAGCCGTGACATTCAGGCAATTCAGGTACGGCAAAACAGCAGGCCATAGATAACGTGTCCCTCAACACTTCTTCCATCCATTTCCTATGTATTTCTTCTCTTCATATTGTCCGTTGTTCATTTACTTTTTTTTTTTTTTTTTAATAATAATAGTAATTATTATTCTTTCCATTGCAGTAAGCAATGCAGCTGTGGAAGTGGAGGTCCCAAAGACTTCCACAGAGGTGTGTGACCATCAGATGGAAAGGACAGCAGAGGAAAACGCTGTTCCCATAGACAGAGAGACTGCAACATCTGTACCAGATGGCAAGGTCTGTGCCTTTATAGTAAGAGTAGACATCAGTCTGTCAAATACAGTCTGAATTTCTATTTTTACAATGTAGTTGCAATTGAAAATGCAACCTGTGAAAGCAGTAGGAATATACGGAGCTTAGCAATGACGGGCACACAAGGTGGTATTTAGTACAACCTGTAATTCAGCAGGTACTTCTACTACATGACAAACACAACTGAAAGTTGAACTCAAACGCTTCTGCTTTTCCTTTCCTTCTCTGATGAAGGAAGCCTCTTCTTTCCCTGCTTTCAGTCTCTAAAAGGCTATGTTTTCTGTCACCAGTTCCTCAGATGCACAGAAACTCTCAACTTGAGGAAAAACGAAGACAAGCGTCAAAATGTCGAGGGCTATCTGGACCAGGCAATTCCACTGGCACTGCCGAGCGAAGCACTGCACCAGCCCAAAAGCACCATGCCGTCTGCTCTTGCCAGAATGAGAGCCGTGAATGCAATCATCAAGAGCCATGCACATTCTGTAAGATGGCCACGTCACCAAGGAGCTGCTGGGCTGCCAGTTCTAAGCGTATGTGCACAAGAAAACCCAAAGGTTCAAAGAGGCGCCATCTATTCAGACGAGATGCTCCCTAAGCCTAGGGAGCCACAGATGAGGGAGCCACTGAGACAACCCAAAAGCAGAAGCAATTGTGCGGCTTCCAGAATTAAGGCCATCAACGACATCCACAGGAACCTACACCATTCTCAAAGGCGTCCAAACCAGGAAGGGGCTGCTTTTCTGGTGGAGGATGCGCAAGGGTTCAAAACAACAGCATCCGGCCTGAAGAACAAAGACGCAAGCGTCACAGTCTCTGTGTTGTGCAGTAATGCACAACAAGTTGACAATAAAGAGATGAAGTGACTCAAAACTAACAGACTTGTCTGAACTTTTGCTGCCTGTCTCAACAGGTTGGAGCATCAGGCGGGGAGAAAGTTCATGAAATATAACGAGGGCAAGTGTAGAGCCCTGCATCGGGGCAAGAACAACCCCAGACACCAGGATAAGTTGCTGACTGACCTGCTAGAGAGCAGCAAAGGGGAAAGGGACGTGGGTGTCCTGGTGGAGAGCCGGCTGACCATGAGCCAGCACTGTGCCCTTGTGGCCAAGAAGGCCAATGGCATCCTGGGGTGTATTAGCAGGGCTGTGGTTAGTAGGTCGAGAGAGGTTCTCCTCCCCCTCTACTCTGCCCTAGTGAGACCACATCTGCAATATTGCGTCCAGTTCTGGGCCCCCCAGTTCAAGAAGGACAGGGAACTGCTTGAGAGAGTCCAGCACAGAGCCACGAGGATGATTAAGGGAGTGGAGCATCTCCCTTTTGAGGAAAGGCTGAGGGAGCTGGGTCTCTTTAGTTAGAGAAGAGGAGAGTCAGAGGTGACCTTATTAACGTTTATAAATATGTAAAGGGAGAGTGTCAGGAGGACGGAGCTAGGCTCTTCTCGGTGACATCTAATGATAGGACAAGGGGCAATGGGTGTAAGCTGGAACATAGGAGGTTCCACTTAAATGTGAGACAAAACTTTTTTATGGTGAGGGTGACAGAGCACGAGAACAGGCTACCCAAAGGAGGGTCGTGGAGTTTCCTTCTCCAGAGACACTCAAAACCTGCCTGGACGCGATCCTGTGTGACCTGATCTAGCTGCTCCTGCTCCGGCAGGGGCATTGGACCAGACGATCTTCCAAGGTCCCTTCCAATCCCTAACATTCAGTGATTCTGTGATTCCTAGGCGTCTCAGCAGTCTTCTAGCATCTTTCTTTGGCAAAGGCATGTCTGAAAAGAAAAACTGTAAAAATCACAGTCAGGGGAAGAACTCTGGATCTCCAAAGTACCAAACTGCAGGTCTTATATATGGGCTGCCATTATGTCAGGATAACAACAATCTGCTGCCCAGGAAGATTAATCTTACTTTGAATTCAGTACGCACTGCAATACTATGCTCCTCAGAAAATCAGGACAATTATTCCCAGGTTTTGTGATTACCACTCGTTAAAGTGAGGATTTACTGGATTAGGTTTTGGATGAACTCTAGATCTCAGAGTGTACCTTATAATTGAGGAGAACATAGAAATATCAATATAGCATTGAATTAAATATTTTCAGTGAATGTTGTAAATGTTACTCGTGCTTTTTTCCCCTGGATTGAAGGCATAGTGTCACGAGGGTGCTTATCAATTAAAGCAAAACTGCATCCTGTGACAGCATATACAGTGTATTCACTGGAAGCAAACAAACTCCAAGACAATTTATTTTATTATTATTTTTTTTTTTCAGAAGACATTAGAGTATTCTTAAGAAGAAGACTTTCATCCTAGGTTTGTGCATTTCCTTGACGGAAAAAAAAAAAAATCCATCTTGCAGTTCATTCCAGGACTGATCATTAGTTGAAAGCCTTTGCATTCAAATATCTGAGATTTGGATAGAGGATGCCTATACGCACATGGGAGTGGAGTGGTGCCGTGCTAGGAGTGAGAATATGGACACTTCTGGTCTAAATTCTGTCAGCAGCCGGTGGGACTCAGAGAAGACCTTCTGTACCTCTCATTTTCTCAGGATGTTCACATGGGTGCTGTGAAGCCAACAGGATTAGAGAGCACGCTGAGGCAAAATTTTCACTAAAACCTGGACATCATTGCTGTTATTCTAGAAGATAATTTATGAGACAAAGAAAAATGGGTACCAAGCAAACAAAGTAATGATTGCTGGCTAAATAAGAATTATTGCCAGGGCTTGGTGCTTGGTTCACACAGGCAGTTCAGGGTTTAGTTTCATGAGAATTCAAGATCCTATCAGAGCAACGTGCAGCTTTTTGTGGTTGCTTGGAATACCGGGGGCAGCCGATACCCAGGGTAAAAGAAAAATGTAAGCCATTAAGGGGTGATGGTGGGAAGATAAAGATCAGCTTGGAGCACTTGGCAGCTCAGAGGAGATGAGAATGGACAGTGAGAAAACCCTAATGACTCTCAGAGGAGAAGCAGTAAGAGCAGGAAAGGCACTTGCAAACCCTCCCCAGCCCAAACAGCCAACAGCAGACGCGAGGAGGACTTCAGAGCAGGCAAGCCTTGTGCTCTGGGCTGCCGCAAGGACCCCTGACCAGGCCAACCAGGTACAAGTGTCTTGGTGCCAGGCCGCTGGCCAGAGCACTTGAGTACATCCATGTTAGCGCTCATGTGTGGGTGAAGAGTGGAAGGGAAACCACTTTTGAAGTAAGACCACCTCCCTTTCATACGAGGCCTTCCTACTCTGCTGCAACATTGCTTCCATCAGGCGAGAAGAAACAGCGTGGCACTGCTGGTAGGGAGCTCCAGCGTGAGGAAAGAAACAGGTGGGGAGTAGAGGAGGTGAAGGCAGTTTAGAGAGAAATGACTGCAGTTATGTTATCTGACAGCCTCATGCAAACCATGTCAGTGGTTACCCCAGTGAGCCATGCCTTGCAGAGGCATCCCAGCAAGTCCCTGCAGCCCCGAGTCCTGGCTGACAGCACACGCTGATGCAGCTGTTCTCCTCCTGCCGACACCAAGACTTTGCAGATAATCAGAGACAATTTGGAACAGGAGACCATGTTAAATTTGGTCCCCCCCCCCCCCCAAAAAAAAAAAGTCGGGGGGGAATTTTCTAAGTGAGCAGTCACCCAGGGCATCTCTCAGGCTGAAATTTGTCATGTCAGAACACGAACAGGTCACACTTAGCGAAGCCGTGCAGCTCAGGGAACAAAACCTCCCTTCCTGCAATCGGCAGCTTGATTCTTTCTAGTCTTGGCTTTAGAGCACTATGCGGAGTTTATTATAATTCTCTTGAATAGTAAAGGCTCACCCTGAGCACTCTGGTGCACAAGTATCCAGGAAAGCCCTGCTGGGGCTCTTGTAGCCACTTGCCTCAAGACACTTTCCTGATCGAATTCCTACTCCTACCATGCCAGACCAGGTATTCTTTCGTACCCCCTGGCAAAGCTAATGGGCTCTGGGCTGGCTGCATTAGACCTTCTGCCTCAGCACCAGCAATGAGCCTGAGGCTACCAGGTAGCTGAAGCACATCCTCTCCAAGCAGCCCCATTCTGGAAGCATTATAGATTTGCAGTTCACCTCCTTAGATATATATGCAACAAGCAAAGCATCATTAGAAGCACAGCGTTTATGAGGGTTCTGAAAAATCACATTTTTTTACTCCTTAGCTAGTGCAAAGACACCACAGATATGAGAAAAATGGTCAATCCTTTGTAGCATTTCCCAGTTCATTGTTCTTACTACTGTAGTCTTCTTCAGGCTTCACTTCAGAGTTGTGAAGGGCATCCCAAGTTCTCCTCCTCCAACTCAAATCTCTTTTCTTGCGTGACAGATTATCTACTGTGATCCCCCCCAAAAAAAACTTTTCATCTGTACTTCCGCAAAGAGAAAAAAATCTTTTTTCTTAAAATTTCCTATTTCCTATGTCAAGTGTGTCCTGACATCTGAACATCTTTGTTGGATGATCCTCAGAGAATTTTGTTTGATGTCCACTCTCCTGGGGACCGGAAGTGGAAGACCAGTTGGCCTGCAGCAGGAACCATCTCCCTGCGTATCCCATTAAAGCAATTAATCAAATTATAATAATCTTTCTATGCTAGAAGGCAGGAATTTCTCCCATCATCTTTTGTGGTTCGTCTTTTTGTGGTTCTACTTCCCATCAATGGGGGCTGTTCAGCCACGTCCTGGGAAGCAGGGCCTCAATATGCGTGGTGGTTTTTCAGGAGGACAGACGCTTCCACAACAAGAGCCCCCCCCGCCTCCTTCCCCTTTCCCACCTTTTATTGCCGAGTGTGACATCACATGGCATGGAATATCCCTTTGGTCAGTTTAGGTCAGCTGCACCGGTGATGTCCCCTCCCCGTCACTTGCCCACCCCCAGCCTGCTGGCTCTTGGGGCTTGGAGGGAGTCTTGATGTGGTGCCAGTATTGCTCACTGATAGAAAAAAACACTGGTGTGATACCAGTGCTGTTTGAGCTACAATTGCAGAACACAGCACTGTATGGGCTGCTCCAGGGAAAGTTAATTCCATCCCAGCCAGACCTAGCGTAAGGCAGGTTTTAACTCCTGGCTTGAGTGTAGTTCGTTGCAGACTGTGTCTGTTTAGGTTTCTTCTTTCACTGAAAAGATCATTGTCTTCTTTTACTTTGACTTTACTGTTTTTATCAACAAGAAGAGTATTACTAAACTCCCAGTCTATGTCAAAAGGTGTCATGTCGTTACTTCTAGAAAGGAGGACGGTACTGGCGCTACTTCCAAAGAGTTGTTCCATTAAATTAGACTTCTTTCCTTTCTTAGTATTGAAATCTGCGTTTTCCTTGATATTTTCATCTAAGTAATCACTTTTTTGATTAAGTCACCTTGATCTCCCTGATCCTTTTCCAAAGGAAGGTACCTAACTGCCAAATGTTAACTCTCTACTTTAAATCTACAGTCCTTAGCTTTCTCTGCTTCTGCCCTTGTACTTTTGTGGCATCATAAAATGGGTTGGCTTACTAGAGAGTCCTTCAAAACTTTTGTTGGCCAAAGAGCTGTAGCCTGAGAGTCAGAAGTCTCCCCCATACTACAGGAAGAGAGAACGCCCCCAAGGGTAAATTACCCAACATTTTGATATTTCTCTTCGGTATCAAAAAACACACACACAAAAAACACCAGCATGAGTGAATGAAAGAAAACCAAGCACGGCATGCCAGAGCTAGTCTAACAATTCTGCCAGTTAGCTCTAAGAGAGAATTTGAAGTTAGCTGAGTAACGGAGAATAAAAATGAAAAGCCAATGGTCTCTCTGTTTGAGGGCATTTATTGTCTACCACAACGGTCTGCCCAAGAACTTGTCCCTAAGGACACCAAGTTCTTTCTGGGAGAGGTTGTGCACCACCACCAACAGAATCTCAACAGATTCCAAGGACTCTCTGGTGGGTCTGTTGGGGTAAGGAAAGCCAGGAGGCCGGCTTGGTTGCCTTGGTTTCCGTATGCCCACACATGGAGACGGTAACCTGGACACTGTGGACTGACTGTGTGCTCACAATGCAGACAGGCAGGTTAAAAGGCGGCGCCTCTTCCTGCAGCCATCACTTCTTGGAAGTGAGGTTGTGACGGACGAGGTAGGATGAGGCTTTTCTCCAATGCATACTGTGAACTGTCGATCTAGCTTCACATTCATTAGTCAAATGAGACCAGTGAATAAGAGAATGTTTAAATTTGCCTTCCTTTCAACAGGCACGCAATGTGTGCAGCAGAGTCACAAAAGGAAAATTCAACTGAGAAGAGCCAAGCGGTAAGATTAGCTCCTTACGAATACACAAGTTCGTGCATTTTTTTGGACGTAGGTGGTCTAGCGCAAAGCCTGATACTCTTCATGTGATAAATGGGCGAGAGGGAGCAAAAGAAAAAAAAATGAAATGCTTCAGATACTTGTGGCTCTGCTTACCTGCAGAAGAAAAACTGCACGCTCTTCCAGTGACAGTGTCAGAAGCGTGCAGCTAGCTCTCACGTGCACTTTCAGGGAGTCTTTAGTGGAGAAGAGATCCTCTAGTACCATGGCCAGTGAATATTAGTCACCAGACAGAGGGAAGAACTGAAGCAGCTTCTGGTTCTCTCTCTCGCATCCCTCTGCCTTCCTGCCCAGCATGGCCATCGAGCAAAAAGCAGCCAAGCCCTTAGTTTGTGCCTTCCTCTGGCACGTTTTAAGCATGATAACTTTAGAAGTGGCCAGCAAAAGTTAGGAAGTACAGTCGGCGAAGGCGGTATGACATGCTAAAGGCCATTGAAGCCCAGCTCCATACCTCTTTGGGTTTTCGTATTCCCCCAATTTTCTTCCTGCATTTTCATAAAGGCTAAGAAGGTTCTACGAAGCCTGGGAAACAATTCAAGGCCCTGACAGTGTCAGACGTGCAGTCTTCACCAAGTATTTGACTTAAGAATGAATTGCCCTCAGCATTCTGTAGTGATTTAAGCGGCCGTGAGCAGGTGGCAAAAGTGGCTTAAAGTCAGGTTGCGGCCTAAAGTCAAATTCTTTGCTGACAAGTGCACGTGTCCCAGGGGAATTTCCTTCATGAGTACCCTTGGGTTGCAGAAACCTAGCGCTTCTCCTGTGCTTCTTCCTCCCCCATGAAATACTGCAAACCACTCAAACCCTGGTCTGAAATACAAGCTATGTCATGAGGTACCCGTTGCATTGGCAGGGCGCGATGGAGCTGCCCGACTTGACCGTGCAGAAGAGCTCTGTGAAGCTCCTCATGAAGAGATGGGAGGCCGCCAGTGCTCTGACACCTAGCCTGGCCTTCCAACGCCTGCCAGCCCCACGGTCCCTGGCACCAGAGAAAGCCAGCCCAGGCAGCACCGTGGAGGAAGCCGCGGCAGACAGCGGGAGGGCGGACGTCACCCTGGGTGGCCCTCGCCGGACTGAGACCTTCCCCATCTCCGTCAAGGAGCTGCAGAGCCACTTTGAGACCCTGGGTGGCAGGAAGGTGAGTGCACGCAGGTTCCGCAGCTGAAAAGGATTCCCGCGCTCTCACTGAGGACTTGGAGAACACTACTGCCAGAACAGCACCCCCTTCCAATCTGCTGCCTCTTCATATCCTTTCTGCCCCCTGAAAACCCTACCTGGCTCCTCCCAGTAGCTTCTAGCTCACATCCCCTCCATGTCTTCCAACAGGAAGCGGAAAGTGGCAGAAGCTCACTGCCACCAGCACTGGCCACTCAGCCTGGGAGCCAGACAGACATTTCTCTGATGGAAGTGTCCAGCGTGAAACGGGGGAGGGCAATCTTTGAGAAGATGTCCTCAGGCAATGGACAGACCACCAACACTGAAGGTTAGCCTTACCACTTGGATCGGATTTCTCCCTTTAGTTCAATGCACTCCATCTCTGAGGTGACAAGGGGCAAGCACACTCACCTCATCAGGGCAGCCCCCAGGCCGCCCAGGGAGAGAACGTGGCGTTCTTCTCAATGCAAAACAAGCTTTCCAGATTTCTCCATTTTGTCTTTTGTATTACGGAGGAGTGCCTGATGCCCATTAAATACTTTTTGAACAAAACACAACAGAATGGTGTCTTATGTTTTGAGAAGATAACTTTTGATGAAGACAGCCCAGATTACAAATATGATATCAAAACTATGGGCAGCATTCATCAATTACGAAAAAGTGGTATCTTCATTTTCTTCTTTGGTGAAGATAGTTTGGATTTAGCAACTTGTTGCTTTGGTAACAATGCGTTAACTTTTATTAGTTAAAGGCATTCTGGTTTCCACAAATTAAATGCTCCGTACTTTATGTGTTCTAAAGTAAAAGTACGGCACAGTTGGCAAAATGTTGGCAATACTGTTTGTTTTGCTTACTGCTTTTCTTTCAAGCTTTGAAACACATGCACCCATCTCCCTCTCCCCAACTATGACGTCTCTTTGTGGTTGCAGTGGGTGGCTGCAAAGCTGTAGGAGGACTTCAAGAAGAGAGCCCTCCACACACTGGAAACACGCTGACGGAATTCCAGGAGAATGTCTCCTTGAAAGACAAAATGGCTCTGTATCAGGCTGCGGTGTCAAAGGCAGAGAACAGCAACCGCTTTGCCAATGTAAGATACCAATGTCTCAATATCTTCTTAATTCTACGTTTGCTTTGCCCAGGGACAGATCGTAACCATCTTTATTTCTACAAGCAAGCTATCAGGTGGATCATAGGGTGGATCAAAATTTAAATCCCAAATTAGGAAACCTACAGAGCAAACATAGTCATCCATCAGTCTCTCTCTCTACCAAATGAGGTTTTTCATGCTAGATGCCTTTGGTCTTTTGGACAATCCCCATTACTTCATGGAAGTGCTCTTCCTTTCAGTCCACCTTTGCCTGAACTTCATATATGAGGATCATGGGTGAGAGAGAGATCAGCAACACGGTTATCCTATGATGACAAAACAAGGCAGTTTCCTTACCACAACAACTATTCTCTATCGCCAAATAATAAAATCCTATTCAGGAGCACAGTGACTTTAGAGCTCTTGCTGCTCGAGCTGAAGAATTTGAAATTACCGCATGATAAAACAGCTCAGCTATGGGTGCTCAGGTAGCCCAGAAGCCACCTGAGGGAAGCAGCCAACAGCCACGCTCGCCTTCAGAGTCCAGGTGTTTTCAAACCACGCAATTCCTGCCCACTGTCTTCTTGATTTCCTAATTGCCCTTGTGTATTTGGAACAGATTCCTGCGGTTCTTTGGGCCAAGAAGGTTCCAATTCCCTCCTCCCAACACTGCCAGCAATGGTGCTGTTAGCTCTCTCTCCCCAAAAGGAAGAACTGGAGGAAGCCTGACCCAACCGAACTGTGTTGAGAACATATGAACTGCTTCATTTACACCCTATAACACCTTGCCCTTACTTGTTGAAATGGATGGTATGTTCTTACTGCAAATGGAAAACACCTGGCCTTATTTGATCACTCTAGACCTCAGAGGAAATCAAGTCCTGCACTGTGCCCGGGGGCCTGGCTGCAGTGAGGAAACACTTTGAGAACGGGCAGATGACCCCTTCAATGACCACCTTTGCTCACTCCCAGCACCAGCACAAATCTGCAGAGGTAACAATGGCATTTTGAATACTAACAAATTAGGTTTCCCCTGTTAAAGAGCTCGAGAGGAAAATAACATTATTTGCTTGATTCCAGGATTCACCATTCCCGGTGTCCCTGGAAAAATTTGCACCCCATTTTCTTTTCAACTTGCCCTCCTCGAGCCTCACCTAACTTTAACGGTTCAAACTTCTCATCACATGGGTTCCTTGTGGTGCTCGTAATCCCCTAAATCATCACGGTACACTGCCGTAAAGGAACCATTTGGGCTTAACATCTGTTAAAGTAGAACTGATTTGTGACAGCCCTTCACAGGCAGAAACACAAATCCAGATTACTGTTAATTATGTGATTCTTTGTATTTGTTTTCAGGAGACCTCAAGTACCACTCAGCTCCCACTATCAAGCAGCACCAGGGAAGCTGAGTGCAGTGCGACGAGCTCCAAAGAAGCCCCACTAGAAGCCTTTCAAAGCAAAGAGGTAACTTTATCAATTAACAATTATATCATTTGGTTTTAAAACAGTGTCCTAGACAGGGTTGTTTGGATGTGGTAATGAATGGGGCTTCCCACTCAGACTTCTCTGTGATGTTTCAAAGACAGCAGCCGAAATATGGAGTATTCTTCCATGTTGCACTAAATCCCGCAGTAACGTGAAGGTTTTGTGCACAGGTTTCTCTCGGGGAGCAAGTGACTCCAGAGACAAACGGGGCTTCTACACTCACCCGGCATACTGATGAAGCAGGTAAGAAGTGGCTTGAGAGTACTGGCTCCCAAAGGAGCACGACAAACCAAGTTCTTGGCAACCGTCTTTACTGGCACAAACGTGGGGCTGCTTTTAGGATACAGATACAGGACATTGCTCCAAGTTGTTCAGTGCCTCCTTCCTCAGTTAAGCACATTCATTGGTCTCAGTGGGACCTAAGAAACAGGTTTCCGTGCTGGTACACAGAGAGGAGTTTGGCAGAAGGAGGTAGCTTCAAATTTGTGCTGAGCTGCTGGAAAGAGCGGGGCATTTTAAGAGATGTCTGAAGACACACGCAAACCCTTGCCCCTGTATAGCCGAAACTGTGGATGATAAAGGCTCAATTTATAGCCAAGCTGAACAGGCCTGGAGATCACGATCACGGTGCTGAGGTGCTGCTTCCGCAGTCTAGTCCTGGTATTAGAATTCACGCGTTTGGTTAACACAAAGACCTCAGTCCTCTGCGAGCCGTGACATTCAGGCAATTCAGGTACGGCAAAACAGCAGGCCATAGATAACGTGTCCCTCAACACTTCTTCCATCCATTTCCTATGTATTTCTTCTCTTCATATTGTCCGTTGTTCATTTACTTTTTTTTTTTTTTTTAATAATAATAGTAATTATTATTCTTTCCATTGCAGTAAGCAATGCAGCTGTGGAAGTGGAGGTCCCAAAGACTTCCACAGAGGTGTGTGACCATCAGATGGAAAGGACAGCAGAGGAAAACGCTGTTCCCATAGACAGAGAGACTGCAACATCTGTACCAGATGGCAAGGTCTGTGCCTTTATAGTAAGAGTAGACATCAGTCTGTCAAATACAGTCTGAATTTCTATTTTTACAATGTAGTTGCAATTGAAAATGCAACCTGTGAAAGCAGTAGGAATATACGGAGCTTAGCAATGACGGGCACACAAGGTGGTATTTAGTACAACCTGTAATTCAGCAGGTACTTCTACTACATGACAAACACAACTGAAAGTTGAACTCAAACGCTTCTGCTTTTCCTTTCCTTCTCTGATGAAGGAAGCCTCTTCTTTCCCTGCTTTCAGTCTCTAAAAGGCTATGTTTTCTGTCACCAGTTCCTCAGATGCACAGAAACTCTCAACTTGAGGAAAAACGAAGACAAGCGTCAAAATGTCGAGGGCTATCTGGACCAGGCAATTCCACTGGCACTGCCGAGCGAAGCACTGCACCAGCCCAAAAGCACCATGCCGTCTGCTCTTGCCAGAATGAGAGCCGTGAATGCAATCATCAAGAGCCATGCACATTCTGTAAGACGGCCACGTCACCAAGGAGCTGCTGGGCTGCCAGTTCTAAGCGTATGTGCACAAGAAAACCCAAAGGTTCAAAGAGGCGCCATCTATTCAGACGAGATGCTCCCTAAGCCTAGGGAGCCACAGATGAGGGAGCCACTGAGACAACCCAAAAGCAGAAGCAATTGTGCGGCTTCCAGAATTAAGGCCATCAACGACATCCACAGGAACCTACACCATTCTCAAAGGCGTCCAAACCAGGAAGGGGCTGCTTTTCTGGTGGAGGATGCGCAAGGGTTCAAAACAACAGCATCCGGCCTGAAGAACAAAGACGCAAGCGTCACAGTCTCTGTGTTGTGCAGTAATGCACAACAAGTTGACAATAAAGAGATGAAGTGACTCAAAACTAACAGACTTGTCTGAACTTTTGCTGCCTGTCTCAACAGGTTGGAGCATCAGGCGGGGAGAAAGTTCATGAAATATAACGAGGGCAAGTGTAGAGCCCTGCATCGGGGCAAGAACAACCCCAGACACCAGGATAAGTTGCTGACTGACCTGCTAGAGAGCAGCAAAGGGGAAAGGGACGTGGGTGTCCTGGTGGAGAGCCGGCTGACCATGAGCCAGCACTGTGCCCTTGTGGCCAAGAAGGCCAATGGCATCCTGGGGTGTATTAGCAGGGCTGTGGTTAGTAGGTCGAGAGAGGTTCTCCTCCCCCTCTACTCTGCCCTAGTGAGACCACATCTGCAATATTGCGTCCAGTTCTGGGCCCCCCAGTTCAAGAAGGACAGGGAACTGCTTGAGAGAGTCCAGCACAGAGCCACGAGGATGATTAAGGGAGTGGAGCATCTCCCTTTTGAGGAAAGGCTGAGGGAGCTGGGTCTCTTTAGTTAGAGAAGAGGAGAGTCAGAGGTGACCTTATTAACGTTTATAAATATGTAAAGGGAGAGTGTCAGGAGGACGGAGCTAGGCTCTTCTCGGTGACATCTAATGATAGGACAAGGGGCAATGGGTGTAAGCTGGAACATAGGAGGTTCCACTTAAATGTGAGACAAAACTTTTTTATGGTGAGGGTGACAGAGCACGAGAACAGGCTACCCAAAGGAGGGTCGTGGAGTTTCCTTCTCCAGAGACACTCAAAACCTGCCTGGACGCGATCCTGTGTGACCTGATCTAGCTGCTCCTGCTCCGGCAGGGGCATTGGACCAGACGATCTTCCAAGGTCCCTTCCAATCCCTAACATTCAGTGATTCTGTGATTCCTAGGCGTCTCAGCAGTCTTCTAGCATCTTTCTTTGGCAAAGGCATGTCTGAAAAGAAAAACTGTAAAAATCACAGTCAGGGGAAGAACTCTGGATCTCCAAAGTACCAAACTGCAGGTCTTATATATGGGCTGCCATTATGTCAGGATAACAACAATCTGCTGCCCAGGAAGATTAATCTTACTTTGAATTCAGTACGCACTGCAATACTATGCTCCTCAGAAAATCAGGACAATTATTCCCAGGTTTTGTGATTACCACTCGTTAAAGTGAGGATTTACTGGATTAGGTTTTGGATGAACTCTAGATCTCAGAGTGTACCTTATAATTGAGGAGAACATAGAAATATCAATATAGCATTGAATTAAATATTTTCAGTGAATGTTGTAAATGTTACTCGTGCTTTTTTCCCCTGGATTGAAGGCATAGTGTCACGAGGGTGCTTATCAATTAAAGCAAAACTGCATCCTGTGACAGCATATACAGTGTATTCACTGGAAGCAAACAAACTCCAAGACAATTTATTTTATTATTATTTTTTTTTTTCAGAAGACATTAGAGTATTCTTAAGAAGAAGACTTTCATCCTAGGTTTGTGCATTTCCTTGACGGAAAAAAAAAAAAATCCATCTTGCAGTTCATTCCAGGACTGATCATTAGTTGAAAGCCTTTGCATTCAAATATCTGAGATTTGGATAGAGGATGCCTATACGCACATGGGAGTGGAGTGGTGCCGTGCTAGGAGTGAGAATATGGACACTTCTGGTCTAAATTCTGTCAGCAGCCGGTGGGACTCAGAGAAGACCTTCTGTACCTCTCATTTTCTCAGGATGTTCACATGGGTGCTGTGAAGCCAACAGGATTAGAGAGCACGCTGAGGCAAAATTTTCACTAAAACCTGGACATCATTGCTGTTATTCTAGAAGATAATTTATGAGACAAAGAAAAATGGGTACCAAGCAAACAAAGTAATGATTGCTGGCTAAATAAGAATTATTGCCAGGGCTTGGTGCTTGGTTCACACAGGCAGTTCAGGGTTTAGTTTCATGAGAATTCAAGATCCTATCAGAGCAACGTGCAGCTTTTTGTGGTTGCTTGGAATACCGGGGGCAGCCGATACCCAGGGTAAAAGAAAAATGTAAGCCATTAAGGGGTGATGGTGGGAAGATAAAGATCAGCTTGGAGCACTTGGCAGCTCAGAGGAGATGAGAATGGACAGTGAGAAAACCCTAATGACTCTCAGAGGAGAAGCAGTAAGAGCAGGAAAGGCACTTGCAAACCCTCCCCAGCCCAAACAGCCAACAGCAGACGCGAGGAGGACTTCAGAGCAGGCAAGCCTTGTGCTCTGGGCTGCCGCAAGGACCCCTGACCAGGCCAACCAGGTACAAGTGTCTTGGTGCCAGGCCGCTGGCCAGAGCACTTGAGTACATCCATGTTAGCGCTCATGTGTGGGTGAAGAGTGGAAGGGAAACCACTTTTGAAGTAAGACCACCTCCCTTTCATACGAGGCCTTCCTACTCTGCTGCAACATTGCTTCCATCAGGCGAGAAGAAACAGCGTGGCACTGCTGGTAGGGAGCTCCAGCGTGAGGAAAGAAACAGGTGGGGAGTAGAGGAGGTGAAGGCAGTTTAGAGAGAAATGACTGCAGTTATGTTATCTGACAGCCTCATGCAAACCATGTCAGTGGTTACCCCAGTGAGCCATGCCTTGCAGAGGCATCCCAGCAAGTCCCTGCAGCCCCGAGTCCTGGCTGACAGCACACGCTGATGCAGCTGTTCTCCTCCTGCCGACACCAAGACTTTGCAGATAATCAGAGACAATTTGGAACAGGAGACCATGTTAAATTTGGTCCCCCCCCCCCCCCAAAAAAAAAAAGTCGGGGGGGAATTTTCTAAGTGAGCAGTCACCCAGGGCATCTCTCAGGCTGAAATTTGTCATGTCAGAACACGAACAGGTCACACTTAGCGAAGCCGTGCAGCTCAGGGAACAAAACCTCCCTTCCTGCAATCGGCAGCTTGATTCTTTCTAGTCTTGGCTTTAGAGCACTATGCGGAGTTTATTATAATTCTCTTGAATAGTAAAGGCTCACCCTGAGCACTCTGGTGCACAAGTATCCAGGAAAGCCCTGCTGGGGCTCTTGTAGCCACTTGCCTCAAGACACTTTCCTGATCGAATTCCTACTCCTACCATGCCAGACCAGGTATTCTTTCGTACCCCCTGGCAAAGCTAATGGGCTCTGGGCTGGCTGCATTAGACCTTCTGCCTCAGCACCAGCAATGAGCCTGAGGCTACCAGGTAGCTGAAGCACATCCTCTCCAAGCAGCCCCATTCTGGAAGCATTATAGATTTGCAGTTCACCTCCTTAGATATATATGCAACAAGCAAAGCATCATTAGAAGCACAGCGTTTATGAGGGTTCTGAAAAATCACATTTTTTTACTCCTTAGCTAGTGCAAAGACACCACAGATATGAGAAAAATGGTCAATCCTTTGTAGCATTTCCCAGTTCATTGTTCTTACTACTGTAGTCTTCTTCAGGCTTCACTTCAGAGTTGTGAAGGGCATCCCAAGTTCTCCTCCTCCAACTCAAATCTCTTTTCTTGCGTGACAGATTATCTACTGTGATCCCCCCCAAAAAAAACTTTTCATCTGTACTTCCGCAAAGAGAAAAAAATCTTTTTTCTTAAAATTTCCTATTTCCTATGTCAAGTGTGTCCTGACATCTGAACATCTTTGTTGGATGATCCTCAGAGAATTTTGTTTGATGTCCACTCTCCTGGGGACCGGAAGTGGAAGACCAGTTGGCCTGCAGCAGGAACCATCTCCCTGCGTATCCCATTAAAGCAATTAATCAAATTATAATAATCTTTCTATGCTAGAAGGCAGGAATTTCTCCCATCATCTTTTGTGGTTCGTCTTTTTGTGGTTCTACTTCCCATCAATGGGGGCTGTTCAGCCACGTCCTGGGAAGCAGGGCCTCAATATGCGTGGTGGTTTTTCAGGAGGACAGACGCTTCCACAACAAGAGCCCCCCCCGCCTCCTTCCCCTTTCCCACCTTTTATTGCCGAGTGTGACATCACATGGCATGGAATATCCCTTTGGTCAGTTTAGGTCAGCTGCACCGGTGATGTCCCCTCCCCGTCACTTGCCCACCCCCAGCCTGCTGGCTCTTGGGGCTTGGAGGGAGTCTTGATGTGGTGCCAGTATTGCTCACTGACAGAAAAAAACACTGGTGTGATACCAGTGCTGTTTGAGCTACAATTGCAGAACACAGCACTGTATGGGCTGCTCCAGGGAAAGTTAATTCCATCCCAGCCAGACCTAGCGTAAGGCAGGTTTTAACTCCTGGCTTGAGTGTAGTTCGTTGCAGACTGTGTCTGTTTAGGTTTCTTCTTTCACTGAAAAGATCATTGTCTTCTTTTACTTTGACTTTACTGTTTTTATCAACAAGAAGAGTATTACTAAACTCCCAGTCTATGTCAAAAGGTGTCATGTCGTTACTTCTAGAAAGGAGGACGGTACTGGCGCTACTTCCAAAGAGTTGTTCCATTAAATTAGACTTCTTTCCTTTCTTAGTATTGAAATCTGCGTTTTCCTTGATATTTTCATCTAAGTAATCACTTTTTTGATTAAGTCACCTTGATCTCCCTGATCCTTTTCCAAAGGAAGGTACCTAACTGCCAAATGTTAACTCTCTACTTTAAATCTACAGTCCTTAGCTTTCTCTGCTTCTGCCCTTGTACTTTTGTGGCATCATAAAATGGGTTGGCTTACTAGAGAGTCCTTCAAAACTTTTGTTGGCCAAAGAGCTGTAGCCTGAGAGTCAGAAGTCTCCCCCATACTACAGGAAGAGAGAACGCCCCCAAGGGTAAATTACCCAACATTTTGATATTTCTCTTCGGTATCAAAAAACACACACACAAAAAACACCAGCATGAGTGAATGAAAGAAAACCAAGCACGGCATGCCAGAGCTAGTCTAACAATTCTGCCAGTTAGCTCTAAGAGAGAATTTGAAGTTAGCTGAGTAACGGAGAATAAAAATGAAAAGCCAATGGTCTCTCTGTTTGAGGGCATTTATTGTCTACCACAACGGTCTGCCCAAGAACTTGTCCCTAAGGACACCAAGTTCTTTCTGGGAGAGGTTGTGCACCACCACCAACAGAATCTCAACAGATTCCAAGGACTCTCTGGTGGGTCTGTTGGGGTAAGGAAAGCCAGGAGGCCGGCTTGGTTGCCTTGGTTTCCGTATGCCCACACATGGAGACGGTAACCTGGACACTGTGGACTGACTGTGTGCTCACAATGCAGACAGGCAGGTTAAAAGGCGGCGCCTCTTCCTGCAGCCATCACTTCTTGGAAGTGAGGTTGTGACGGACGAGGTAGGATGAGGCTTTTCTCCAATGCATACTGTGAACTGTCGATCTAGCTTCACATTCATTAGTCAAATGAGACCAGTGAATAAGAGAATGTTTAAATTTGCCTTCCTTTCAACAGGCACGCAATGTGTGCAGCAGAGTCACAAAAGGAAAATTCAACTGAGAAGAGCCAAGCGGTAAGATTAGCTCCTTACGAATACACAAGTTCGTGCATTTTTTTGGACGTAGGTGGTCTAGCGCAAAGCCTGATACTCTTCATGTGATAAATGGGCGAGAGGGAGCAAAAGAAAAAAAAATGAAATGCTTCAGATACTTGTGGCTCTGCTTACCTGCAGAAGAAAAACTGCACGCTCTTCCAGTGACAGTGTCAGAAGCGTGCAGCTAGCTCTCACGTGCACTTTCAGGGAGTCTTTAGTGGAGAAGAGATCCTCTAGTACCATGGCCAGTGAATATTAGTCACCAGACAGAGGGAAGAACTGAAGCAGCTTCTGGTTCTCTCTCTCGCATCCCTCTGCCTTCCTGCCCAGCATGGCCATCGAGCAAAAAGCAGCCAAGCCCTTAGTTTGTGCCTTCCTCTGGCACGTTTTAAGCATGATAACTTTAGAAGTGGCCAGCAAAAGTTAGGAAGTACAGTCGGCGAAGGCGGTATGACATGCTAAAGGCCATTGAAGCCCAGCTCCATACCTCTTTGGGTTTTCGTATTCCCCCAATTTTCTTCCTGCATTTTCATAAAGGCTAAGAAGGTTCTACGAAGCCTGGGAAACAATTCAAGGCCCTGACAGTGTCAGACGTGCAGTCTTCACCAAGTATTTGACTTAAGAATGAATTGCCCTCAGCATTCTGTAGTGATTTAAGCGGCCGTGAGCAGGTGGCAAAAGTGGCTTAAAGTCAGGTTGCGGCCTAAAGTCAAATTCTTTGCTGACAAGTGCACGTGTCCCAGGGGAATTTCCTTCATGAGTACCCTTGGGTTGCAGAAACCTAGCGCTTCTCCTGTGCTTCTTCCTCCCCCATGAAATACTGCAAACCACTCAAACCCTGGTCTGAAATACAAGCTATGTCATGAGGTACCCGTTGCATTGGCAGGGCGCGATGGAGCTGCCCGACTTGACCGTGCAGAAGAGCTCTGTGAAGCTCCTCATGAAGAGATGGGAGGCCGCCAGTGCTCTGACACCTAGCCTGGCCTTCCAACGCCTGCCAGCCCCACGGTCCCTGGCACCAGAGAAAGCCAGCCCAGGCAGCACCGTGGAGGAAGCCGCGGCAGACAGCGGGAGGGCGGACGTCACCCTGGGTGGCCCTCGCCGGACTGAGACCTTCCCCATCTCCGTCAAGGAGCTGCAGAGCCACTTTGAGACCCTGGGTGGCAGGAAGGTGAGTGCACGCAGGTTCCGCAGCTGAAAAGGATTCCCGCGCTCTCACTGAGGACTTGGAGAACACTACTGCCAGAACAGCACCCCCTTCCAATCTGCTGCCTCTTCATATCCTTTCTGCCCCCTGAAAACCCTACCTGGCTCCTCCCAGTAGCTTCTAGCTCACATCCCCTCCATGTCTTCCAACAGGAAGCGGAAAGTGGCAGAAGCTCACTGCCACCAGCACTGGCCACTCAGCCTGGGAGCCAGACAGACATTTCTCTGATGGAAGTGTCCAGCGTGAAACGGGGGAGGGCAATCTTTGAGAAGATGTCCTCAGGCAATGGACAGACCACCAACACTGAAGGTTAGCCTTACCACTTGGATCGGATTTCTCCCTTTAGTTCAATGCACTCCATCTCTGAGGTGACAAGGGGCAAACACACTCACCTCATCAGGGCAGCCCCCAGGCCGCCCAGGGAGAGAACGTGGCGTTCTTCTCAATGCAAAACAAGCTTTCCAGATTTCTCCATTTTGTCTTTTGTATTACGGAGGAGTGCCTGATGCCCATTAAATACTTTTTGAACAAAACACAACAGAATGGTGTCTTATGTTTTGAGAAGATAACTTTTGATGAAGACAGCCCAGATTACAAATATGATATCAAAACTATGGGCAGCATTCATCAATTACGAAAAAGTGGTATCTTCATTTTCTTCTTTGGTGAAGATAGTTTGGATTTAGCAACTTGTTGCTTTGGTAACAATGCGTTAACTTTTATTAGTTAAAGGCATTCTGGTTTCCACAAATTAAATGCTCCGTACTTTATGTGTTCTAAAGTAAAAGTACGGCACAGTTGGCAAAATGTTGGCAATACTGTTTGTTTTGCTTACTGCTTTTCTTTCAAGCTTTGAAACACATGCACCCATCTCCCTCTCCCCAACTATGACGTCTCTTTGTGGTTGCAGTGGGTGGCTGCAAAGCTGTAGGAGGACTTCAAGAAGAGAGCCCTCCACACACTGGAAACACGCTGACGGAATTCCAGGAGAATGTCTCCTTGAAAGACAAAATGGCTCTGTATCAGGCTGCGGTGTCAAAGGCAGAGAACAGCAACCGCTTTGCCAATGTAAGATACCAATGTCTCAATATCTTCTTAATTCTACGTTTGCTTTGCCCAGGGACAGATCGTAACCATCTTTATTTCTACAAGCAAGCTATCAGGTGGATCATAGGGTGGATCAAAATTTAAATCCCAAATTAGGAAACCTACAGAGCAAACATAGTCATCCATCAGTCTCTCTCTCTACCAAATGAGGTTTTTCATGCTAGATGCCTTTGGTCTTTTGGACAATCCCCATTACTTCATGGAAGTGCTCTTCCTTTCAGTCCACCTTTGCCTGAACTTCATATATGAGGATCATGGGTGAGAGAGAGATCAGCAACACGGTTATCCTATGATGACAAAACAAGGCAGTTTCCTTACCACAACAACTATTCTCTATCGCCAAATAATAAAATCCTATTCAGGAGCACAGTGACTTTAGAGCTCTTGCTGCTCGAGCTGAAGAATTTGAAATTACCGCATGATAAAACAGCTCAGCTATGGGTGCTCAGGTAGCCCAGAAGCCACCTGAGGGAAGCAGCCAACAGCCACGCTCGCCTTCAGAGTCCAGGTGTTTTCAAACCACGCAATTCCTGCCCACTGTCTTCTTGATTTCCTAATTGCCCTTGTGTATTTGGAACAGATTCCTGCGGTTCTTTGGGCCAAGAAGGTTCCAATTCCCTC
The DNA here is from genome assembly GCF_964211835.1 of Anser anser. Taxonomy (NCBI): domain Eukaryota; kingdom Metazoa; phylum Chordata; class Aves; order Anseriformes; family Anatidae; genus Anser; species Anser anser. Next base: position 20,708,187 of record NC_139722.1, read on the forward strand.
CTCCCAACACTGCCAGCAATGGTGCTGTTAGCTCTCTCTCCCCAAAAGGAAGAACTGGAGGAAGCCTGACCCAACCGAACTGTGTTGAGAACATATGAACTGCTTCATTTACACCCTATAACACCTTGCCCTTACTTGTTGAAATGGATGGTATGTTCTTACTGCAAATGGAAAACACCTGGCCTTATTTGATCACTCTAGACCTCAGAGGAAATCAAGTCCTGCACTGTGCCCGGGGGCCTGGCTGCAGTGAGGAAACACTTTGAGAACGGGCAGATGACCCCTTCAATGACCACCTTTGCTCACTCCCAGCACCAGCACAAATCTGCAGAGGTAACAATGGCATTTTGAATACTAACAAATTAGGTTTCCCCTGTTAAAGAGCTCGAGAGGAAAATAACATTATTTGCTTGATTCCAGGATTCACCATTCCCGGTGTCCCTGGAAAAATTTGCACCCCATTTTCTTTTCAACTTGCCCTCCTCGAGCCTCACCTAACTTTAACGGTTCAAACTTCTCATCACATGGGTTCCTTGTGGTGCTCGTAATCCCCTAAATCATCACGGTACACTGCCGTAAAGGAACCATTTGGGCTTAACATCTGTTAAAGTAGAACTGATTTGTGACAGCCCTTCACAGGCAGAAACACAAATCCAGATTACTGTTAATTATGTGATTCTTTGTATTTGTTTTCAGGAGACCTCAAGTACCACTCAGCTCCCACTATCAAGCAGCACCAGGGAAGCTGAGTGCAGTGCGACGAGCTCCAAAGAAGCCCCACTAGAAGCCTTTCAAAGCAAAGAGGTAACTTTATCAATTAACAATTATATCATTTGGTTTTAAAACAGTGTCCTAGACAGGGTTGTTTGGATGTGGTAATGAATGGGGCTTCCCACTCAGACTTCTCTGTGATGTTTCAAAGACAGCAGCCGAAATATGGAGTATTCTTCCATGTTGCACTAAATCCCGCAGTAACGTGAAGGTTTTGTGCACAGGTTTCTCTCGGGGAGCAAGTGACTCCAGAGACAAACGGGGCTTCTACACTCACCCGGCATACTGATGAAGCAGGTAAGAAGTGGCTTGAGAGTACTGGCTCCCAAAGGAGCACGACAAACCAAGTTCTTGGCAACCGTCTTTACTGGCACAAACGTGGGGCTGCTTTTAGGATACAGATACAGGACATTGCTCCAAGTTGTTCAGTGCCTCCTTCCTCAGTTAAGCACATTCATTGGTCTCAGTGGGACCTAAGAAACAGGTTTCCGTGCTGGTACACAGAGAGGAGTTTGGCAGAAGGAGGTAGCTTCAAATTTGTGCTGAGCTGCTGGAAAGAGCGGGGCATTTTAAGAGATGTCTGAAGACACACGCAAACCCTTGCCCCTGTATAGCCGAAACTGTGGATGATAAAGGCTCAATTTATAGCCAAGCTGAACAGGCCTGGAGATCACGATCACGGTGCTGAGGTGCTGCTTCCGCAGTCTAGTCCTGGTATTAGAATTCACGCGTTTGGTTAACACAAAGACCTCAGTCCTCTGCGAGCCGTGACATTCAGGCAATTCAGGTACGGCAAAACAGCAGGCCATAGATAACGTGTCCCTCAACACTTCTTCCATCCATTTCCTATGTATTTCTTCTCTTCATATTGTCCGTTGTTCATTTACTTTTTTTTTTTTTTTTTAATAATAATAGTAATTATTATTCTTTCCATTGCAGTAAGCAATGCAGCTGTGGAAGTGGAGGTCCCAAAGACTTCCACAGAGGTGTGTGACCATCAGATGGAAAGGACAGCAGAGGAAAACGCTGTTCCCATAGACAGAGAGACTGCAACATCTGTACCAGATGGCAAGGTCTGTGCCTTTATAGTAAGAGTAGACATCAGTCTGTCAAATACAGTCTGAATTTCTATTTTTACAATGTAGTTGCAATTGAAAATGCAACCTGTGAAAGCAGTAGGAATATACGGAGCTTAGCAATGACGGGCACACAAGGTGGTATTTAGTACAACCTGTAATTCAGCAGGTACTTCTACTACATGACAAACACAACTGAAAGTTGAACTCAAACGCTTCTGCTTTTCCTTTCCTTCTCTGATGAAGGAAGCCTCTTCTTTCCCTGCTTTCAGTCTCTAAAAGGCTATGTTTTCTGTCACCAGTTCCTCAGATGCACAGAAACTCTCAACTTGAGGAAAAACGAAGACAAGCGTCAAAATGTCGAGGGCTATCTGGACCAGGCAATTCCACTGGCACTGCCGAGCGAAGCACTGCACCAGCCCAAAAGCACCATGCCGTCTGCTCTTGCCAGAATGAGAGCCGTGAATGCAATCATCAAGAGCCATGCACATTCTGTAAGACGGCCACGTCACCAAGGAGCTGCTGGGCTGCCAGTTCTAAGCGTATGTGCACAAGAAAACCCAAAGGTTCAAAGAGGCGCCATCTATTCAGACGAGATGCTCCCTAAGCCTAGGGAGCCACAGATGAGGGAGCCACTGAGACAACCCAAAAGCAGAAGCAATTGTGCGGCTTCCAGAATTAAGGCCATCAACGACATCCACAGGAACCTACACCATTCTCAAAGGCGTCCAAACCAGGAAGGGGCTGCTTTTCTGGTGGAGGATGCGCAAGGGTTCAAAACAACAGCATCCGGCCTGAAGAACAAAGACGCAAGCGTCACAGTCTCTGTGTTGTGCAGTAATGCACAACAAGTTGACAATAAAGAGATGAAGTGACTCAAAACTAACAGACTTGTCTGAACTTTTGCTGCCTGTCTCAACAGGTTGGAGCATCAGGCGGGGAGAAAGTTCATGAAATATAACGAGGGCAAGTGTAGAGCCCTGCATCGGGGCAAGAACAACCCCAGACACCAGGATAAGTTGCTGACTGACCTGCTAGAGAGCAGCAAAGGGGAAAGGGACGTGGGTGTCCTGGTGGAGAGCCGGCTGACCATGAGCCAGCACTGTGCCCTTGTGGCCAAGAAGGCCAATGGCATCCTGGGGTGTATTAGCAGGGCTGTGGTTAGTAGGTCGAGAGAGGTTCTCCTCCCCCTCTACTCTGCCCTAGTGAGACCACATCTGCAATATTGCGTCCAGTTCTGGGCCCCCCAGTTCAAGAAGGACAGGGAACTGCTTGAGAGAGTCCAGCACAGAGCCACGAGGATGATTAAGGGAGTGGAGCATCTCCCTTTTGAGGAAAGGCTGAGGGAGCTGGGTCTCTTTAGTTAGAGAAGAGGAGAGTCAGAGGTGACCTTATTAACGTTTATAAATATGTAAAGGGAGAGTGTCAGGAGGACGGAGCTAGGCTCTTCTCGGTGACATCTAATGATAGGACAAGGGGCAATGGGTGTAAGCTGGAACATAGGAGGTTCCACTTAAATGTGAGACAAAACTTTTTTATGGTGAGGGTGACAGAGCACGAGAACAGGCTACCCAAAGGAGGGTCGTGGAGTTTCCTTCTCCAGAGACACTCAAAACCTGCCTGGACGCGATCCTGTGTGACCTGATCTAGCTGCTCCTGCTCCGGCAGGGGCATTGGACCAGACGATCTTCCAAGGTCCCTTCCAATCCCTAACATTCAGTGATTCTGTGATTCCTAGGCGTCTCAGCAGTCTTCTAGCATCTTTCTTTGGCAAAGGCATGTCTGAAAAGAAAAACTGTAAAAATCACAGTCAGGGGAAGAACTCTGGATCTCCAAAGTACCAATCTGCAGGTCTTATATATGGGCTGCCATTATGTCAGGATAACAACAATCTGCTGCCCAGGAAGATTAATCTTACTTTGAATTCAGTACGCACTGCAATACTATGCTCCTCAGAAAATCAGGACAATTATTCCCAGGTTTTGTGATTACCACTCGTTAAAGTGAGGATTTACTGGATTAGGTTTTGGATGAACACTAGATCTCAGAGTGTACCTTATAATTGAGGAGAACATAGAAATATCAATATAGCATTGAATTAAATATTTTCAGTGAATGTTGTAAATGTTACTCGTGCTTTTTTCCCCTGGATTGAAGGCATAGTGTCACGAGGGTGCTTATCAATTAAAGCAAAACTGCATCCTGTGACAGCATATACAGTGTATTCACTGGAAGCAAACAAACTCCAAGACAATTTATTTTATTATTATTATTTTTTTTTTTCAGAAGACATTAGAGTATTCTTAAGAAGAAGACTTTCATCCTAGGTTTGTGCATTTCCTTGACGGAAAAATGTTCATGCTACTGCATGAACTATTTCCTGCTTAATTTGTTCAAAGGCTTGTCGTTGCTCAGGGCCCCATTCAAAAGCATTCTTCTTACGGGTTACTTGGTAGAGCGGGTTTACAATCAGACTGTAATTTGGAATATGCATTCTCCAAAACCCCACGACACCTAGGAAAGTTTGTGTTTCTTTTTTGCTAGTTGGTGGAGACATAGCTGTTATCTTGTTGATCACATCCATTGGGATTTGACGGCGTCCATCTTCCATTTTATTCCTAAAAACTGGATCTCTCGTGCAGGTCCTTTAACTTTATTCTGTTTTATGGCAAAACCGGCCTTCAGAAGGATTTGGACTATTTTCTTCCCTTTCTCGAAAACTTCTTCTGCAGTGTCACCCCACACAATGATGTCATCGATGTACTGCAGGTGTTCAGGAGCTTCCCCCTGCTCCAGCGCAGACTGGATCAGTCCATGGCAAATGGTAGGGCTGTGTTTCCACCCCTGGGGCAGCCGATTCCAAGTATATTGGACTCCCCTCCAAGTGAAAGCAAACTGTGGCCTGCACTGTGCTGCTAGAGGGATGGAGAAAAATGCATTAGCGATATCAATTGTGGCATACCACTTGGCTGCCTTTGATTCCAGTTCATACTGGAGTTCTAGCATGTCCGGCACTGCAGCACTCAGTGGTGGCGTGACTTCGTTCAGGCCACGATAGTCCACTGTTAGTCTCCACTCACCATTAGACTTTCGCACTGGCCATACGGGACTATTAAAAGGTGAATGAGTCTTGCTGATCACTCCTTGGCTCTCCAGTTGACGAATTAGCTTATGGATGGGACTCAGGGAGTCTCGGTTGGTGCGATATTGCCGCCGGTGCACAGTTGTGGTAGCGATCGGCACTTGCTGTTCTTCAACCCTCAGCAACCCCACAACAGAAGGGTCCTCTGAGAGACCAGGCAAGGTAGACAACTGTTTAATGTCCTCTGTCTCCAAGGCAGCTATGCCAAAAGCCCAGCGGAACCCTTTTGGGTCCTTGAAATATCCTCTTCTAAGATAATCTATGCCAAGGATGCACGGAGCATCTGGGCCAGTCACAATACGGTGCTTTTGCCACTCATTACCGGTTAGACTCACTTCAGCCTCCAATACAGTTAACTGCTGGGATCCCCCCGTCACACCATAAATACAGATGGGCTCTGGCCCTTTATAGCTTGATGGCATTAGAGTACATTGTGCACCGGTGTCTACCAAAGCCTTATACTTCTGTGCGTCTGACATGCCAGGCCATTGAATCCACACAGTCCAATAAACTCGATTGTCCCTTTCCTCCCCCTGGCTGGAGGCAGGGCCCCTCTAGTCCTGGTCAGAATCTTCGTTTCTGTGTCTAAAGGACTGCCTGCTGGAAGTTGGAGCAGCAAACTTTTCAGAGAATTCCTTTTTCCCACTTGTTTTCCTTTGCAATTCACGTACCCGTGCTTCTAGGGTCGCAGTAGATTTTCCATCCCATTTTCTCATGTCCTCTCCATGGTCACGTAGGTAAAACCACAGGGTGGCGCGGTGTGTGTGCCCACCATATTGTCTTCCTTGCATAGATGAACGTTTACCCCTAATAGCTGAGACACTGGTTTGTACAGGTGGGGAGGAAAATAATCTCTCTTCAAGTTGGTGGATCTTTTCAGAAAGTTTCTCCAAAGTATTCTCTTTTAGCTGGTGGACACTGTTTCGTTCAAGTGGAGGGGAAGATAATCTTTCTTCAGGTTGGTGGATCTTTTCAGAAAGTTTCTCCAAAGCATTCTCTTTTAGCTGGTGGACACTGGTTCGTTCAGGTGGAGGGGAAGATAAATTCTCTTTAAGTTGGTGGACCTCTTCAGAGAGTTTCTCCACAGCCGAGACACAGGCCTGTAGGGAAGAGGAGAGATTTCCTTCGTACTGCCGGAGTAATTTAGCCACTTCATTCACTGGGGGATTCTCCTCCGCTTTCCAGGCTATTATTGCCAATGAGCTGGCATATGATGATGGTGCACTCCGTACAAACTTCCGCCACATAGGTGGTGTACACTGGACTGCATCTGGATCTGCGGATGTTTGTGCGTCGTCTAGGTCCTTATAAATTACTTCCCTTACGGCCAATTCCCTCAGGTACTGAATTCCCTTCTCCATGGTGGTCCATTTGCCTGGTAGACATACAAGTTCTTCCTTGAAGGGATACCTTTCCTGCACAGCTGACAGGAGACGCCTCCAGAGGCTGCGAGATCGTGCTCCATCTCCAATTGCTTTGTCAATGCATGCGTCCCTAGCAAGGGATCCCAGCCGCCTGGCTTCCTTGCCCTCTAATTCCACATAATTGGCTCCAGCGTCCCAGCACCGGAGCAGCCAGGTGACAAGCTGCTCGCCTATACAGCGACCAAAATCTTTTCGCACATCTCGTAGCTCACGCTGGTATAGAGTCCGGGTAGTTACTGTTGATTTTTCGACACCCTCATCCTCATCTTCAGTCTCCTGCACCTTTGATGGCTGGTGTAGAGTCCGGGTAGTTACTGTTGATTTTTCGACATCCTCATCCTCATCTTCAGTCTCCTGCACCTTTGATGGCCCAGCCTCATCTTCACTATGCCCAGACTTAGCAGAAGACTGTTTGCGTTCTAAACGACCTGAGTCTCTATACCATTTCTTCACCTTGTCTACAGGGGCAACTTGCACTGCTACAGCTCGTTTCTGTGACCCAGACACAGGGTCTGCCACAGGGGTTGGAATACCCTCTGCGGGGTCAACTTGCACTGCTACAGCTCGTTTCTCTGACCCAGCCACAGGAGTGGGAGCAGCTGCACGAGCTGGAGCGGCTGCAGGGGCTGGAGCTGGAGCGGCTGCAGGGGCTGGAGCTGGAGCGGCTGCAGGAGCTGGAGCAGCTGCAGGAGCTGGAGCTGGAGCGGCTGCAGGAGCTGGAGCGGCTGCAGGAGCTGGAGCTGGAGCGGCTGCAGGAGCTAGAGCTAGGTTGCTAGTAGCATCAATTGCAGCTCGATAGGCACAAGCCAGACCCCAGCACGCTACAGTGATTTGTGTCACTTTGGAACTGCCAGAGTCACGACGCCTTTTTTTCAAGCATTCTGCCAGCTTTTTAGGATTTTGCAGTTGTTCAGGGGTGAATGTCCAAAACACTGGAGGTGACCACTGCTCTAGAAACCTGCCCATATCCTCCCACACTCCCTGCCACTCGCAACTATCCCGCCTCAAGACAGATCTCCGGATGAGATTCCTAAGTAGTTGTTTAACCCTCCACAAAACCTGAAGCGCATTCAGGAGACATAACAACAAGAGCAGGCTGGTCTGAGTATCCCAAGGATATTCAACATCTCGGAGAACCACCGTAACTAGCTCGGGGGATAAGAGGGTGGTGGTGAAGGAGAAAGGGAGAGTGAACAGGTAGGGAAACATGTCTTCCCCTGTCCCCTTCACAGATTGGCTCCCTAACGAAAACAGGCAATAGGTGTAATTGCTAATAGTTTCCGAGATATGGGTTCCAAAGTATAGAGTCGACGTCAGTGCTGAGTACAAATACCAGGTTAAAGTCGTGACCAGATATTTCATCATTTCATAAGCCATTGTTACACCGCACAGTACCATAACAATCTTAAACCAGGGCCCGGAAAGGATGAACAGTGCAACAGGGAGCACATACAGAAAGTAACGCACCATAAAACTCAATTTGGAATACAGGTACAGCAGACTGGAGATTAAGGCAATCAACATCGTGACTAGCAACTATTAAGCAGGTCCAATACTTATACCAATTTTAGTTTAACACACTCTGGTCAGATTTGTCGATATCTCAACCCTTCGTGCCCCACGTTGGGCGCCAAAAGGACTGTTGTGGTTTAACCCGGCTGGCAGCTAAACACCACACAGCCGTTCGCTCACCCTCCCCCCTCCCTCTCTGGGATGGGGGAGAGAAACAGGAAAGTGAAGCCTGTGAGTTGAGATAAAGACAGTTTATTAAGACAGGAATATAATAATATAAGGAATATAAGGAATATAATAATAACAATAATAATAATAATAGTGATAATGGTAATAGTATTAACAATAATAATGTGTAAGAAAACAAGTGATGCACAATGCAATTGCTCACCACCCGCTGACCGATGCCCAGCCTATTCCCGAGCAGCCGGCCCCCCACCCCGGCCAGCCACCCCTATATATTGTTTAGCATGACGTCAGATGGTATGGAATACCCCTTTGGCCAGTTTGGGTCAGCTGTCCTGGGTCTGTCCCCTCCCAGCTCCTGCTGCACCCCCAGCCTGCTCGCTGGCAGGACAGAGCAAGAAGCCGAAAAGTCCTTGGCCTGGTGTAAACACTGCTCTGCAACAATTAAAACATCAGCATGTTATCAGCGCTCTTCTCATCCTAATCCAAAACATAGCACCCTACCAGCTACTATGAGCTACTTAACTCTGTCCTAACTGGAACCAGGACAGGAGTGGTGCCATGCTATGAGTGAGAATATGGACACTTCTGGTCTAAATTCTGTCAGCAGCCGGTGGGACTCAGAGAAGACCTTCTGTACCTCTCATTTTCTCAGGATGTTCACATGGGTGCTGTGAAGCCAACAGGATTAGAGAGCACGCTGAGGCAAAATTTTCACTAAAACCTGGACATCATTGCTGTTATTCTAGAAGATAATTTATGAGACAAAGAAAAATGGGTACCAAGCAAACAAAGTAATGATTGCTGGCTAAATAAGAATTATTGCCAGGGCTTGGTGCTTGGTTCACACAGGCAGTTCAGGGTTTAGTTTCATGAGAATTCAAGATCCTATCAGAGCAACGTGCAGCTTTTTGTGGTTGCTTGGAATACCGGGGGCAGCCGATACCCAGGGTAAAAGAAAAATGTAAGCCATTAAGGGGTGATGGTGGGAAGATAAAGATCAGCTTGGAGCACTTGGCAGCTCAGAGGAGATGAGAATGGACAGTGAGAAAACCCTAATGACTCTCAGAGGAGAAGCAGTAAGAGCAGGAAAGGCACTTGCAAACCCTCCCCAGCCCAAACAGCCAACAGCAGACGCGAGGAGGACTTCAGAGCAGGCAAGCCTTGTGCTCTGGGCTGCCGCAAGGACCCCTGACCAGGCCAACCAGGTACAAGTGTCTTGGTGCCAGGCCGCTGGCCAGAGCACTTGAGTACATCCATGTTAGCGCTCATGTGTGGGTGAAGAGTGGAAGGGAAACCACTTTTGAAGTAAGACCACCTCCCTTTCATACGAGGCCTTCCTACTCTGCTGCAACATTGCTTCCATCAGGCGAGAAGAAACAGCGTGGCACTGCTGGTAGGGAGCTCCAGTGTGAGGAAAGAAACAGGTGGGGAGTAGAGGAGGTGAAGGCAGTTTAGAGAGAAATGACTGCAGTTATGTTATCTGACAGCCTCATGCAAACCATGTCAGTGGTTACCCCAGTGAGCCATGCCTTGCAGAGGCATCCCAGCAAGTCCCTGCAGCCCCGAGTCCTGGCTGACAGCACACGCTGATGCAGCTGTTCTCCTCCTGCCGACACCAAGACTTTGCAGATAATCAGAGACAATTTGGAACAGGAGACCATGTTAAATTTGGTCCCCCCCCCCCCCCCTTCCCCCCCCAAAAAAAAGGGGGGGGGGAATTTTCTAAGTGAGCAGTCACCCAGGGCATCTCTCAGGCTGAAATTTGTCATGTCAGAACACGAACAGGTCACACTTAGCAAAGCCGTGCAGCTCAGGGAACAAAACCTCCCTTCCTGCAATCGGCAGCTTGATTCTTTCTAGTCTTGGCTTTAGAGCACTATGCGGAGTTTATTATAATTCTCTTGAATAGTAAAGGCTCACCCTGAGCACTCTGGTGCACAAGTATCCAGGAAAGCCCTGCTGGGGCTCTTGTAGCCACTTGCCTCAAGACACTTTCCTGATCGAATTCCTACTCCTACCATGCCAGACCAGATATTCTTTCGTACCCCCTGGCAAAGCTAATGGGCTCTGGGCTGGCTGCATTAGACCTTCTGCCTCAGCACCAGCAATGAGCCTGAGGCTACCAGGTAGCTGAAGCACATCCTCTCCAAGCAGCCCCATTCTGGAAGCATTATAGATTTGCAGTTCACCTCCTTAGATATATATGCAACAAGCAAAGCATCATTAGAAGCACAGCGTTTATGAGGGTTCTGAAAAATCACTTTTTTTTACTCCTTAGCTAGTGCAAAGACACCACAGATATGAGAAAAATGGTCAATCCTTTGTAGCATTTCCCAGTTCATTGTTCTTACTATTGTAGTCTTCTTCAGGCTTCACTTCAGAGTTGTGAAGGGCATTCCAAGTTCTCCTCCTCCAACTCAAATCTCTTTTCTTGCGTTACAGATTATCTACTGTGATCCCCCCCAAAAAAAACTTTTCATCTGTACTTCCGCAAAGAGAAAAAAATCTTTTTTCTTAAAATTTCCTATTTCCTATGTCAAGTGTGTCCTGACATCTGAACATCTTTGTTGGATGATCCTCAGAGAATTTTGTTTGATGTCCACTCTCCTGGGGACCGGAAGTGGAAGACCAGTTGGCCTGCAGCAGGAACCATCTCCCTGCGTATCCCATTAAAGCAATTAATCAAATTATAATAATCTTTCTATGCTAGAAGGCAGGAATTTCTCCCATCATCTTTTGTGGTTCGTCTTTTTGTGGTTCTACTTCCCATCAATGGGGGCTGTTCAGCCACGTCCTGGGAAGCAGGGCCTCAATATGCGTGGTGGTTTTTCAGGAGGACAGACGCTTCCACAACAAGAGCCCCCCCCGCCTCCTTCCCCTTTCCCACCTTTTATTGCTGAGTGTGACATCACATGGCATGGAATATCCCTTTGGTCAGTTTAGGTCAGCTGCACCGGTGATGTCCCCTCCCCGTCACTTGCCCACCCCCAGCCTGCTGGCTCTTGGGGCTTGGAGGGAGTCTTGATGTGGTGCCAGTATTGCTCACTAATAGAAAAAAACACTGGTGTGATACCAGTGCTGTTTGAGCTACAATTGCAGAACACAGCACTGTATGGGCTGCTCCAGGGAAAGTCAATTCCATCCCAGCCAGACCTAGCGTAAGGCAGGTTTTAACTCCTGGCTTGAGTGTAGTTCGTTGCAGACTGTGTCTGTTTAGGTTTCTTCTTTCACTGAAAAGATCATTGTCTTCTTTTACTTTGACTTTACTGTTTTTATCAACAAGAAGAGTATTACTAAACTCCCAGTCTATGTCAAAAGGTGTCATGTCTTTACTTCTAGAAAGGAGGACGGTACTGGCGCTACTTCCAAAGAGTTGTTCCATTAGACTTCTTTCCTTTCTTAGTATTGAAATCTGCGTTTTCCTTGATATTTTCATCTAAGTAATCACTTTTTTGATTAAGTCACCTTGATCTCCCTGATCCTTTTCCAAAGGAAGGTACCTAACTGCCAAATGTTAACTCTCTACTTTAAATCTACAGTCCTTAGCTTTCTCTGCTTCTGCCCTTGTACTTTTGTGGCATCATAAAATGGGTTGGCTTACTAGAGAGTCCTTCAAAACTTTTGTTGGCCAAAGAGCTGTAGCCTGAGAGTCAGAAGTCTCCCCCATACTACAGGAAGAGAGAACGCCCCCAAGGGTAAATTACCCAACATTTTGATATTTCTCTTCGGTATCAAAAAACACACACACAAAAAACACCAGCATGAGTGAATGAAAGAAAACCAAGCACGGCATGCCAGAGCTAGTCTAACAATTCTGCCAGTTAGCTCTAAGAGAGAATTTGAAGTTAGCTGAGTAACGGAGAATAAAAATGAAAAAACCAATGGTCTCTCTGTTTGAGGGCATTTATTATCTACCACAACGGTCTGCCCAAGAACTTGTCCCTAAGGACACCAAGTTCTTTCTGGGAGAGGTTGTGCACCACCACCAACAGAATCTCAACAGATTCCAAGGACTCTCTGGTGGGTCTGTTGGGGTAAGGAAAGCCAGGAGGCCGGCTTGGTTGCCTTGGTTTCCGTATGCCCACACATGGAGACGGTAACCTGGACACTGTGGACTGACTGTGTGCTCACAATGCAGACAGGCAGGTTAAAAGGCGGCGCCTCTTCCTGCAGCCATCACTTCTTGGAAGTGAGGTTGTGACGGACGAGGTAGGATGAGGCTTTTCTCCAATGCATACTGTGAACTGTCGATCTAGCTTCACATTCATTAGTCAAATGAGACCAGTGAATAAGAGAATGTTTAAATTTGCCTTCCTTTCAACAGGCACGCAATGTGTGCAGCAGAGTCACAAAAGGAAAATTCAACTGAGAAGAGCCAAGCGGTAAGATTAGCTCCTTACGAATACACAAGTTCGTGCATTTTTTTGGACGTAGGTGGTCTAGCGCAAAGCCTGATACTCTTCATGTGATAAATGGGCGAGAGGGAGCAAAAGAAAAAAAAATGAAATGCTTCAGATACTTGTGGCTCTGCTTACCTGCAGAAGAAAAACTGCACGCTCTTCCAGTGACAGTGTCAGAAGCGTGCAGCTAGCTCTCACGTGCACTTTCAGGGAGTCTTTAGTGGAGAAGAGATCCTCTAGTACCATGGCCAGTGAATATTAGTCACCAGACAGAGGGAAGAACTGAAGCAGCTTCTGGTTCTCTCTCTCGCATCCCTCTGCCTTCCTGCCCAGCATGGCCATCGAGCAAAAAGCAGCCAAGCCCTTAGTTTGTGCCTTCCTCTGGCACGTTTTAAGCATGATAACTTTAGAAGTGGCCAGCAAAAGTTAGGAAGTACAGTCGGCGAAGGCGGTATGACATGCTAAAGGCCATTGAAGCCCAGCTCCATACCTCTTTGGGTTTTCGTATTCCCCCAATTTTCTTCCTGCATTTTCATAAAGGCTAAGAAGGTTCTACGAAGCCTGGGAAACAATTCAAGGCCCTGACAGTGTCAGACGTGCAGTCTTCACCAAGTATTTGACTTAAGAATGAATTGCCCTCAGCATTCTGTAGTGATTTAAGCGGCCGTGAGCAGGTGGCAAAAGTGGCTTAAAGTCAGGTTGCGGCCTAAAGTCAAGTTCTTTGCTGACAAGTGCACATGTCCCAGGGGAATTTCCTTTATGAGTACCCTTGGGTTGCTGAAACCTAGCGCTTCTCCTGTGCTTCTTCCTCTCCCATGAAATACTGCAAACCACTCAAACCCTGGTCTGAAATACAAGCTATGTCATGAGGTACCCGTTGCATTGGCAGGGCGCGATGGAGCTGCCCGACTTGACCGTGCAGAAGAGCTCTGTGAAGCTCCTCATGAAGAGATGGGAGGCCGCCAGTGCTCTGACACCTAGCCTGGCCTTCCAACGCCTGCCAGCCCCACGGTCCCTGGCACCAGAGAAAGCCAGCCCAGGCAGCACCGTGGAGGAAGCCGCGGCAGACAGCGGGAGGGCGGACGTCACCCTGGGTGGCCCTCGCCGGACTGAGACCTTCCCCATCTCCGTCAAGGAGCTGCAGAGCCACTTTGAGACCCTGGGTGGCAGGAAGGTGAGTGCACGCAGGTTCCGCAGCTGAAAAGGATTCCCGCGCTCTCACTGAGGACTTGGAGAACACTACTGCCAGAACAGCACCCCCTTCCAATCTGCTGCCTCTTCATATCCTTTCTGCCCCCTGAAAGCCCTACCTGGCTCCTCCCAGTAGCTTCTAGCTCACATCCCCTCCATGTCTTCCAACAGGAAGCGGAAAGTGGCAGAAGCTCACTGCCACCAGCACTGGCCACACAGCCTGGGAGCCAGACAGACATTTCTCTGATGGAAGTGTCCAGCGTGAAACGGGGGAGGGCAATCTTTGAGAAGATGTCCTCAGGCAATGGACAGACCACCAACACTGAAGGTTAGCCTTACCACTTGGATCGGATTTCTCCCTTTAGTTCAATGCACTCCATCTCTGAGGTGACAAGGGGCAAGCACACTCACCTCATCAGGGCAGCCCCCAGGCCGCCCAGGGAGAGAACGTGGCGTTCTTCCCAATGCAAAACAAGCTTTCCAGATTTCTCCATTTTGTCTTTTGTATTACGGAGGAGTGCCTGATGCCCATTAAATACGTTTTGAACAAAACACAACAGAATGGTGTCTTATGTTTTGAGAAGATAACTTTTGATGAAGACAGTCCAAATTACAAATATGATATCAAAAATATGGGCAGCATTCATCAATTACAAAAAAGTGACATCTTCATTTTCTCTTTTGGTGAAGACAGTTTGGATTTGGCAATGTGTTGCTTTGGTAACGACGCGGTAACTTTTATTTGTGGCTTTCTGGTTTCCACAAATTAAATGCTCTGTAATTGATGTGCTCTAAAGTAAAAGTACGACACATCAGGTAAAATGTTGGCAATATTACTTGTTTTGCCTAATGCTTTTCTTTCAAGATTTGAAACACGTGCACCCATCTCCCTCTCCCCAACTATGACGTCTCTTTGTGGTTGCAGTGGGTGCTTGCAAAGCTGTAGGAGGACTTCAAGAAGAGAGCCCTTCCAACACTGGCAATACACTGACGGAATTCCAGGAGAATGTCTCCTTGAAAGACAAAATGGCTCTGTATCAGGCTGCGGTGTCAAAGGCAGAGAACAGCAACCGCTTTGCCAATGTAAGATACCAATGTCTCAATATCTTCTTAATTCTATGTTTGCTTTGCCCAGGGACAGATCGTAACCGTCTTTATTTTTACAAGTAAGCTATCAGGTGGATCATAGGGTGGATCAAAATTTAAATCCCAAATTAGGAAACCTACAGAGCAAACATAGTCATCCATCAGTCTCTCTCTCTACCAAATGAGAATTTTCATGCTAGATGCCTTTGGTCTTTTGGGCAATCCCCATTAATTCATGGAAGTGCTCTTCCTTTTAGTCCACCTTTGCCTGAACTTCACGTATGAGGACCATCGGCGTGAGAGAGATCAGCAACACGGTTATCCTATTTGTTCATGATGACAGAACAAGGCAGTTTCTTTACCACAACAACTATTCTCTATCGCCAAATAATAAAATCCTATTCAGGAGCACAGTGACTTTAGAGCTCTTGCTGCTCGAACTGAAGAATACGAAATTACCGCATTATAAAATAGCTCAGCTATGGGTGCTCAGGTAGCCCAGAAGCCACCTAGGGGAAGCAGCCAACAGCCACGCTCGCCTTCAGAGTCCAGGAGTTTTCAAACCATGCAATTCCTGCCCACTGTCTTCTTGATTTCCTAATTGCCCTTGTGTATTTGGAACAGATTCCTGCGGTTCTTTGGGCCAAGAAGGTTCCAATTCCCTCCTCCCAACACTGTCAACAATGGTGCTGTTAGCTCTCTCTCCCCAGAAGGAAGAACTGGAGGAAGCCTGACCCAACCGAACTGTGTTGAGAACATATGAACTGCTTCATTTACACCCTATAACACCTTGCCCTTACTTGTTGAAATGGACAGTACCTTCTTACTGCAAATGGAAAAAACCTGGCCTTATTTGATCATTGTAGACTTCAGAGGAAATCAAGTCCTGCACTGTGCCCGGGGGCCTGGCTGCAGTGAGGAAACACTTTGAGAACGGGCAGATGACCCCTTCAATGACCACCTTTGCTCACTCCCAGCACCAGCACAAATCTGCAGAGGTAACAATGGCATTTTTGATACTAACAAATGAGGCCTGCCCTGCTAAAAGCTCGAGGGAAAAATACCATTATTTGCTTTATTCCGGGTTTCACCGTTCCTGGGGATGTTCAAGGAAAGGTTGGACATGGTGCTTAGGGACATGGTTTAGCGGGTGACATTGGTGGTAGGGGGATGGTTGAACCAGATGATCTTGGAGGTCTCTTCCAACCTTAGTGATTCTATGATCCTCTATGATTCTCCTTAAACAGAGAAGACATGGAAAAATTTGCACCCCATCTTCTTTTCAACTTGCCCTCCTCGAGCCTCACCTAACTGACAGTTCAAACTGGTTCAAAAACCCCTAAATTTTCAAGGTACACTGCCATAAAGAAACCATTTGGACTTAACACCTCTTAAAGTAAAACTGATTTGTGACAGCCCTTCACAGGCAGAAACACAAATCCAGATTACTGTTAATTTTGTGATTCTTTGTATTTGTCTTCAGGAGAACTCAAGTACCACTCAGCTCCCACTATCAAGCAGCACCAGGGAAGCTGAGTGCAGTGCAACGGCCACCAAAGAAGCCCCACTGGAAGTCTTTCAAAGCCAAGAGGTAACTTTATCAATTAACAATTATATCATTTGGCAGTTATACTGAGATGCCGATCCTTATTTGCTTTGCGTCTTCCTCCAGCACTACTTGGTACAGCAAGAGCTTGATTTCTGCCGATAGCTGCCCTCCTTTGGCAGTGCATAACAATGGTTTTAGAATGGTATCCTAGACAGGGCTGTTTGGATGTGGTAATGGAACGGGGCTTCCCACTCAGACTTCTCTGTGATGTTTCAAAGACAGTGGCAGAAATATGGAGTATTCTTCCATGTTGCACTAAATCCCGCAGTAACGTGAAGGTTTTGTGCACAGGTTTCTCTCGGGGAGCAAGTGACTCCAGAGACAAACGGGGCTTCTACGCTGACCCAGCATACTGATGAAGCAGGTAAGAAGTGGCTTGAGAGTAATGGCTCCCAAAGGAGCACGACAAACCACGTTCTTGGCAACTGTCTTTACTGGCACAAACGTGGGGCTGCTTTTAGGATACAGATACAGGACATTGCTCCAAGTTGTTCAGTGCCTCCTTCCTCAGTTAAGCACATTCATTGGTCTCAGTGGGACCTAAGAAACAGGTTTACATGTTGGCACACAGAGAGGAGTTTGGCAGAAGGAGGTAGCTTCAAATATGTGCTGAGCTGCTGGAAAGAGCAGGGCATTTTAAGGGTTGTCTGAGGACACGTGCAAACCCTTGCCCCTGTATAGCCAAAATTGTGGATGATAAAGGCTCAATTTATAGCCAAGCAAACAGGCCTGGAGACCATGAGCACGGTGTTGAGGTGCTGCTTCTGCAGTCTAGTCCTGGTATTAGAATTCACATGTTCGGTTAACACAAAGACCTCAGTTCTGTGTGAGCCCTGACATTCAGGCAATTCAGGTACGGTAAAACAGCAGGCGATAGATAACATGTCCCTCAACACTTCTTCCACCCATTTCCTATGGATTTCTTCTCTTCACGTTGTTCATTGTTCATTCACTTTTTTTTTTCCCATTGCAGTAATCAATGCAGCTATGAACGAGGAGGTCCCAAAGACTTCGACAGATGTTTGTGACCATCAGATGGAAAAGACAACAGAGGAAAACACTGTTCCCAAAGACAGAGAGACTGCAACATCTGCACAAGATGGCAAGGTGTGTGCCTTTATTGAAGTATTGAAGTGTGTACGATTAGACATTGGTCCATCTAATATAGTCTGAATTTCTATTTTTACGATGTAGTTGCAATTAAAAATGCAACCTGTGAAAGTGGTGGGAACATACGGAGCTTAGCAATCGGGGGCACACAACGTAGTATTTAGTACAGCCTGTAATTCAGCGAGTACTTCTACTATGTGACAAACACAACTGAAAGTAGAACTCAAACGTTCTGCTTTTCCTTTCCTTCTCTGCTGAAGGCAGCCTCTTCTTTCACTGTTTTCAGCCTCTAAAAGGCTATGTTTTCTGTCACCAGTTTCTCAGATGCGCAGAAACTCTCAACTTGAGGAAAACTGAAGACAAGTGTCCAAAAGGTAAGGGCTATCCGGACCAGACCATTCCACTGGCGCAGCCGAGGGAAGCACTACGCCAGCCCAAAAGCACCATGCCGTCTGCTTCTGCCAGAATGAGAGCCATGAACGAAATCATCAAGGGCCATGGACATTCTGTAAGACGGCCACGTCACCAAGGAGCTGCTGGGCTGCCAGTTCAAAGTGTCTGTGAAGAAGAAAACCCAAAAGTTCAAAGAAGCGACATCTCTTCAGAGGGGAGGCTCCCTAAGCCTAAAGAGCTGCAGATGAGGGAGCCACTGAGAGGGCCCAAAGGCAAAAGCACTTGTGCAGCTTCCAGAATTAAGGCAATCAACGACATCCACAGGAATCTAAAACATTCTCAAAGGCCTCCAAACCAGGAAGGAGCTGCTTTTCTGGTGGAGGATGTGCAAGGGCTCAAAACCACAGACTCCAACCTAAAGAACAAAAACGCCAGCTTCATGGTCTATGTGTTGTGCAGTAATGCACAACAAGTTGACAATAAAGAGATGAAATGACTTAAAACTAATAGGCTTGTCTGAACTTTTGCTGCCTGTCTCTCTTGCTAGGAGTCTCAGCAGTCTTCTAGCATCTTTCTTCGGCAAAGGCATGTCTAAAAGAAAAAACGTAAAAAGCACAATCAGAGGAAGAACTCTGGATCTCCAAAGTACCAATCTGCAGGTCTTACATTCAGGCTACCATTATGTCAGGATAACAACAAACAGCTGCCCAGGAAGATTAATCTGACTTTGAATTCAGTAGACACTGCAATACTATGCTCCTCAGAAAATCAGGACATTTGTGACCTGCTTTTCATCCCAAAAGATGGATTCTTCTGCCATCAGTCAGGTGCTAGTAAACTGCCAGCACGAGAGCAACACACAGACTACATGGATATATAGTTGAGACCAGGGGTAAAGGGGACCACAGGGGTCAGGTCCATAGACCCTCGCAATAGTTGCTTCCAGTCAGTAGAAAACTACCTTTTACTCCTCAACATCAGAAACTCTGCTTGCAGATGTTAGAAAGAACCAAACATTCCAACCTCCTGGCCCCTGCCCCAACAAGAATCCATCTCCGATCTCTAGAGAAGGACTAGCTTCTAGAAAGACTGGCTGCACAGGACACCAAGAGAACAAGCACAAATGTTGTGTGAGCATGCGTGAGTGAAGGCTGGGTGTGAGTGTAAGACTTTGCCAGTCCTTCCTTTCCCACAGCATCCCTACTGGCACGATGCTACAGAGCCTCTGTGACCCTAAGCCACAGCTGCGCAAGTGTGGTGGTGCCCTGTGGCAACAGGGATCGTAGGCCTGGAGCCCAAGAAGGGGCAAGAGTATCTTCTCTGGCTGAAGCGGCCAGCCAGCAGCTAACTTGGCTATCAGCAAAGTCCTTCAGGACAACTTCACCACCTTACTGCCAGAACAGTCACTACTGTATTCGGATATTACTTTTTAAAAGAAGTTTCCTGCATATAGGTGAAGCTGTACTATCAGAGTGCATCTTTCCCCTATACAAATACCCTTTTAAGTAAATTATTCCTTCATATACAACTTCATGCATTTTTTTGGACATAGGTGGTCCAGCACAAAGCCTGATACTGTTCATGTGATAAATGGGCAGGAGGGGGCAAGAGAATAAAAATGAAATGCTGAAGGTATTTGCAGCTCTGCTTACCTGAAGAAGAAACTCCAAGCTCTTCAAGTGACGGTGTCAGAAGTGTGTAGCTAGCTCGCACGTGCACTTTCAGGGAGTCTTATATCACCAGAAAAGGCTGGTAATATAAATATGATGTTTATAAATAACCTGTCACAAAATACACATAGGAAATGGCAGGAAAGTATAAATTACAGAGGGATTGAGAGGGAATATGTGAAGCTGTCAGGCAATCATAAACATCAGTAGAGGTTTATACATAACCATTTTTAAAAAGTAATGAAAAGGCATCATTTGTAGTTTGACAATAGATCTATTTTAGAAAGGACAGCATTTCAACACTGTGTACAATAACATCTATATAGTCCTTTACTGTGTGTTTACTACTTAGGAAGGTCAATAAATAGTAAGACATAAACAGTAGAGTATAAACTGTTGCAATATAGACTTCGCATCCCATGGAAGTCAGAAGTATGGCCTTCATATTATCTGTTTTCGCCAGAATTATATCAGTGACAATGAGCTAAACAGTAACCTTCTGCTTATTTTAAATCATAGTATAGTGTCTTGTTGAGGACTCGAGAAGGTTTTATTCATAGCTGAGAAATGGGCAGAAAAGAACATAAATGTCAAGTAAGTATGGAGAGAACTTTAAAGAAAATCTGCAGAGCTTTGGAAGCAGTCAGGAGACTGGCCATTTTGAATGTCTCCTGAGACCAGAAGGGGACATGAGACCTTGCAGCTTCAATATTTTCCAAAAGCCAGAGACCTCAGGCTCCGTAATTCAGATTTTGAGTAAACAGGAGATTCTTCTATGCAAAAGTTATACTGAAGCTTTTGAATTTTGACACTAGGGTACACTGTCTTTGCAGGCAAAATAACAGTTCAGTAGCAGATTTACTGTGTCTGCCAGGCATGCAACTAATTCAAGCAGTCAGTTGCTTTCCCTGTAAGAAATGAGTCAAATCATAATATTTTATAAAAGGACAGATCTAGCTACTTATTTCAAAAGCTTCATGCCTCCTGTGTCCCTCATAATGTAAATGACAATCTTTCAAAGTACATTTTAAATATCATACGATAAAGACAATGGTATAATTTTATCTCTTTTTGTTTTGGACTGTAACAAAGAGACAACTTTTTACCTCATACATAATGTTTATTGTAGTGAAGCTTTAGACAATCATTTCAGAGAACATTGTAATATTAACAAATATAGAAAGAAGAGTGGGAACATACACCAAAACAAGAGTATGTTGTTTTTGAGACTGAAAAAATACATTAAATTTCCTTTGAATAAAGAAAACTTTGAAAAATGTTTATGAAAAGACACTTTAAATGGAAACCCTGAAGGGAGAATGGTGGAAAGAGAAAGGAGGAATGAGTGATAGTTACTGTAAATTATGTTCCTTTCTTAGCAGTATTGTTCTCATGGCTTGCTAAATGGTTGTCATATCTAAATACTGCCATCATATTAGATCTTTTTTTTTCTCCCCGTGATGACAAAGTAACCTGAAGACAGAAAATTATGTAAACTACAGAGAAAAAATGGCAATTACCAGATACCTTACAAAATTCAATGCAGTTTTATCATCATTTGTTTTGATTTATTTAGCTGCAGAATAAGCTTCACAAAGCAAAGTCCACTAATGAGCTATCAAAATGGCAACAAACAACAAACACTAATGAGTTAGGGTGGAATTCAACTTTTCTAATTTATACATCTAAAAGTTAGACATTTAAGACTTTGTAGTCAGTAGAGAAAAATAGGCATCTTCATAGGGTTATTCATCTCATCCTAACATGTGTCTAGATTATGCAGCATGAATTGTGCTTCAGAAATGCTTATTTCTTCTATTGACTTTAAAGGGATCCAACGGTGCCTAGCTGAGATTCAGATGTTTCACTTTTGAATAATACCTAAGGGTAGCTGAGGTTATTTCTATCTATTATACATTCAGTAGGAAAAGTCTGTCATACAGCAAACTAGTGTACAGCCAGACAAGTAAATCTTCACTTTTTGGATGAAAAAGAGAGAAGAAACTAAAATACCAAGAATTCTCACGGTACCATGTTAAGACAAGTGATTTTTTGTTTTGACCCTGCAGGCATAATAGGTAGACATTTCGTTATTAATTATCTTATTAAAATGATACTCTGTGCTTTCAGATTTAAATCATTATGGCTTTGGCTTCACGAACATTCTAGGGTACTTTGCACAGGGACTCAAACGAACCATAAATTCTCCTCGGAAGAATCCCACTTTTCTACAGAACAAAAATGATATGTATTAACTATCTGTTAAGCATAAGCTAATATATGCGCTCAGTGTTATGATTTTTACTTTATAACCTTTTGTGTCTACTTTTTAATGGTTTATCTACGCACAGAATGTTTTGAATGTTTTGTCAGTTGCAAGAGAGTTTTTTACTGTACTGAACTTTTACACCACACATAGACACTTCTGTTGAGGTTACCAGTCCAAAACCAGACATGGTATTCAGATATGAAGCCACTGTGGCTTTGTACAATACTGTTGAGCAACATGTTCCTATTTATATCACTGGTGACATAATTCTTTTCAGCTGAACTTACCACTATGTGTATCACAATGCCGTCTCAGATGTGGTCTAAGAAATGAACTTAGGATATGAAAAGATGTCACAAAAATTTTTCAGTCCTGACCTAGGGCGATTGAAGCAATGTCCAAAAGTTGAAAGTTCCATGTATCCTATTATATATCCCTTGATGCATTCAGGCGTCTGCTGTTATTTTGGCAGATAAATGTATTTCACAAATTACATTTTAGTCACAAAGACTTCACAGCAATGAAAAAAATGTCATTGTTAGGGGAAATTGTAACGCTGTTAGGAAAGGTAAAAATTTGGAAAGAAAGGCTGAACACATCTAAGGGAACCAAAGCTGGCTCATACATAAACAAAAACACGGCCAGTAAACATAGTAATTGGACTATGTTTTAAGTGACTTATGAGTATTTTTGACATCAAAGCCACGTGGTGTGATTGACAATAAAAGAAGGATTAAAAGAAAATATCTCAAACTTATGGAATAACTGTAGGATTTAAAATAAATTGGAAAGGCAGGAACGTTTCAGAAAGGATAAAGCATAAAACCTAAGAAAGCCAGAAACAAGAAACAGGGAAAAAATCTTTTAAAACTATATTTCAGGGGAAGAAACATCAAAACACTGTCTCTTTGCACCTTGTCAGGAAGTGCTTGATTGAGTTTTACACAGTGGGTACATAAGAATTTGTTTTCTAGAGAATAATGCTTTGAGCAGTATGTATTAGAAAAACCCTTTCAACCTTAAACATCACAGCATTAACTTTGTAATTGACATCCGTGCTCATTGAGAGTATGTGGAGGAAAGAGAAAAACAATCCTCCAACTCCTTTTTCATTTCAGATCTTCTTGTAACCTTTGATTATTCTACAGGTTCTCTGAATTGGGGTTTGCTGTAGTTTTATGTTACCCTATTGAAACAACATCCTTTGTTTACTAAGTGTTTTTAATCAAGATATCAGACCAAAATAATCCTCTATTCTAATTTTGGTTTCAAGTATTTCACTATGATTTTCAGCTATTTAGACAATATAGGAAGTTCCTGTACAGGGTTAATTTGATCACCTCTAAATGGCATTGATGTAATAATTATCAAAGCCTTACTATAATAGCAGATTTACAAGTCAAGACGTTGTGAAACAAGTAGATTGTCCAGAGATGGGGTCTACTTCAAAACTGAGTTTAAACGAATAAAAGGTTTGAGTTGATTCTGATGGATTTAGGGCCAAACCTTATCCTCACTCTCTCCACCCTAGTAATGGGATAAACCTCAGATGATACTTAAGTCTTCTTTCTTTTTCAATACCTTCTCATTTCTCCCATCCTACGTGCAAAATCTCTTTTATTTTTTCATAAACTGACTTGCAACTCATTGTCTAATAGTGACATGTACTGTTTCTGAAACTCAGCAAAATGGGAAAGAGGAAGACATTTCTACAGAAGTTCTGATGGCTATCTTGTACTAAAATGATCAGGAAATAGGATTTAAACCACCCAGCTTAATATAATCTCTGTCTAAATCCATAAAAATGAAAGGACTAGCTGCCTTTTTTTTTTTTTTTTTTGTCATCTGTTATTAAAATAGACACAGGATATGCTAGCAGCTTTCTATAAAATCACATGAGATTTCCCAAAGGGAATATTGCAGCATGTAAGCTGTATCACCCAAATGTTAAAATAAACATAACAAAACCCTTCCCAAGAGTGCATTTTCCGTAATGAATATTGCATTAGATGTGATACAAAGAAGAGACAAGTAAAACAGAAGGGTTTTTTTTGTTTGTTTTGGTTTTTGCTTGTTAGCTTGCTATTCAGAAAGAAAAGAAAAGAAAACACAGAAATTTTATACCCTGACTGAACATTATGCTGCATCTTATAGATATTTTGCACTGAATACTATATTTAATTTTTTAATTTAATTCACACAATATTTACTGTATTTACCTTCACTTTACTTGTTTCTTCCATTTTCTATCCACTTTGTGTGGAGTATGTAGTATACAGATGAGACCATCTACCACTTTAGGTTTGTACAGTATTCAGTTGTACAAGGAGTCATGTAATAATTACTGTTGCCATTTGAGGTGAGTTTAATAGCCTGCATTTGTTCATCTACCAGGCTGAAGTGCCAAAATGAGACAGACAAGCAAGCACTGCATTGCTTATCCACAAGAAGCATGACATGTTTCCATGTGTATCCAGGAGCAAAACAGTAAGTAACATGTCCATTTATTTTGGAAAAAAAAAAAAGTAATAAAAATTGGGGCACCTAGTGCTTATATGTGTCTCTAGAGTTAAATGACAGCTGAATGGAAGCGATAGGGCTGCCACTTTGAATCCTTTACTTGAATTTCATTAACTCCCTTTATGTGGATTAACCTCCAATTTATTTTTCTTAACCTCTTTGTGTTCCTCACTAGTAAGGCCTGAAATATAGTTATCCTGTGGTATGTTCATTTAACGGAATGAAGATCGAATCTTTGTGTCAACCTGGAAGTGCTAATCAAAACAAGCATTAATCATCTTCAGAGAGCTGTTGTGGAGAACATTTTCACATGGATTTACTTCTCTAATTAAGCTGCCTAGCTGAGACACCTCAGTTAGAGGAACATTGTTAGGTAGTCCCCCTCTGTAGTCAGTGAAGAGAGACAGGCCACACAACAGGGCAATTCACATTGATGAAATCAGTGGTTTGAAACAGGGTCTTCTCTCTGAGAAGACTATCAATCAGAAAGGAATGTATTTTTCATTAAAATCAACTCTATAATGGACTAGCTTCCATATCAGTAAATTGAATACGTTCATAAGTGCTTTATTATCTCAGGAATAAAAGGTATGACAAGAAAAATTACTGCTTTACAATATATACCAGCAAACAATTTCTTGCTGTGAATTATGCTTCCATTTAAGTACAGAGCTGATAGCCAATTCTGAGATTCAGTTGGATGAAAATAGCTTTTACCTTATATCCTAATCTTGATATGTAAATTTGAAGTAATTCTTATGACTAATCACCATATTCAAAATATGAAATCTATGTCTTTATGAGGTTCAGCTTGTATTCCTGCTTTCATCTGAATCCACAATGACAAAGTAATGTCATGCACTGACCTGTGGTCATCAGACTGTCTAGAATGACTAGCAACAACTGAAAAAGCTCTCTGGCTTTGGAATATGGTAAAGTATTACCCAAATGACTGAAACCTCTAGATCTACTGGACCATTTTTTTCACATTAAAAAAAAAAAAAGTTGTCATATCTGATTACGTATCTAAGAACTAAGGCACAGTGCTGTAGATCATTTTTTAATTATTTAATGTGTTAAAAAGAGATATTATTATTTGTGATTGATCTTCCTGGAAAGCTTGAATAGTTCTTTTATAGTAAAGTCTTTTATTTGCATCATTCTGATGCACCAGTTCTCATGCTGCAATTCTGGGGGAAAATAAAAAATAAAAACAAAACAACAGGAATGGCAACAGCCTAAGGTTCTTTGGTTGAAAAAAATGTTATTTTGTTGTTTGTTTACTATTTGCAAAGGTGATCATATCCACCCAACAAACTAAGATATTTCCACACAAAATAGAACATTATACTAGATTTTGCTCTATAAATATATGTTTTAAACTCTTGATACAGGCTTCCAGGATGAGTCAAATGTTGCTATACCTTGCCTTAGGTTTTTCCTTCTGTTTAGTTTCTAACTTCCGTCTATGACAACAAGCATAAAAATGATGTACACTACTGATTTCCTCCTGCTTAGCGCTTTTCCTTTTAACTGTGTAATCCACATGGAAAGTGCTCATACTACAGAAAGCATAAACTTGCTTGTGATATTGAAGGAAAAACTACATTTAAAAACAGCAGTGTTGTTATTCATTCTGGTCCACCTCCAGATAAATAACCACCTTTGTAGAGGTACTAAAATAACCAAGGCTAAAATTTACTTTTAATATACTCTATGAGATCCTTCAGTAACTATGACCAAAAACAAACAAACAAAACAAACAAAACAAAAAAAAACCACTAATAATTTCCTGAACTGTTTGACAGCTTTTAGATGAGTTAATGATTCTCTATAGAGAAGCAACCAAAAGATCAGGATTATGAACAGAGAGTTGGAAAAAAACGAATGGAATAATAAGATTAAAATAACTGGAAATAGAGGATAGTTGAACATTTTCAAACAATAGTTTCACATTAAGCCTCATCTACAATTCCAAGTTTTAAATTTTACAGTTCTTGCAAATTCCCAAGTCAATGTTTTTTTTTTCTTTTGCAGGTTTTGTTGAATAAAATGTACCTCATTTTCACTAGAAGATAACTGTAGCTTCATTCTTCCTAGCTAATATAAAAATTGCCACAAACAATAAAAGAATAGCATTTTTACCAAACAACCTTCCTTTTAAGACATCTAGAAAATAATGATCTGCTCCCATGGAAGACTGATCCAGGTCATGCAGTTTGTCACAAGTTTGACTCAAGGTATTTTGGAAACTGTGGTGCGCCTAAGAACCTAGGGAAACAGAGAAGTAGTAGGCAAATGTGTCTGGATTGTATTTATTTTTTTTTGCTTCCCAATAGCAAAGAGTTGATAGGAAAGCAGGCCCTGTATGGACTTGTGAAAGACTGGGGAAAAGAAGATTGGAAAAGAATTATCTTAGATTTTCTGTTGAAGGAAAGCGAAATGAAAGGCAGAAATCAATTGGGAAAGTCATTTCAAATATGTGAGCTAAGCTGGGACTGGTTAGGGGTAATAGAGAAGAGTCTGTGAGAGCAGAAGTGTAGAAACCTGATACGTGGGAAGTAGTACTGTTGGAAAGGTCTGCAATGAGGTGATTAAAATTGTTCTTCTAGATGAACTGGTGCCATACAAAGCTGAAAAAAACAGTGGATAAAATGGGTACCTTAGATCACTGAAAACAAACAGGAAAACAACTAATGACTGTTCACATTGCTGTGTAGTGTAGGAGAATTCATAGAATTTTACTTGGGAAAACCACTTTTTTGTTTTAGATTGTTTTGGCTATATTGCAGTTTTCACTAAAGCAGGAAGTAACTAAGCTCTTGAAAGACCTGATTAATTGAGAGTTCTCCTGTTTGTAAAACAGAAATGCAAGGTAGTCTCATTCAGTATCAGTAGAGTCAGCTGCTGGAAGCAATACATCCTGCCACAATACATCCTGCCATTTATAACACACAGAGAATGAGAAGTAAGGCTTTGGAAATTACATCTTCCTGCTGCCAATAGAAGAAAACTAGATTACTGATTGAGATGCAATCAATAACTGAACATTAGATGAGATGAATCTGATCATTAAGATGTTTATGGAGTAAACACAAAAGATTTTAAGATGTTTGCCAGATTAGGCTCTGAAAACTGCACGTTAAGTTATTGCTATGTATCTGTTAATGCTGAAGCAATATAAATATAATGCCTAACCAAGTAAGGTATTCCAGCATACTAGATATGTTACATAACTATATATATAGGTCACAAGTAATAAGAAACAGTCTGCTTCCAAGGGAAAAAAAAAAAAAAAAAAAAGGCTGTTGTGCCTAAATCTGATAGCTGTTATTCATCATCTACCTTTTGTACTGAAGGAATTAAAAGATTAAAAGTAGGAATAAGAAATTAGAGGCTCAGTATTGCTAGGATGCTTATGTGATTTTAGCAACAATAAGTTTTAAAGCTTAAAACTGGTTTGTTCTTGTTGCTCAGTTGCAGTGTTCTGTAAGGCTAAACTTAAACAAACAAACAAAACCCAAAGGAATAATTATAATTTTTTTAATGATCCAACTTTGAACTTGAGGGGGAAACGGCAAATCCTCACCTTGCCTCCTCAGCTTTTAGTCATGACACTATGGCAGAAATTCTAGATGTGCAGTAACTCAAGATCCCACATACCCTGCCTAGGTACTATTTAGCTTGAAAATCCTGCAAGTAAGGCAAAAAAAGCTGGGTCACCTCAACTTTATGAAAGGAAATATAAAGAAGATAACACTCATGAGGATTCTGGTATTAATTATTTTGAGCATATAATCAAAATCTTAGTTCCCCCAAAAGAAAATATGTGAGACGCATGAATTTAGCTAAATTGAACTGCAGTGCAAGCTGTTCACGCATTAAAGGCCTGGAGGCCTGGACAGACTAGAAAAGTTGAGCAATGCTTGCTCTTCGTGATGAGGATGAAGCCTTGCAATATCAACTGTACTAATAAATACTTGGTTACAACATCTTGTTCTGTGATAATCAAGGTCCAAATCTCTCAATTTTGGTTCTACAATAAAGAGCTTACAAATTTGAGGGAACCATAAATGTTGCTTCTTACCTGAAAACTCTTGAAAGAAACAAATTAGTTCTATCTATTAAACCAAATAAAATTATGTCAAATGCTTCAAGATAAGAAATTAGTCATTTCTGAAATATGCTTTATCTACAACGCTGTTTCTTCTCCTGGGTATACAGCTCCATGATTTTCTTTTCAAACGTGATTTAGAAAAAAAATAGTAGAAAAAATCAGCACATTTTCTCATGCTTTTTTATATTAAGTGATTTTTTTTTATATTGTTTCCTTTCTTCTGTAAGGAATGTTCTTCATAAAATAAACATAAAATATAAAATCATGAATCTGCCATATTCTCTACGAATTTATTTCAACATTTCAAAAGGCCTACAAGATTCATACTAAGATTGGAAATCGGTCTTTCTTCTTCTTCTTTTTTTTTTCCCATTAAACAATTGTTTCAAATATATTAATTCTGGTAATTTTACTAAAAACAGTAAAAAAAAAAGATGTTTTTTTCCATCTATAAAGGATTCTGTGAAGTAGCTTATGACACACAAAGATCAAAAATAAAAAGGCAAAAAAAATGAGAGAAATTTGTTGATTCTGGAATATTACATCTGGTAACGAACATCGAAATCTTATTTAGATTACCTGGAGAGGTTTTAGAGAAAACCTATGTATGTACTTATTGAAAAGCAGACTCTACATTCTTGGAGCACCGTTCATTAAATTTATCAAAAAAATCTACGTAGAATACATATTAAGAAGAAGTGGAAGAAGGAAAATTATAATAAGAGCCAATCACTGGAAAAAGAAATAAGACAAATTAATATGAGTAATAAGGAAGAATAACTTTTCATTGTAATCAGGATTAGCCACTCAAAAAACCACAATGCATTTTAATGGGATCACCTTCAGTGAAAATTTTTCACCTCTGTTTGGCAATGTTTCTGATGATATGTTGTACTTGATATAACAGTATGTAAAAGGAGCGTGTATGCTCTTTTAAGGGTATAAGGTCCAGGACCTTTTCCAAGGCCACATGGGATAATAGGAAAGGGAGGCAGTGACGTGAACTGAGTCTGGTCAGTCACAATAATTTCTGAGTGCATGTGAGAATGTAGGAGTGTTTTCTACAGCAGCGTTATCCGTTTGAGGACTTCTAAGATGATAGACAACAACCACATACAAACCTCATGGTCTCACTAATTGGTGGGCTATCAAACTACAGGCACTTTTTTCAGGAAGATCAACACGGACTTTGCAGCTGGTAAGATCATGAACCAGGGGGCTCTGGACTGGGAGGGTGCAGAAAATGCAGAGCTCTGCTGCAGGTGTGCAGGGGGGAAGGGGAGCAGGAGGAACAAAATGGAGGATCGGTAGACAATGGTAGAAAAGGACTGTTTGTGTGTAAAACAGGGCTGGTCAGTATGCTTGCTACTGATGTCCTATCTTCTTCTATTTCCTCCTTAAACCTTTTCTTACTTCTCCCTTCTTTTATTTGCACTTTCTCCTGTGTGTATGTGCAAGGACAACATGCCTGCTACTGGTGAGACCTGTGTGTGTGAGCGAAATTGTCCCCTGCAAGTGGGGTCATGTCTGTGGGTGTAGGCCTGTGGGATGTGGTGCCTGTTACTGGAGCAAGTGGGGGTCTTGGCATCAGTAGTTTGGGGGGAGAAGGGGAAGGGATTGCTATCTTAATCTGAAAGTGTCCTACAGACTTTGTGCCTGGAGCCAGTTACTGGGGATCACTGTGAGTGAACTGGATGCCAGCTACTGGAGTCAGACTGGGGGTGTGGGTACCCCCAGCCTGTGCTGTCAGCTAATGGTGCAGGTGAGGGCCTTTGGTGTTCCCAAAACAGCTACTGGGGTAAAGGAACCAGCATGAGTGAGGTGAGGGCAGGAGACCCATGAAGGAGATGAGGGGGCCTGTGATACAGGCAGGGGTGCTGGATAGACAGAGGGGCCATGACAGGTACTCGAAGGATCCACAAATACATTGTGTGTTTGTGAATCCAGAGCATGCTGTGTGTGTGACTGCACCAGTGAACTTCCATCTCTACTAGTCATAGAGGAGCAAGGGTCTCAGCTGTCTACGGCTATGTTTTACCCAAGTCCTGTGTGTAGGTGCTGTTGAAGACAGCCAACCCTTAGCTGTGGCAGTGTGTGTGCCCAGCTGTGGCAGTGTTCTGTCTCCGTCTGCATGTCTGTGTGTCTCTGGGACACATGCTCAGATTTGCTGCTGGCTAAATCTGCAAAGGGAAAGTGGCAGCTGCATCCCCAGGCACTGAGCTGGGCCTCAGTGCCCAGACTGGATTGGTCCCAGGCTGGACCTCACTTAGCACTTGAAATAGGAAATAATTCAGGAAATTCCTGTAACATGGTTTATAGGAGAAATTAAGTCTACATAGATCACAACAGCCCATGCTGCCTTTATGAAGCTATAAAACACTGTGAAGGTACTAATATCTGTTAAGAATTACTTTTTCTCAAATGTTTGAAGCTCAAGGTGCACAAATCTAAGTGTCTTTAAGTCTCATTTTCAAAGAACAAATTGCAGTAAGATTTTTACTACATTAGGCACTGTTTGCCCTTTCTGTAGAAATTGTATAACGATGAATTCTACAAGGTACCTTTCCAATTTCCATTATATACGCTGTAGGATAGTATGGTAGATTTGATAGGTGAGTGCACTGATCCAGAATGGCAAATTCAGCGTTCCCAGCTTCTTGTTTATTTTTATTAAAGTGTTAACCAAACTGCCATATAAAAAGAAAATAAGGAAATGTCCTCAATGAAATTCTTTGTCATGACTTTAAACAGGATCAATGGTGCAATACTGTTTAGGTAACACCAAAGGAGATTTAAAATAAAAGCACTAGATCAGTTTTATTTACTTCATTTTTTTTTGTACTTCACACAAATTTGTCATCTAAGTTGTGAAAGACAGAAGAACTACTTAAGATACAAAAAAAGAATTTGACTCAGCATTTTGTCTTTTTTTCCTTCATTTTCTTAAAATATTACAGTATAGCCTGGAGTAGCACTATAATGAGGTATGTTACAGTTAAGGGAATAATGTCTCCTACCTGTAATTATCAAGTGGGGAAGGATGGTGGTGGCGTGAAGATATTTCTTAATGGTTGTTACTTAGCAGGTACACTTCCAGAAGGAGTTTCTGTATGTTCCATACATTTAGGCTGTAAATTAGAAAACTCACTTAGCTTTGCTAGTACATTTGATGTTTCTATTCATCTTTTTTTTTTTTTCTTCCCCTCTGGTATTGAACAATAAACAACTCCTCAAAGATGTTTCTCCTCCATGTAAGCATAAATTAGATCACCATAACCATTCCTGGAGTTCATACTGTTAGAAGACTCACCAAGAAGAAAGGAAAAAAAAAAAAAGACCAAAAACAAACAAGCAAAGGAGAGCGTGCTCAAAAAGGAGATTAAAAGGGTTCAATTCATTCAGATTATCAGGATGAAGAAGTAACCTGATTAAAGAATGACAGTTATTTCACAAAGCAGAAATATCAAATATTACAAGGACAATTATTTATTGATAAAAGCTGTAATAAGAATATAGAAGAAAGACAAATTCAAATAAAAACAAGGTGTTCACTTTAATGGTAATGAACCACTACAACAAAGTACCAAGGGGAATGGAGAATTCTTTACAGGCTGATGTATTCATCTCAAAGTTTTATGATTTTTGAAGGACACTTGAGGCTGATGGTTTTTAAAGCTAGTAGATGGCCACAGTGTTGCCTAGCTTGACCTTGTGGATAGTGTTAACCATAGGAGTGCATTGCAACAACGGATCATAGTTTTAATTATTAGAAAATAATTTATTTTTAAAACCCATCTCAATCACATTTCTAATGATGTAGAGTCTATCATAAACCTTGGTAAATTTCTGTAATGGATATCCTCCTTCACAGCTGATGCCCCCCAAAATGCTTTTTCATGGCAACTGCTTGGATTTTCTGTGGGCAAGATAGGGTGATGGGGCTACCTGGGATAAATTGATGACAAACGTTTCAATTTCTCACATAACAGTAGAGACCTGCTCTTTGCAGATAAATGATCACCCTAATAATGAGAAAAATATTTATTTAGGAAATGTCCTACATCAATAAACAACATCCCCCAATCAATAAACCAAATCTTAGCAGTGGCAGAGAATTCTATCTGGGTGCCCACCTAAAGGAAAAGGAAAAAATGCTACAAGTATTTTCATAATCTGGATGAAAAAAGACCCATCTGTCTGAAACATAGGTGGGTAAAATTCTCCCTTTTGCTTGGAATATGTTTTGAATAAGAGACAACGTATGCCATTTTGTCAGGCTTTAGGAGTTACCTTAAGATTAATGTCTTCTGGACAAGAGTGATAAATGATGATGCCAGAAGTCTTCTATATGGATGAAGCCTTTCATGAAAGGATCACCACTATGAGTGAGACTGGACAAGTTGTAGGATGGAAAAGGATAATATTGAGGAACTTAAAAGCTGCTATGCTCATGTCCTGGTTCCAGTTAGGACAGAGTTAATTTTCCCTCATAGTAGCTGGTAGGGTGCTATGTTTTGGATGAGGATGAGAAGAGCGCTGATAACATGCTGATGTTTTAATTGTTGCAGAGCAGTGTTTACACCAGGCCAAGGACTTTTCGGCTTCTCGCTCTGTCCTGCCAGCGAGCAGGCTGGGAGTGCAGCAGGAGCTGGGAGGGGACAGACCCAGGACAGCTGACCCAAACTGGCCAAAGGGGTATTCCATACCATCTGACGTCATGCTAAACAATATATAGGGGTGGCTGGCCGGGGTGGGGGGGCCGGCTGCTTGGGAATAGGCTGGGCATCGGTCAGCGGGTGGTGAGCAATTGCGTTGTGCATCACTTGTTTTCTTACACATTATTACTATTAATACTATTATCATTATCACTATTATTATTATTATTGTTATTATTATATTCCTGTCTTAATAAACTGTCTTCATCTCAACTCACCGGCTTCACTTTCCCGTTTCTCTCCCCCATCCCTGAGAGGGAGGGGGGAGGGTGAGCGAACGGCTGTATGGTGTTTAGCTGCCAGCCGGGTTAAACCACAACAGCTCACAAGTTTGTCTTTGGCCGGAAGTTTTTCTTCCTGTCTTGCCACTACTCAGTTTGAGCACTGTGAGCGTGCTTAAGTTCAAAGTCTACTAAGTATCTCAGAATAAGCTCTACTCTGAAAGACTGAAAGTTAAGACAATTAGTTGGAGGGAACATTCATGAGGGCGACTGAAGGAAAAAATAGCTTTGCATCTTGTCCTGAGAATCACATTTCTCCTATCATGTTTTGTAGTTAATGTTTTCAAGTTATTTTAAAATGATGTTTTTCCATTTTAAACTGTATAAATTGGATTCGTCTACTGTAGCCTCTTTCATTCTAGAATTTTTACACCTGACAAAATACTTTTACAAGATTTTTTACAAGATTTGACAATGATCATTTACAATTTTAAATTCAAAACCTTTTTCAGTGATTTTATCCATGCCTGATTCCAACTATGGGAAAGTGGCACATCTACTGCACTGCTTTCTTTCCCACTATCAGAGTGAATGCAAAGAGACCAACATTTGTTGTTCCCCATCTATCACTAATTTTAGGGTTGTGATACTTCTTTCCCTGTCTATAAGAGGGAAAGTCTTTGTGTGTTGGCTGCAACTTTTTCTGAAATGGAGAACTGATTGCTATAATACTTCTATATTTTAAGGCTGTTTCAGTACCTATGGAATGTGAATTAAGTATATGCCATTCATGTTGAAGTCCCAAAATAAAGCAGTTCTTTTCCCCCAACACATCAGGGATAAAGACTTCAGAAACTGACATTCAGTTCTCCACTGTGACTTGGTGGTTTGTAGGAGACACCATCTATTTATACTTTATATGTTAAAATTTTGATACTCAAATAGTCAAGATGAATTCCTTCTGAGATATAATTGATTTCAAAATGGGTGATGACATTTTTTGATACAGAATGAATCTCCCACTCGGTTCTTTTTAAAGAGTTCATGCATACAGATTTTTAACACAAAGTCACACAGATCATATCACCAAGGTTTAATACTACCCACTAGGTCATATCTATGCTCCTAAGTGGGAAATTCCTATGCATCATATGTTTTATCCAGCATCATGATACCTGATGAATAATTATGAATTGAATATTTTATTTTTTTGCCCTTTGTGGCATCTTAACCAATTTTGATCTCAAACACACTGAATCTATGCTAAGCACACATTCCTTTATTTAACTGAAAACAAGTTATAGTTTGATCAAAGACAAGCTACTGACCTCTTTAAAGGAAAAGCAGATGCAATTTAACAGTTTCTGATCCACTTGAGTTCATGGTCTATCATCTAATGATGTCATGCCATCACAACCTCTGTAAGTAATCATAGTAATAGTTACTTATTTTCTATAGAGAAGGTTAATCCAATTTACCTTTCAAACAGTCCCCCATTGTAGTTTCTTTCTATGGCTAGAACAAATTCTGCTTGGCGTATACGTTAGGTATTGTGGAAGCAGTTTGCCAAAATCTCTTGTGAGATTTTGGTCTGTTTTCACCTTCTAAATTTTACTCTGTGTCCAGTGTTGCAGTTCTTACTGAGAACTCCTACTAGCATGGACGTGGGTACACAGAAACCTGTAGACTCCCCTCTTTGAGGAACCTCCTCTCCTTCTGGTGAGAGCAGAAATTCTGTGAGATAACGGACAGAGCTAGAGCCAGCCATTTAATGGTGTGGATGAAGGATTTAGAAGTCACAGGATAGGGGGAAGGCATCTGCTGCCTCCATTTCCATAAAATCTAAGCAAGCAAAAATTGTGCTATGACTTTTAGATATATAGCAGTAACTTTACAAAAATTCTTACTCAGAAAATTACAGGTGTATCAATTATAAAATGACTTCCTAACTCATACCAATTTAGAATACTACAGAAACTTAGGCTGTAATATTTATGATGAAATGAAGCACTGCCAATACAGACTTTCAGTCCCATAACCCTCACAGACATTTTTCTAAAAGCCTCCATGATATCTTTCAGAACCCAAATACATATGGATAATTAGAGAATTTCATATTAGTGTTTATTCACTGTGAACACTAAGTGCTATTAATACATATCAACAATTTAAAAGCTCAGTCTTTTGAGCAAATAAGCTACTTTGAATTTTAGCATTTTTCTGTGTTGACAGCAACTGACCTTTATCAAACAAAGCAATTTCATAAAATTAAATATTTGTAATGTTAAACTCACAGCACAGAGAGGCTGACTTACCCAGGACAAAGCACTTTTGAATTTAGGTCTTTGTGTGGCTGATAAATCAAATGTGAAGTCTGAGGAATGGAGATCACAGAATCACAGAATAGCTGAGGTTGGAACAGACTTTGAGCTTACCTGGCAAGGTTTTGGTAGCAGGGGGCTGCAGGGGTGGCATCTGTGAGCAGAGCCCAGTGCCTGCCCCATGTCAGATCAGAGCCAGCTCCAGCCAGCTCCAAAAGGGACCCGTTGCTGGCCAGAGCTGAGCCAGAGAGAGGCACTGGTCGTGCCTCTGGGAAAGCGGATTGAAGAAAGGGGAAAGAGAAAGAAAAGGAAAAAAAAAAAAAAAAGCTGCTGTGCAACAGCAGCTGGGAGAGAGGGGTGAAAACTGAGAGAGAAGCAACGCTGCAGCCCCCAGGGTCAGTGCAGAAGGAGGGCAGGAGGTGCTCCAGGCACGCAGCACAAGTTCCCCTGCGGCCTGTGGAGAGGCCCCTGGTGGAGCAGGCTGTCCCCCTGCAGCCCATGGGTCCCACACGGAGCAGATCTCCACGCTGCAGCCCGTGGAGGAGCCCCCGGTGGAGCAGGTGGATGTGGCCTGGAGGAGGCTGCGGCCCATGGAGAGCCCTGGGCCAGAGCTGCAGCCCGTAGGGAGGAGCCCACGCAGGAGCAGGAAGACTTTTTTTTTTTTTTTTTTTTTTCCTTTTCAAGCACATGGCACTAGAAGACCTAAAAAGTACAGAAGGGGAAAAGGTGAAAGATACACAATATAATTATATTTGCAAGCATTTTAACATAGTCTGTAAAATGACTCGTGTGAGCACAACATAACCTGAAAATACTCTTGCTCGGGTCCAAAATTCTAGATAATTTTAACATCCATGCAGTGTTGTATAGTAACCAAATGTTCCCAGAGGGACAAGGTTCGAGCATTAATAAAAGGTCTAAGTGAACTAGAGACTTACACAAAATATTTAGGACACTTTCTAGAGTTCAAGAGCATAGATTCTGTAGATATATTCAGAAATCCGTTAAGTCTGACTGCTCACAAAGTACTCTTTGGGTTATACCCTTAAGCAGAACTACTCAGAAGGCAAGGAAGCTAAACACAGGCCATGTTCTATGGATCTTAAAGTTAAGCAAAATATCCTTATAGCTTCATTATGTGTCCACAGAAATTAAGAAAACAAAAATGCAGATTACTAGTCCTTAGTATCCTTCAACTTCAGCTACAATGGGCTTTCTTCCTATAAGCAGTACTGTTTCTTTGAATCAGTTATTTAATATTAAAAAAAAAAAAAATAGTTCAACAAAATAAATAAACAGCGACCCTGCAGTTGGTCCTTTCTCCTGCTAAGCAAGCACCTTTGCTCTCTGATCCACTAATCCTACACTGCCTACTTTAAACGGTGAAGATGTTAAACTTCACACACCCTGTGAAGTTTTCCCTCACAGAATCACGTATCTGATTGAATTCTCAAGGCTTGGACTTAGTGGCTGCACATCTACTAGAAGATTAAATGTACCAAGGTCTGTCTTCTATATTTGAACCTAGGAAAGAATGGTCTGCATCTGTTGTTAGCTTCCAAGGTGAAAAGACATGTCCAAACAACATGTTTGGAAGTTTCCTGAGTCTGATTCCTAAACAGCACCAGAGAATAGTTTACTGCAGTATAAAACCAAGCCAGATATTTCTAACAATTTATTAGGATAAACAATTGTATGCTAGTGCTCACTCCGTAGTGTATATGGGTAAAAATGTGCCTTTTTATTTTAGCTAACAATCCAGGCTCAGTTGCCTCCTTGTGGCTACTTGAAGGAGATCTGGAGCTTTGTTTAAGGCTGGGCCATCATGGACATGGAAGAGGATGTTGTAGGGGCTGAGTCTGTGCTTTCTGGATGACCATTTCATACTGCATAGCATGGTACTGTATTTGTGGAGTTGAGTATCAGTTTCTGTCTCTTTCTGTTGTAGTTCCAAATTTGCCTCAGAAATAGTTATGAAATCATTATATCTGGTGGATATATATATACACACACTATATATATATTTATGGTTATATATATATACAGCTATGAATAAATATGGATATATATATATATCTCCATATATATGGCTTATATATATATATATATATATATATATATATATATAGGCTTTGTCTTCGTATAAAGCATGAGCTCACAGACCAGGATTTCTTCAATATACGTAAAGACATCTAGGAGGCCTAGCTCCAGCTGACTTTCAGGTTACTTGAGGTATCCAGGCTTTAGGATGGGGAAACAAATGCATACTTAGATCACCTCATTTTTTTATTTATTTTTTTTCTGAATGTTCATCAGCACATTTTTGTTTCTTTAAATAGGTATAGCAAGCTTCAAATCTGCCTCCATTTCTAAACTGAAGTAGGTAATTAATGCTTTTCCCCACAAATTTCAGTTGTGCTAAGGGCTGAAGCAGACTACTGCCAGGAGGAAAACTGAGGGAATAAATGAACAAATTTGTTTGAGCAGTGCAACAAATGGTTTATGAATATGATTATCCTATCTTTTGGATTAAAGTGTCAGGTTTTATTTTTCCTAATGTACAAATGACTCTAAGTAGGAATTTTTCTACTATGATTTTGTATTCACATTCCTCCACTTCTGGGAGAGGAGGAGAAAGATTATTTAAATAATTGAAATTTCTGAGCTGGCCAAAAGACCTTAATCAAGAATCTCACTCCTCCCTCCTTAACATCAGAAGGATTAATTTTTAATAGCTGAATATGTCGCCAGTATTAAATGTTCAGTTCTGCCTTCTAGTACTGATTTACATACAGATAACGCAGAAAACACTGTGCCAGAAAATGCTCTGACAGAATAAAGATGTTTGAGTAAAAGAACCTCTTTACATTTAAAAATATGCATCATATCAACATTATATGCAGACCGACAATGACATAGAGCACAAAAGCATAAATGTTAGATGTCTATCTTGAAGACACCTACAACTGAGATAGTGATCTGGAATTCCTGTATAGTCAGATGAGAAAGAAGTTGAAGGACTACTATGGTGTGAGTCATCTGATTTTTATTTTTTGACATCTAGATTATAACAAAAGGAATTTTACCATAAAAATGCTTGTTTTCCTGCATACACTATAAAAGAACCTAGATCACTAATTCAAATGGAGATGACTGTCTGATGACTGTCTACCTGTCAGTGAGTCCCAGAACTTTCTCTTTCCAACATTATTCAAATTCTCTCTGTTTTCATGTCTTTGAATATATTTCCTGTGAAAGCAATGGATAATATAATATTAACATTATCTCTTAATGTTTTATAGGACCATTAAAGAATGGTCCTAGCTCATTTAGTGTCATGAAAACTAGGAAAAAAGCATTATTAAAATGTGAGGTCTCAAAATACTGAAGCCCATTTTTCCTTTTCACTTTTTGATTTCATTACTTTGCAACTGTAATATTTCTTTAACAGAATTATGAAAATATGAGCACAGGTAAATATTTTTCTGTAAATGTAGTAGACTAGCATTGTTTGTTGTAGAAATAATACTATTCCCTGACATAAGGAGTGTTCTTTCATTGAAGAAAGGGATCCTCAATACTGTACATTTACTTCAGTCTTTTGGACCTGAGTGTTAGTCCAGTTTTGAAAGGAATTCACAGAAGTCTCCATTCCCTGTTTGCTAGTTGGATTCACAGATCAGCTGCTGCACACCAAGTAGTCTCAACCCACACACACAGTA
This sequence comes from Anser anser, assembly GCF_964211835.1. Taxonomy (NCBI): domain Eukaryota; kingdom Metazoa; phylum Chordata; class Aves; order Anseriformes; family Anatidae; genus Anser; species Anser anser. The sequence goes on from NC_139722.1 coordinate 20,747,645, forward strand.
GGGACATTCTGCTGTGGAGACTGCATTAAATCTAGCCTGAAATAAAACCTATGGACTACGTAAGGCCTGAGATTTAAAGGCTTCAATTCACTTTTACACTCCTATTTTCCTGAGTTACTTCCCTCTATGGACATATCTAGATCTGTCACAGGTAAATTAAAACATATGGGAGGAAGCTTTTTGGTTGTATTTGTTTTGTTTTTAAAAGTAAAGAATATCTGTAGCGACAGATTTTGTAAAATTATACTGATGAGTTACCATAGTAATAAAATGTGTTACAACAACAGAAGATTTTGTGGCAGTTTGTATCTTGGGAAGACTAAATATTTTCCTCTTGCAAACACCACTGGAGATCTGACTGATTCATTGAACAACTTATGGTCATAAAATCAATGCTGGTTACAGAGTGTTACAGCTTTGGAATAGTACACTGCTTTATATTTTGGTCTTAGATATTCTAGACCTACTCAGTAATGAATATGAAATGTAGTATTTTGAGGATCAGAAGCATGTATAGAACTTTATAAATCATCTGCTTTGTTATTTTGGTAGTGCAACTGGCAGCATGTTTGTGTGTTGCATAGAAATGTAGAAAGTATGAAAGTATAGAAAGTTCATGTTTTCAAGAAGTTTTTGGGATGCATTTACCTTCATAGATGCATTTCTTCCTAGATGTTCTGAAAGGTGATACATTTCTGGTCATAAAATAAGCTTATGCAATTGCTAATGCTCTAAACTCTGTATATCTACTTATAACAGCTACATCATGCCAAACCCCCCTTTTTTGTTGAAAAAAAAAAAAAGCGATTATATAATTAATTCATCCTTCGTTACTATTAACTTATGCCTGTCTCGCCTTAGGTCTATCACTGTTAATATTAGGGATGAGAGAACTCTTGTTTCAAGGAAGTTAGAAGCTGGAACAAAACAACAAAGTAATTCAGCCGTGTATAAGTCTTTTCTATACTAGGGAACATCAAATGGCAGCATTCAGCAGATGCCACAAAGATACTTCGTACCTCATCCACCTTGTCTGAGAGCAGTTGCTCAGTACCAAAAGAAAACTTAACTCCTTTTCCAGGTGTTTAATTCCAGAACCAAGCTTGCAGATTCATCATGAGTGATTTGAGCTAGCTTTGGGCCTTAGTTGATTTCTAGGCTATTTACTGCTTCCTGTAAGCAATGAGACTTTTTGCTTTAGAGTGATTTTTTTGTTTTTCTTCTAGAAAGACTGAGAGGTGCATACATACAGTTGGTAGTTCTCGGTTTTGTTTTAACCGTAACTTTAATCATCTACCACTGAAGTCAATGGAAAAAGTGCCATTAAGTGAAGGATCAGGTTTACATTGAAGACATTTTGATGAAGGATATGAAGAAAATTTCCACAATAAATATGTCCCAGATAGAATATGGATTTAATCTTCAGTTTTATGACCTATACTGGGATTATTTTATCTGAATAATCTTTCTTCAGAATGATTCTATTTAGAATAAACAATAATAATATATATATAATATAAATCAAACAAAATATCCTTAAAAAAAGAATTTAAGATTTTGGAAATTATTGCATCAACTGTGGATCTGTAGTCTTACATTTAAGTCTCATGGAAGAACAGCTCACTGTGATAATTTATTATATCTTCCATATTTCCTATAAAAATGATCAATAACTATTATCATCACAATTTAATAACATAACGTGAGTTCTCAAGCATAAGTTATAGTAACAATTATAATGAGTTCAATGTGTAACAATTCATAAGAAATACCTTCAGAAAACAATGTAATTATGAAGTTTGTATAATTAAGAAAATGTGAAAAAACAAAACAAAACAAAACAAAACAAAATTTGACAATAGAAAAGGCACCAAAAGAACATGAAAGTAATTTGACTGTATGAGGATACATTTATCTGAGTGCTTCTTGTTAATTCTCTGTCTTGAATTACACGGAGCAGGCAATTTGGAGTAGAGGAAAGAAGAACCTGAGCACAATTTCTCAGAGGTAAAATGCAGTGAAATGCCTTATCTGTGTGAAACTGGCATCCATAAAAGGCTTTTATAGTTACTGCCTCATTTACTAATCAGTCTAAAATAATTTCACTGCCATTGAAGAGAAACTAACAGGAGAAAAAATACAAAGGAAAACATATTTTTACTTTTTATCATTGCAACTAATACAGGAAATGATTGTTTCTGCAGTGAGATGGAATGAGTGGACACTGTCTTTTCAACAACATTAAATACAGTTGAAGATAAAATCCAAAAAACTGTTTAAAAAAGTCTCATTATCCATTTGACTTTTGTCTTATGTAAGGTAGTTCAGAAGAGAGAAAGTTAAACTAACAAAAAAATCCTAACAACGTAGTTATATTGGAAACAAATGTTTATTTTCTTTGTAATTTTCATACAAAACTTCCTGGAAAAATGTAGTTCTTGGGACAATAGATGATTTTGTCATCTCTATTTAAAATGAAATATATTTTGTCAACACCTAGATAATTCATCTAGGTTACAAAGCAAGCTTGCCTGTCCAAAGCTCCTCTCTAGCTCCCTTTCAAAATTTACAGAACCAAAGTAGCCAGATCTCTTTCTTACAGAACACTTTGCAGTTTGCCTAAGTATTTGGTTTGCAGAAAACTCAGAAAATAGTCACTTTATTCCATATCCTGATGTGTAGACTTTACAGAGCAGTCTACCCATTGTATGGAGGGCTGAAAAAAGGAAGGAAGAAACACATTTTCAGTACAGAGACTCTTATTCAACTGCTGTATTGTAATCAATTGCCATTTTATCAGTGAAGTATCTAAGAGGAACAGAGTTTTCAAAAACCCTGATCAAAATAATCTCCTTTTCTCACTTCTTACGTTATTGTAAACATAATGCCTGTGGGAGGCAAGAATGAAAAAGAAAACAAAACAAAACAAAAATAAATAAATAAGTAAGTTTTCTGTAGGGGATTTTTAGTTCTTTATTTCACACTGACATCAGTGTGTTTTACCGCTGACTTCAGCAGAAACAGTTATAAATATTCAGAAAGGGATACACCTACCCAGTCTCCAACATCTAGACACCTTTCTAGACATCCGTTAGTCAAGAGGAGTCCCATTACACACAAAGGAAGAATGGAAACCTACTAAGGTTGATGAATTTGATGTATATTTGTAGATAAATAGAATTGCCCCTGGAAATTTGTGTTCCTTTCTGTTTACCATAAAATGGAACCAGATAATCAGATTATATGCAAAGGCCTGTCACAAATGTATATATTTTGTTCAGATTAATTTCCATTCTACTCCCACTAACTGTATATAGAGAAGCTAAAGCATCAGCCTGGAGAAGGGGCTCTATCTTACCTCTGAATGGTAGGAGAGGAGGCAACAAGAGAAAAACCATACATTTAGGAGAAAGTACTCAATATGATGGCTGAGATTATGCTCCTGTGTATTTTCTACTTTACTTTTACTCTACAACTGTATGTCAGAAGCTCTTTATCTCATGACTTTTTATAAAGTGTTAGCATTTCAGACATAGCATGAATTCTAAAAGTTTAAATATGAAGGAGATTGTTAAGGTGATTGTGTTGTAGTAGTGTTGATAGAATACAACAGAAAACAGACCGGAAAAGACAGTGTGGGAAGGGCAGCTGAGAGTTCCTTTCTTTATTAGCCAGTGCTGATCATTATGTGATTTTTTTTTTAAATTTATTTATTTATTTATTTTATACAGCTATCTATTCAAATGGTAAGTTAAAGAAAACAGGGAACCTTATGCAGTCATAACCACCTAGTCAGTTACCATTAGTTCCAGCTCTCATCCAAAAGTCGTTCTCTGGGACTATTAAGAAGAAGTAATTTGCTACTCATAAATCCTTACAGAGTGTATAATAAGGAATAATAATAAGGTAAGGTGGAAAGTTGCATTGAGATGGGAAAACAAAGTAGCAATATTTCTAAATGTAAGAATGACAAATAATACCCATTACCCATTTGTGGTAATAGTAATTCAGTACCAAAATTTTCTATGTTCTGATGAGAAATATTCATTATCCTTATCTATTTACTTACCAAACCAATAAACTGCACTCACAGTTCAGGGCTTGTGAACAGGACAATCTCAGGATCCCAAAAGACATTTATGCAAACAAGTACTTAGTCTCTCATCTCTGCATGTATTCTCTGCAACTTCACCAAAGGTCTGCATTGAATAACATGAAAGAGCTACTTTGCATCACCTCACATGACAAGTTCCTCCTTGTAGCAGAGCAACCCCAGGACTAACACCCAGAAGAGGGTTCTTGCCACCATGAGGCAGATTCTTTCCCTTCGTCTTTCAGTTCAGTTCTGCATACACTATTCTCCTATTCTACTAAATTCAGAAATGTCCTTGTAGAAAATTCATAAACCGGCTTTTACTATATTTATGCTTTCCTCTGTTTGACAATAGTTGAGACCAAACACCCTTTTTCTTTCTGGTGCTTCTTAGACTTCTGAATATACCTAACAAAGAATCTCCATGGTCATTCTTCCTCCCATTCCCTAACAAAAGGGAATGGAGTGCTCTCTACCCCTGAGGACTCTGAAGGTTTATGCCTATATAATTATATATTCCAAGTAGATAGTTCATAAACTCAATAAATTGAGTTGAAAGAAGAAAATGTATAAAAAATCGGGAATAAGTAATGTCACCAGAAAGGTTAACAAAAAGAGCTGGAAGGCTGAGCTTGGAAATGGGGTTTTGATTTCAATAAACTTAGAGTCAGAGAGAGAGAGAGAGAGAGAGAGAGAGAGAGTGGGAGAGAGAGAGAGAGAGAGAGAGAGAGAGAGGACAGTTATAGGAATAGAATAAAGGACTTTTGGCTTCTTTTTCTTGCTTTTGAGTATTCATGATTTCATCTATTTAGAGATAAAATGCTAAGTTTTCCTCTTAAACATCAGCAGTAAGATCTTAATTTTAACCAGAAAGTTCATGGCTTTGGAAGAGAGAGAAGTGCTCTAATGATTGTAGAATCACAGAATCATAGAATCATTCAGGTTGTATCCCAAGCACGACTCCTTTTTTTTTGAGTGCAAAGCAAAATGACATCTTGCTGGACTGCAAATATGTCATCCTGTCCAATAAATACTTTATAGTATTAGTTCTATTTTAGCGTATTGTCATTCTTCAGTTATAAACCTAAACTGTTAATTGCTAAAATTGTGTTGAAAAGCTACCCTTTGATTTTGTCACTACATGCTATGAATTTGATTGGCAGTGTACTGGGGAGCTGGGCAGAATTAGTCTAATGTTTATATTCCATTATACTGTCTTCAAAAGTCATAAACAGGACTTTTAATACATGTCTTTAACTGGGAGTTCAATCTAACTAATCTGTTTTGCATGTATTATTACATACAACCAAGGATTTTTTATTGTTAATGTAAGTCCTGTGTGATCACAAAAGACTAGTCCAGAAATATTTTGAGGCAGAAAATATTCTCATAACTCTTAATTGTTGTAATTAGGGTTCATTGAGGAAATTAGGTATAGCTGATTTCATGAGATGAGATGTACTATTCACCCCTTCTTCATTCAAAAGATTTATAGCAACAGAATATATTTACATTATTTGCAATATCCTAGTAATATACAGCTTACATTTGCATTTTCTCTTTGCTCTTCTCAATGAGCACTCCAGGCAGAGACTTCTCCTAAACCTGGTGAAGATATACTTAGTCAAGCTGTGTATACTGTTAATCATGGACTTTGTGAAAAAGAAAACAGACTGTTCAAAAAATAGAACAAAAATGTAGCTGAACTGTCTTCTAGTCTAGAATAGATGGCTCTCCTCAGCATTTTCTATTGATGAGTTTAAGTACATCATTTTTCAACTTATTTTTTTTTAACTTTTTTTCCCCTGCTCTTTGAAGGAACACAAAATTTGAGGATGAAGGTTTCGTTTGTTTACAAGATTGTTAAAATCTTTGCTACTGAAACATTTCCGGGTCCTGCACCTGGGCTGCAACAACCCCAAGCAGAGCTACAGGCTGGGAGATGAGTGGCTGGAAAGCTGCCTGGCCGAGAAGGACCTGGGAGTATTGGTGGATAGTCGGCTGAATATGAGCCAGCAGTGTGCCCAGGTGGCCAAGAAGGCCAACGGCATCCTGGCCTGTATAAGAAGCAGTGTGGCCAGCAGGTCGAGTGAAGTGATTGTGCCCCTGTACTCGGCTCTGGTGAGGCCGCACCTCGAGTACTGTGTTCAGTTTTGGGCCCCTCGCTACAGGAAGGACATGGACGTGCTCGAGCGAGTCCAGAGAAGGGCGACCAAGCTTGTGAGGGGTCTGGAGAACAAGTCTTACGAGGAGCGGCTGAGGGAGCTGGGCTTGTTCAGCCTGGAGAAGAGGAGGCTCAGGGGCGACCTCATCGCTCTCTACAGTTACCTGAAAGGAGGCTGTAGAGAGGTGGGGGTTGGTCTGTTCTCCCACGTGCCTGGTGACAGGACGAGGGGGAATGGGCTAAAGTTGCGACAGGGGAGTTTTAGGTTGGATGTTAGGAAGTACTTCTTTACCGAAAGGGTTATTAAGCATTGGAACGGGCTGCCCAGGGAGGTGGTGGAGTCACCATCCCTGGAGGTCTTTAAAAGACGTTTAGATGTAGAGCTTAGGGATATGGTTTAGTGGAGTACTTAGTGTTAGGTCGGAGGTTGGACTCGATGATCTTGAGGTCTCTTCCAACCTAGAAAAATCTGTGAATCTGTGAATCTGTGAATTTAGCAGTGTGACAGTGCCCCCTTTGCAGAAATTCTCCTCTTTATGATTTCACATAGTTTCCCCTCTGTTGTGTAAAAGCAACTGAGACATTATGAAAATTAAGACAATATAGGAAACAGTAGCTAGAAAGAAATAAAATGTCTTGCTCTAGATACATTGTGTTTTCCTCTTCTGGCATGATGGAAGATTAAAGAACCCTTTGCATAGACTCATTTCTAAATTGATTTTTTTCAGTATTTCCTCTTTTTTTTTTTTTTTTCCCCAGTTTATTTAAAGTGAGAAACTTTAAAAACTAGAGATACTGTCTTACAGTTCAAACCTGCAATGTACAGACTGTTGTCTAAGGACTGCTTGATTTCAACTGACTTCAAAGGGAATTGAAATTTCTCAGCCTCACACTGGTCCTTGGTTCTTATGTGAAAATTTTTAAAGCTGCCTAAGATCCTAATTCCCATGAGAACAATTAAACCTAAACAGCTTTGGGTATCTGGACTTGAAGCTGAAGTCCAGATCCAACTTACAGTAAATAAGCGATTAAGTAAGTAAACGATCCTTTCCTTGAAAAACAAAAACAAACATACAAAGCAAGAATCAAACAACTAAACAAACAAACAAACAAACCACCACAGACCTCTGTCGGTGATTTAATGTTTCAGATTAGGCCTTATCTAGCCATTATAAAAATACTTCCTTGCTTTTAAGAAAACACGTCTGGACTCTCTCATCATAGGTTTTGTTGCTGTCTCTAATGAAGATACACTTTAATGATAAAATTAATGCAAAACAGCAGTGACATGTAGCTCAAGTTACTTTCCCATCAAACATAACATAAAGCAATGTTTCTGGGAATAATGAAAATGTGATCCTCAGCATTCATGAGTTTTCAAGTACAGATGCTCTTAGAAACAACTGAAGCACAAACAATTCTGTCTGAATTATTATGTAGTATACAATTGCAATAGCTACTGTAAGCCCATTCAAGTCAATAGAGTTTCATCTGGGATGAATTTGACCTATTCTGTATATGATTTCAATTTTCTAAAATTTGTACTGTTTGACAGTCTTTACATAACTTTTATTATTACATTTTTTGCCTAAGGGATATGAGCAGTCTGAGAGGTTTGCTTTCTTTTTTTCTTTTTTTTTTTTTTTTCTTGAAGAGAAATGATAAAACAGGTGATTGCTCTTCTCCATTAATAGTCGTCCTTCCTTAAATGACCTTAACTTATAAAATTTTGTTTTTTAGATATTTTGAATAGAGGTTCTTTGGCTATTGTGCAATAAAAGCAGAAAAAAATGCCCATTTTTTAATACAAGGGAATACCTTCTCTTCAGGGAAGAACAGCCAAAGGAAGGCAAACATTACTTTTAGCACAGGTCTTCCATATATTTTTCTCTCTCTCCCTCCCTAAGAAATTGATTTCATTATCATGATGGAATACTTATCATCACCTAATTTTGATCGGAGACTTGTTCACTCACTGATTTGCAATATTTCACCTTCCATCATTTAATTGTTCTATTCCAAATGAGATTTAGTTAGTTATTAGGTGCAGAGGAGTCTCTGATGACTAATTTGCATCTTTAAATGGACCTTAACAGACCTTCAGGAATTGGGCAATTTTTTCATGACACCACAATAACGAATGTTCATTTTATATTTCAATAGAAATAGAATTTATCCTCTCCCTCCCCTCCTTTTTTTTTTTCTTTTAATATATATGTGAGATGCAAAATATATGCTATTGCTAGACATGAAAATTAACTCAGAGCTCTGGTTTACCTACTGGTCCATGTTGGTATTTAGAACATGAGATTTTATGTAGCAAAGTTGTCACGGAAAGGGAGAGAATTTAAAATCTAATTTCCTGGCCAAATTTATGCCCTGTTTACTTCCTTGTCCTCTACTTTCCATGAGACAACTGAAAACGTGACGAAAAAAGTGGATCAGGAACATGGCTACTTCTTAGAATAACTTGTTTCTTTGGGCAGGAAATCACCTGAAGAAAATGTTGCATCCTGCCTGAGCAGTTCCATTTACATGCTGTGTGGTGCAGAAAGTAAAGCTTTCAACTGAACTGCACATGCAACTACAGACAAGTATGAACATAGCATTGGGAGGACTGGACTTAAAGCTTTTCTAGCTACCATTGTAAAGAATGACTTACAAGCATGATAAGGCCATTTCGTATCCAACATATCTATATTCTGTAGGTTAAAAAAAGAAACGTATTCACTCAATGAAACCATGTGTGGAAGAAATGGACACTTGCCTTTAGGGCTGTTTATGGCACACATTAAAATAAAACAAGACTCCAGAATGCATCTTTTGTGCTGTAGAGCCTGCTGCAATAGACAATGGCATATTAGCTGTCCTAAATGCAAGGCAATATCATACCTAGGGCTAAAATTTATGAGGCAGTATTTAGATAGATTAGAAATGTTCATGATACGTTTGGCTAGCTGACATTTAAAGAGATATTTCATTAATTATGACAGGGCTGACATTCCCATGACTGCTTCCTTTTCCAGACTGTGGCTGCTTCTGGGTATGAATGGAAGAAAGTGGAAGACAGATGATCTAGGACAACCTAGTTTCCTAGCTATTGGAAATGAAAAATACATGTAGCTATATCTAATCTGTATGGATTTTCTTCCTTTCTTTCTTTCTTTCTCTTTCTCTTTTTTTTTTTTTTTTTTTTTTTCCCCGAGTACAAAACTGCCATGTATAATCAGCATCTGAATCAGTGGCTATTCTTTCTTTGTAAAGGTGGAATGACTTTGAAATGCAGACTCCTCATATTTCCTTATTTCTCTGCCCTGGGCAGGCATTTATGGTTCAATGGGAACTAAAGCAAGAGGGAGTCTGAGTTCAAATTAGCTAGGCTTTCTGCTTTCTAAAGCAGCATATTTGACTTCTTTCACAGTGCTGAACTTAAGCCAACTCTGGCCCTTTATGGTTCCTGAAGGAGTTTTTCCCTGAGCACCTAGTTGTTAAAAGTATTAAGCATACACCACTCAACTGAAGACCAGTACCACCTGTTATATAAAAAAAGGTTTCAGAAAACCTGATTATATTTAAAGTGTAATGCAGAAATAAAAACAAAAGACTGAAATTCAGGAGCTGAATCCAGGTCATTCAATAACTCCTCTAAACTGTAGGCAATATTCGAAGGGTTAGAAAAGTTACAAAACTATTAAGAAAGTATATTTTTATTGTAGAAGAAGAAGGGGTTAAATTTGGAAAGAATCTCTTAGCAACAAAGTTTTTTGATTTGTCATTTTGGCTAATTGTTTGAAACACAGTTTTTGTGAGCAAGAAACCTGATAGAGCCTGATTGACCAGTACCAGAAATGTGTCAATTAAAGAAGATTTGCGTGGGAAATAGTGTAGAAGTAATCAGGCCTTATTTATATAGCTACCTAACAGTGAGGAAAGCTAAATTTCAGGGGATATATTTAGCTGTACAGTTTGTGTAATAAAAAGAGTAGGATACAACCAAGATTAGATGTAGGGCCTGCACAGTCACAAAATGTCTCACATAATGTAGTACCATGTTCTGTATCAACCAATCCCAATGACAATGAGAGCCTAAAAGTCCCCTAATCTTCCTTTTATTCTTGTTAATTTGTTCCTATACATGTGGCTTATCTTCACTTTTAAGTCTAGATTGTAACAGACACTAAATGGTTATTTTAAAGTGCTGTACAGGCACTATGTGTGTGTATAAGGTAGAGGATGATTAGGGGGAAGAATTCAGCCCAAACGCTGCTGGTCTAAGATTTAGTCAAATCACAGGATACAAATATCAATAACTAACCTCCTCCTAGCCCAGAGTTACACAAATTGCACAAATCAACTGCATCAGAGAGTGCTTTTATTGAAATTATTAGTGCTGCGGTTCCAAACCATGTAAGTGAGGTTGCACTCTAATGTACATTAATCGCATTGTAATTGTAACTCAAAAGAACTCATGTGAGTTCTGATATTTTCTGTCCTGAACCAAATCCATATATTTGTTCCCCATAAACCTATCCAATATACATACCCCTCTTAATTCAAATGAAGAGGAAGATGTTTGCCCAAGGCAACCTGGTGGGTAGTTTGCTTTAGGACACAATATAACAGAAGAAAATTTCTCTTTAAACAAAGGTGTCTGGAAACTCAAGTTACCCACAACTTCATGAAAAAAAAAATAAAAAAAATCCCGCTGCCAAAAGGGAGGTATGCACATGTCTATTTCTGTTTAATTCAGGATTTGTTCTGTGGTCATGTCCTTGGTCTCTCCTAATCACTTACCTTGGTGATATTCCAGCTCCAGGTCTGGCCTTGTCATGCTGATATTCTCAGTGACACTGACCTTTCTTGTCCTCACAAGCCATCTAATTTTCTCAAAGAAGTGAGCAGGTTCATAGGGGCAGCACCAATTACATGAATGCAAGACAGTTAAAAAATAAAAAAATAAAAAAATCTCATTCTCATTCACATACAGAGTATCCAGGAAATTAATAGTCATACTACACAAATAGGAATTCACTGTATTTATAGTCAAGAAAATAATAAATTGTCATGAACCAGGGTGCTTTGTAAGTAGGGAACTTCTACATACTGTCAGTTTAACTGAATACTAACTGAGACTGTGATTCCCAAGTCAGAATTCCATTAAGTGAACTCTTAAGCTGTATTCTGGCTGGCAATTTTAATGAAGTAGTCTTTTGGTGTTGCACCATCTTGTGTCTGGGTACTTCTATTACTCAAACTTTTCTAACTTTGTAGCTGAACTAAAGGAAAAAAAAAAACACTCATATAACTGGTGAGAATTCTGTAGATTTTGTGTGTGAGAGAGAATTAAAATGCATATATCTGACATCTCTGATGGCAACTGTATTGTGAAGAATTTATGAAAAAAATAATGACTCACTGTCCTTTGTTCTTTAAATTCTACTTTTGTCCACCACTATTAGACATGCTCTTTGTACCTGAGAGAATTTCAGATTTTGAGAACCAGGTCCCTCATATCCCTGAATAATTTGAGTCAGAAACATGGGCAGGTTACAGCCCAAATATCTTCTCATCACTGGCTTTTTTATAAACTGCTGTGTTAGGTTCTCTTGCATACAGTTACCAAAAAGTGCATCAGAGAGATGAGGGGACCTACATTCATGGGATGTGCCATTGTGGCTTTCCCATATGTGCCAGAAAGTGTGCAGGTTCTCATAGCCCCTATGCCAGAGGCAGTCCTTTTCACAGAATCACAAGTCCTCCACTAAACCATATCACTAAGCTCTAAATCTAAATGTCTTTTAAAGACCTCCAGGGATAGTGACTCAACCACTTCCCTGGGCAGCCCATTCCAACACCTAAAAACCCTTTCGGTAAAGAAGTTTTTCCTAATATCCAACCTAAACCTCCCCTGGTGCAACTTTAACCCATTCCCCCTCATCCTATCACCGGGCACCTGGGAGAATAGACCAAACCCCACCTCAATACAGCCTCCTTTAAGGTACCTATAGAGAGCGATAAGGTAGCCCCTGTGCCCTAATTTGACCTAATTGTGTTAAAGGTGGGCAAATCTGGATGATAGTTATCTTCAGCTCCCTCTGAATGGAGTGTGGACCTCATGAAGAATTTCAGCCAGCATTAAGGGTGTTGCTGCATTTATCTTTTAAGCATTTCCCACAGGTATTCATTATTTTATTTTAGTTTAGTTTAGTTTTAGTTTTTCTTCCATCTGTTTTGTTCATAAAAGTTTTACTTCCACAGAAAAATAATATTTTAAAACCCATTAGAGATCTAATATACATTTTGCTTGTTTAGACCATATATAGTCTACTAGTAGAAAATTGTAACCATCTGAAGTTACAACTATTCATTTTGCATTCTTCAAACAGTTCTTTACCTCAATAAAAATAATGCTTAATGTAAACATCTTTCCAAGGGTTTCTGTCATGTGCAATAGTCCTACGGGCATATCTACAAGGTAGGAATCGAACTCATGTTCCTGATTTGGTTCCTTACTCTTAGAGTTTAAAATCAAAAGTGACAAAACTGAAGGAAATAATAGTATTATCTCTATATATTTTAACACTGGAATAGAAAAGAACACAATGTTTTCCCAGGGTCTTGCAAGAAGGCTTCGGTATAGGATACAAGACCATGTTCTCTCATATGAAGCATTCCTTAATCACAATGATTGATGAGCACAGTCATACTGAACTGCTTACAGGTAGTTTATGAGTGGGAAGATTGTTAGGTGTATTTGTGAAGCATATCTTTCACTATGTCTGAAGCACTAAGCTACCTTTACAAGAAGGAACTGCCACAGAGATGGCAGAACAAGAACAGCAGGATTTGAAATTATTCCTGAACCCACTCCACAAACCCTCAATCTGATATTTTATTATGAAAGGACTTAAGCATCCTTAATTGTCATGCTACATAAAACCCAATACTGAATGTCAATCCAGTTAAGCTGTTGTCATGTTTACTTCTTTTCACAATATTTATGTTGATGTTAATGTTAAAATTAGAACAAAAGGACATTTGTATGTTCTGCTATACAAAGGAAATTCATCATTTTAACATTAATATTCCTGACATAATAGGGAATTTTTCATTGGATGGGCATTCAGCATGATTTATCTTTAATAATGCTCAGGTGATTTTTAGTTGTATGAGACTGGCTGGATATAGATAAAATTAAAACATCTCATTTCACTTTGTTGAATTTATCCAGAAGATTTCATTTTAAACTGTGGAAACAGTAAATTGTTTTTAACACTGCAGGTCAGGACTTGTTGCCCCTTGACAAAGTTATATGATAGGTTAAAGGAGGCTGTAGAGAGGTGGGGGTTAGTCTATTCTCCCACGTGCCTGGTGACAGGACGAGGGGGAATGGGCTAAAGTTACACCAGGAGAGGTTTAGGTTGGATATTAGGAAGAACTTCTTTACTGAAAGGGTTGTTAGGCATTGGAATGGGCTGCCCAGGGAAGTGGTTGAGTCACCATCCCTGGAGGTCTTTAAAAGACATTTAGATTTAGAGCTTAGTGATATGGTTTAGTGGAGGTCTTGTTAGTGTTAGGTCAGAGGTTGGACTAGATGATCTTGGAGGTCTCTTCCAACCTAGATGATTCTGTGGTTCCGTGATTCTGTGATATCTTCTCCTTTAGTCATAGTAGCTTCCATCATGTAATATCTGATGAAAAATGTAGTCTTTCATGGACCCCAAAGTTCTCCAACAGTTAACCACTGGGAAAAGTAGCCTAAAATTGTTTTGCACTGTGAAATAATTTGTGTTCCAAGATTAAAATATTATAATTCAAGATGGTGAGAAATTCCATATTCAAGATTTATAAATTATTGAAAAAAATGATTAAAAAATTGTTAAAGGACACAAAAAAAATTATTTATTTTTTTAATAGATACAGCTGTGGCTTTATTCAGAATTATTTTGGTGTTTAGTATATATCATTACCAGAAAAGTATCAAGGTATTTTAACTGCTTATGTATGTGTTTGAGACGAATTAGCTTTTCAGTATGCAATAATCCAACAAACCAGAATATGTGGCCTTAGAAACAGTTGGTATCACATTCTAGTGTGTGGTCGTCTGAGGTTTTGATTCATAGAAGTAATGATGCTGAGTACTGCTGGATCCCTGTACAACGTTGGAAGACAGCTTTTGTTTGGGGCTCGCAAGAATTTGCTCACATAAAGTAATGATCAAGTTTACAGAAAACAAATCAAAACAAAGTGAAACAGGGTCATCTTGTCCTCCATACATTTCCATACCACAAGCACATTGTATTACGTGCAACTTAAGCCCCGAACAGTTTCAGTGAATAAGTCATTCAATATTTTCACTCTGTATTTTTATCTTAAGAATTTACTGGAATAATGACAAATCCAACAGTTCTTCCTGTGCTAAGGTTATGTCATAACCACCCAGTGAAGAATCAAGCTCTCTTCATTTCTTTATTATTTAAGGATTTATATATTTAATGGTGTTAAACAGACTGTTCCCTGTAGAAAATCAACAAATGATTTATGTTAGGGGCATAGTTCTTGCAGATTTCTAAGAAGAAACTTAAGCTGAAATCCTCAGAAGGAGATGTAGGACTTAATTTCAGCTCTCGAGTATCTTAGAGGCTATTTGGCAAACTGTACTCTAAGATGTTATCAAAAAGAGCCAGAGCACTCAACTCAACGATAGTTGATGCCTATTTTGTGAAGCCAGGTAGAGTTGTAGAGGTTGGTTGGACTTCAGGAAAGGAACTTAATTTTCAGATGAAAATAGTGCTCCATTAAATAAATAAATAAATAGATAAATAAATAAAGGTATTTGCTTATTTATTATTCTCAGGGTTTCTGAGCTTTTGACAGGTCTCTAAAGTGTGTATCTGGAGAAAAATGCTGGACATTTCTGCTGATTTGCTGCAGTTGTAAAAAGCAGAAAATCTTTAGTGAATTCAGTCCTGGGAGGACAGCTATAAATCTTCCTGTAGCTTTTCAGTAATACTGTAAATTTTAGACATGCTCACCAGGGAACAGACAAAACAGCTAGCTCCATCTGCAATGGGGGTTTCCAAGAAATACTTTTTTACTGTAAATTCTGAAGAAAAATATAATTATTTGTTTCAAATAAAGTTTCAAGCTTTTCAAATTTATATTTTCCAGTTTTTTGTCCATCAGTTTTAACCATCAGTACAAGCCGAACTGAAGTAGAACTGTAATTAGGACTCTGAAAATTGTTAATATACAGAGAGCCTAATCCAGAGACAATTATTAGCTGGGCTTCTCTCATCAGCTTTTTGGAGTTTGCATCAAAGAAAGGTTCAATGAGCATGGCAGCAAGCATGAGAGACCTGGCAGAAAGCTGGAAATAAATTTGTTTTATTCTTTGGATAGAATACAATGAATTGAGTTGCACTTTAGGACTATGAAATGGGGGTTGGGGGGGGTGGGGGGGTGGAACAACAACAACAACAAAACACCTTGAAAAATAGTCAGGGAATACAGGGAATATTTTGTCTTTTATAAAAGTTGAATAATTAAACATCCCAGCATCTGTGAAGTTTTGCCTTTCAGTTTATGAAAGCCATGTACTCCGAGGCAGTCATTTATGTGTAAGGAAAGGAAGTGCTCGTAATGGTGCAGTTTGATGTCTGTGAGTTTAAATAAATGCAGAGTTGGAGTCTGACTCACTCTAAAACATTTTGACACTGCTTGGCGATGTAAAGAGGGCAAGAATGCGCAAAGCCCATCTTCTTAAATTCCTTTGATGATCCACTTGAATTCAAAGGTAAATTTCAGTGGAACCATAACATTGCTGTTTCATGTTTGCTTTCAGTATTCTTTCAAGTAATTGAGCCTTACTGGCAGGAATAAGTACAAAAGCAAGCATTAAGCTCACAGGCTTTAAAACTAAAACAGTACAATGTAAAACATAATAACAATCTCATAAGAACCAATAAATAAAACAACAAATTTCTCATAAACTACTTATATTGCACAATTCAAACAGAAAACAAGCTTGTAAAAAACAAAAAATAAATCACAAATCATTTCAAATGATAAATGCAGTTCAGAAGGCCATCGGCACAAAGAAAAAAGAAAAGTTAATTGTTATTAATTTAACTAAATATTTAGCAACATTTTACCCGCTGAATAAGACTTAATTCCTTTTTACCTCTAACTAGGAAGAGATGAAAGAAATTTGACTTGATGAGATAGCTGTCAGCTTCTTCTCTTACTGTTTTCATGGTGAAGTGACTGTCCTTTAAAGAATATGCTCTTGATAGGGGCTTAGCTCTGGACAAATTTGGTTATGTTGGCATACTGTAATTCATGTAACTGCATATCAGCACCATGGAAGTTAGTAATTCAGATTTTTCTTCTTACAGCTTCTCCTAAACTGTTTTTAATTGTTTTCAATACCTACAGCATGTGAAGATAAAGACTCAGTGATGGTTAAATACCTTCATTATTACTCAGTACTCTGCAGAAAAGATGTAGTTAGAAGATTTAATTGATAAAATATCTTGTAAACTTTTCCATTATTTCAAAGTTCTAGTAATCATATCTGTATTTTAAATCTTTCTACAAAACTCAGAAAAGCTATGCAGTTGTACTTTAAGTAGATTTTTTTTCTATTGAAAAAAAATAAAAATGAGGTGAGGACAGCACAGGTTTCCAAAAGTGAAATGTAAAAGTACAGGGAAAAAGAAAGCTTCCAGCCTCACAGCTGTTCTCGACACCAATTCTCATTGATTGCAGTGCTTTATACTATTTTAAAGTTTTTATATAGAATATACTTTTTCTATTATCTTTCTATATGTACTTGAAAATCAACCAACTCTTTATGACTGGGATCAATGACTGCATTTGTGATACAAATATTTATACAACATATATTTATTAGTCTGCATACATAAAAAGATTGGTGTGTAAGCATACAAACATACACACATGCATACTGAACAGCTGATTTATCAGATAATTTTCTAATATGTATTGCCTCCACCACTTATTACAAGATATTAAGAGGGAAAAGTTATTTTATGTGGAAATAAATGCTATAGAAAGACACCAGAATAAATAAAATTAAAAAATAAGTAGATAAGAAGGAAAAATAAAAGGTACAAATATCAGAGGTTCAGCTGAGAAATGGAATAGTTTTGGTTATTCTTTTCTAAATCCTGTTACAGAATTATCCCTCTCTATTTTTTGTTTGTTTTGTTTTTGTTTTTAATTATTATGATTATTTGTTTTATTTGTGGTTAAATCCAAATTCAGATCTAATGTACTATTTTAAAATAACCTTTGCCATTCTCATAAGAACATTTAGGTAAAAGCAAAGTAAATTAAATTCCAAATTCATTTGCTATTTCTGTTACAATTCACTTGTTATTTATCACTTCAAACATAAAAAGCTTCTTGTTGAGCTGTTTGTGTTCACAGCCAAAAACTAAACAAAGCAAAAATCAAAGTCAGTAATAATAACAAAATATGCATGCAATTTCACTCAAACTCTCAGCTTGCCAGAAATATAAGTGGCAGGCATTATAACGTCTCAGTGGGGGAACACTTTTAAAATACCAATCTTCAATACCCCTTTTATTTCTACTGGTTTTATTGTCTGGCTATTTTTGCTATAAAACTGTACAACTAGTGCAGAGTACCATAGGTGACTGATCCAGTGTGACCACACATACGTTACATCACACAGTCTTAACTCTGTAGGTGTATGCCAGATATGCAGAGTCCAATGCTGTATGCCAATATATATTGGCGGCTGCTAAGATGTCAAGATGAGGACTTTTTAGTTAATCTTAGTGGCTTGACATATAATAAAGCTTATTACTATATTTCTGCTAGCCAATAGATACTACAGTCTCTTCTATTTTCTAACAAAATCTCTATGTCTTTCAAAAACCTAATATTCCTTTAATCATTAAAAACAAACATATTAATCAACTTAAATTACTTGGGCTCCTGAGAACTTACTCTTGTGCTCACTATTTAGATTCCTCCAATGCCTCATTTTCTTTTGTTGGAGAAGCTTATTAACACCTTCAAATCCTTCATTAGCAGCTCCTGGGAAGATTGCCTTCACATTTCTGTATCATTCCTGTCTGTTGATGCTGTTCAACAGGCAACTCTCTTTGGTAGCATTTCATAAGGGTGGAAAAAAAAAAAAAAAAAAAAAGAGGTGACTTTTCTAGGCTTAAAAGAGATGCAAATTTTATTATCATCCCCCCCCCCCCACCCCTTTTGAAGAGTAATATGCAGCTTATGATATCTCTGGATTGAAGGTGTATTTACTGTGATGCTGGTCTTCCCTCATTTGCTAAGTGTGTATATTATATGTTAGGTGCATATATATATGCATTTTCTCATTTGTTCATTTAATTTAAGCTTTAATCTGATTTCAATTGAAAATCCATTTTAAATTACATGGCCTGTAGTAGAACTCAGTGAATCTTGTGAAGTACATCAGGTCTCTCAGAAATCTTACTGGGATCAAAGATAGTTATAATAACAGGGCCTCTGCTTTAGGTTTGATGACAGAGTTAATTGTGAACCATCAAATGGCTTGGATTGGAAGGGACCTTAAAGATCATCTAGTTCCAACCCCCCTGCCGTGGGCAGGGATGCCACCCACTAGACCAGGTTGCTCAAAGCCCCATCCTGGCCTTGAACACTTCCACAGATGGGGCATCCACAGTTTCTCTGGGCAACCTGTTCCAGTGCCTTACCACACACCACCCTCAGTAAAGAATTTCCTCTGAATATCTAACCTAAATCTGCCCTCTTTTAGTGTAAAGCCATTACTCTTTGTCCTAAACCCCCTGACAAGGAGTCCCTCCCAAGCTCTCCCATAGGTCCCCTTTAGGTACTGGAAGGCCGCTATAAGGTTTCCCTGGAGCTTTCGCTTCCCCAGGCTGAACAACCCCAACTCCCTTAGCCTGGCTTCATAGGAGAGGTGCTCCAGCCCTCTGATCATCTTCATGGCTCTCCTCTGGACTCATTCTAATAAGACCATGTCCTTCCTGGGTTGCTTCCCCAGAGCTGAATGCAGTACTCCAGGTGAGGTCTCAGAAGAGCAGAGTAGAGGGGAAGAATCACCCCTCTCAACCTGCTGGTGATGCTTCTTTTGATGCAGTCCAGGATGCGGTTGTCTTTTTGGGCTGCTGAACTTCTATTGTTTAATCCTTCTATTCTCACTTATATAATTTACTTATATTAGGAAAATTAAAGTTTCCCTTTGGAAGATACTCTGTGGCAACTTGGGTTTGGACAAAAGTCTGGCCATGACAAAGGAGGAGTCAAATAACTTTTTCTCATTCAATGCATTCAGCATTTCTCTGTCTTCAGCAAGACACATGATAAAAGAAACAAATAAAAGCATCAACAACATGTTTTTTCATGACTGGGCAGTGGGTTATTAAAAACAGTTCACCTTCTTTAGCTTCTTCTAAATGAATGGTTAATCCGAGGAGAACATAGCTCTTGAATTGTGTACAATAACAATCCATAAATTTTAGATGAAGCCTAGACTAATTTTTCTAACGTAAATTCCTCTTTTTTTTTGGTATCCTAAACTACTCAGCTGTTGCTCAGAGTAGATAAAGAAAGTATATATAGATAGTATAGATAATATGGAATTAACCTATTTATTACTGTTAATCTTATCTCATTTCTTGTCTCAGGACTTTCTCCTCATCAGAATGGCCATCCCATTCTTCCTTCAGTGATATGTATCTCTGTTTTAAAAAAAATAGTCGGGGGGGGGGGGAATCTTCATGCACTCAACTCACATAACTCTTCTTACTGTTCAGTTTAACTTAAACTTTATTCTCCTACTTAACTTTTGTAGCTCTTTAATTTTATGCTACTTAAACTACACCTCTTTTCTGAATATTTTACTTACTATGCTTGAGCATACTGCATCAAAATAATCAAGGTTACTGTAAACTACTTACAGATGTTCTACAAAGGTTTATGCAAGTGTTTTACTTCATATAACTTAAGCAGTACTGTTTACCTCAGTGGGATATGTCACTATGCAAAAAGATAAGCCCATAGGCTTATCTTTACAGATCTGAAACCAAAGGTAAGAAAAAAGGCTTTGACCTTCCTGGATCTAAAAGTCTCTGTGGTGCTTAGTGTTCTAGTTGCTTCAGCTCAACCTTCCTTCAATTTTATAGTGAACTCACAAATTGACATACCTTGGGGCTCAGGAATATACATAAAAGCCATCCCTTCAGAAGTGAGCAGTTTTCTTTTAGCTTGTTTTGAAGACTTAGTATCAAATACTGTCTCATCTATAAATCTGACTTACCTCAGTGGAGATACTCTTAATGACAGTTTGACATGGAAGGCAAAATTTTAGCCCTCTGTTCTAGTCCCCTACTGGAGATTGATTATCCTGTATTCTTAACAAAATAAGCATACTATCAATCTGTTTTCACAATTGTACTTACTACACTCGCTAGAGAGCATTTCATACCCACACAAGATATTTTACTCATTTATGACCACATGAAAGCCATACTGGAAATCCATATGGATTTCTCTAGAACATAACTTCAAACTCTTTTCAATCAACTACTGAGCCTGGATGGCTATGGAGATGAGAAAAGGCTCATGGCAGTGATGAACTAAAATCACGTTATCATGAGGGCATACTTTTGATCTGATAGAAGATACTATATCAGGAAATAATTTATCCTGCAGGATGCAAGAGGACAGTACAATTTCTAAGAGAACAGATGAAGAGTACTGTCTTGATTCCATTTGTTTTATAAGTAATTGATGTGAAGCAGCAGAAATTTGTCACTGTTGAACGGTGTTCTACACATAAGCTTGTCTTAAAAAAAGGATGGAAATTTACATTGTGTAATCCAATGTAAAAAAAATGCTCAAAGCTAATCACAAATAGACATTATTTTTCAGGATATTTTCCATTCTGTCTTTAGAATTAACAGTATTTTTATGTGAAGCTTCAGAGATTAAAGCAGCAATTTCCACAACCACCTTCCACCAGCTGCTGCCCTAGAAAGCACCAATAGATGAAAATATACCAAACAGAATAACGAATGGACAGGAATGTAAAGCCATTTCATAAGGTCTGGCTTAACGTTTTTGTGTAAATTAAATGTCCTAGTATATGTGGAATCAGCTATATGCACCCATAGTCTATCATTTCAATATTAGTCTGTATTGGGTTTACATGGAATGATTTTGGTAATAGAGGAGCTGCAGAGGCAGCTTCTGTCAAAGAGATGAGGTCTGCCCCCAAGTTGGACACAGCCAGTTCCATCCAGCTCCAAAAGGAGAAGCCACCACTGGCCAAAGCTGAGTCCATCAGTGATGTTGGAGGCTCCTGTGTGACAACAAATTTAGAACCGTGTAAAAAATAAAAATAAATAAATAAATAAAAACCACACCACGACGCTGTACAGCAGCTGTGAGAGAAGGGGACTCTGCAGCGTATGGAGAAACCCATGCAGGAGCAGACTGAGCTGGAAGTGCAGCCCCTGGCTGGAGATGAGCCTATGCTGGAGAAGATTATCAGCCCACAGGAGATCCATGCTGGAGCGGTCTGTTTCTGATGAACTGCACCCATGGTGAAGACCCATATTGGAGCAGTTCTTGAAAAACTGCAGTCTGTGGGATCCAGTAGGATCAGTTTGGAAAGGATGACATCCTGTGGGAGGGACCCCACATTGGAGCTGGAGAAGAGAATGATGATGGAGCACTAGAGATGTAGCATTATGGACTGAACTCAAACCCTATTCTATGTCTCCCTGTGCCACTCTTTCACAGGGGAAGGAGGAGGTGACAGTAGTCAGGAATAAAGGAGTGAATTTGAGGCTAGGTGGGAGGAAAATGGTTTTAATTTTCTCTGTTTCTTAGCATCCTTGGGGTCTGCAGGGATAGTTTTCTTGCATGTTCTCACTCCTCTCTCCCAGCTGCAGTTGTGCAGCAGTTTTCCTTTTTCTTTAATCTGCTCTCCCAGAGGCCCACCCAGCGTCGCTCCCTGGCTCGGCTCTGGCCAGCAGCAGGTCCCTTTTGGAGCCGGCTGGAGCTGGCTCTGGTCTGACATGGGGCAGCTGCTGGGCTCTGCTCACAGAGGCCACCCCTGCAGCCACCGTGTTGTCAAACCCCTGCCATGTAAACCCAGTACAGAAGGTTTTACTCAAAACCTTTTCTCATTTTGGTGAGGGTTTCTGGAATCCAAAGTGCTTCAGATTAGTCATTTTTAGCTCAATGAATTGGCATTTTTCAACATATTTAATTTGTTAGAGGATTATTGAACAACACCATGAACATCACCTTGCAGACAGTGTGCAGTAGTTGAAGTTTTTCCATGAAAAGACTTGCATTTGGCTGTAAAGGTACAATCTAGGATATACTAGAAATACTAATTGCCATGAAACCTGTTGCTATCTAAACATAGAGGAGTCATCAGTGACCTTCACTTACTATGCCTTTAGTAACTAAATGATTTTAACTACAGAAATATTTGGTTAAATTTATATTAACTGATCTACCACCAAATTCTTTACTAAAGGCAGTATAAAATCCTTCAAAAATCCTCCAGCCACAAAAACATATGGTTTTATAAATAATAACTATTTTTAACAGTTCTTAGTGTCATGGATCCCTTTGGAAAATCCAAATATATATATATTTTCCCCAAAGACTTAGTGCTAAAAGAACATCTGGAAGGACAACACCATTAACCAAGCAGGTATCTGGGCCATGAAAACAACTGAGGATTAAGTGAAGCTTAAGCCCATTAGATATTTTTAAATAAGCTCTGAAGACTACTAAGTTCAAATAATTTTGTAGTTCAAAAATTTCTCAAAGTTTAGTAATAAGCAAATGTTTCAATATTTATTTATTGAATAATTATTTCAATATTTATCGGAATGCTTAGTCACTGTTTTATCAGAATGATGTTCCACTGTTTTTGGTCTTAGCTTTATTGGATGAGGAGGAGAGGTTGTATGAGAAATCCACCATTAACTTTGGTTAGAATTCAGATCCTGCTATGATTTTTCATGAACGACAACTGTAATGGTACTGACCCTTGAAATTTAGGCCCTTTCCCAGTCTTGCCCCATACCAAGTATATGTTGAATATGATTTCCTAGTGGAAGAAACTTTTCTGCCATAGCAATAGCATATTTACCATGGAATAAAAAGCCAGTTAGCTGATGAATATTCCCACTATCATTTGTTACCTAATATATCTTTTAGTGGTATGTTTGGCAAGTGGTTTATGAATCACTCCAAATCTAGGCATAGTTTGCTGGTCCTTTAAACTCACCTCTGCATTAGACAAGCATTAAAGTAGAAGTAGGTAATTAATCTTTAGAAATCTAAAGATTAACCAAGATAAAGCACTGCAGTGCTTAGAGAGATATATCTATATATAAAAGCAACAATAACACTTTAGGTTGTCTATCTGTTTCACTTAGCTAACAAACTGTAACCATGCTGACATGATTTACTGGCTGAAATCCATTTGTATGGCAAGACCTGCAGGTTGGTTATTGCTTTATTTTGAAGGAGATCTAGACTGTGGGATGCATTTGTCACTATACACCCCTTTGCTTTTTGCAGGTTCCATTCAGATTCAGACATTTGTCCTTGCTGCACCACAACTCTGTGGTAGTTCATCACTTAATCGGGATGTCAGTTTGTAACATTGTGCCTATAGGTTTATTGACTGCCCTTCCTGCCCCAACCTGAGAAGTGCTAATGTCTCTGTCTAGACAATAAATAGAAAGTGCTAACATCTCAACCAATATTTAAGTTTAAGGAAATCACTAACTTCTTTCTTCTAAATGCCTCTTCCCAACAAGGCTCAGGTTTTGGTATACAGATTTTTGTTTATGTAAACTTATAATTCATATAAAAATACCTTGACAATCACTACCTGTAAAGTCATGTGCCAAGAAATGTATGTAGTTCATTAGATCATGCTTGAGAATGAACACAACAGTGAACAAACTGTTTCAGGAGTAGCGGTAGTCTTGGGATAAGCGCCTGTAACTCTGGCTATGAGGTATTCTTTTTGAAAATGATCTATTTTGCGTGATCTGTAAACAAAGAGTTAGAGTTAAATTATTATTTTCATAAATGTAAGTCTGAACATCATTTCAGTCTCTCAGTGTTGATACAAGTTAATTTCTTTGAGATCACTGCCTGTATTTTCAGGAACACTAATGTAATTCCTTAGGATCATCTTCAGAGTTTTGTACAAGTTTACCTGAAACAAGGTCAATTTATATATGGTCCTTCTTTGATATGATCTAAGCCTGTAATGTCACAGAATCACAGAATGACTGAGATTTGAAAAGATATCTGGAGGTCATCTGATCCAACCCCCCTACTCAAGCAAGGTCACCTAGAGCAGGTTGCTTTTGAATGGCTTTTGAATGTCCCTTGCCTAGGCCTTCTGAATTTTGCTTACTATCTGCTTCCCCTTACCCTGTTCTGAAATCTAGATTTGTTAAAATTGCTATTATAACATGAGTTTATTAATGTAAAACTTCAGATTTCTGCAGGTCAATGCATCCTTAAGAAAACAAAAATATGAAACGAAATAGGCCCAATTAATCTTTTATTGTAGAAATAATTCTTAAAAAGATAAGGTGATACATACTAAATGTGTTATTGCAGCTAGCATGTTTAAAAAAAAAGAAGGAAAGAAAGAAAGGAAAAAAGTGGCAAAGCCTTAAGGCTAAAGTTTTTCATAATCACGAGCTTTGAAGCTAGGGGAAAATCATACCCATGATGCATTTGATACTTTAAAAAGGCACCACTGAGCTGGCAGCTGCAGCAGGCAATGCCACCCCTTCCCTGAGAGGTGTTCCAGCTCGGAGCACAGCCCTTGGGCACCTTCACCATGCATCTGTGTTCCTCCAGCCATGAGGAGATGAAGTTTCACAGTGAAGAGGCAGTAGTTCCAGCACACTGAACAAAGAATGAAGACCAAAGAAATGGTCTCAATCCTGACAGAGGTTTCATTTGTCACAGCTGACAGGTTGCACTGGGAAACCTGAACACCTAGCGTTAGTATCAAACCACAGAGACCGTGAGAGGTGCCCAAGCTGAGCAGCTCTGAGCAGCAGATCATTATTCACAAGTGTAGCTATGCACAGGCAGTTGCAGAAGTATTGGCTTAATTTCTGTGTTTCATTCTGTGTGCTCGTCCTGTGAGGATAACACTCGCAGAAAGTTTCTGACAATTAAAAAATGAATGTTTCTAAAGTGCTATGTAGGCGCAAAAAATCGCTGTGATTACTACAAAGCCTTCAGTGCCTGGGGACTTAGAAACTTTCAAGGGCTCCAGCTGTCTTCAGCATCATCTCTCACAAAGTGTTTCTAAATGCTGGCAACCAAAGAATGCCTTCCCAGAAGCTGCTGGATCCTACTGCAGTGGTACAAGAGCCTTGGAGTGGAGAGCTGAAGGAAAAGCGGTCTACCCTGACAAACATTGCAGAGCCATTATCACTGCTGTAGATGTACCCCTGAGCCACAGTGAACTGCAGCTCTGGACCCCACTCACAGCCGAAACATAAAAGCAGATAAGCAAAATTTATAAAAATAATCTCTTGGCCCTTTGTTATACATAATAGGAAAACATGAATTCGTTGTCCTTTCTAATGTTTCCCTTAATTGCTATATTGTGTAGCATGAAAATAGGGTTCTCTGAACTGTGTTTCAAACCCACACAATTATAATTTTAAAAGTATTATGCATTCATTTGCAAAACATTTTGTTAATGTTCTCCCTTTTAGTATGACACTTACAACAGTATGACGATCCAATGAGCTGTTGCTAAACACCATAGACAATAAGATCAAGTTGGTCTCAGTATAAATATTTCTGAAGAGAAAAAAAATAGAAAAACATAAAGATTGATGTATATATAGAAATTTTCACACACATAGACTACAGGCTTGCTTAATGAAATGTATTTGTAATTTGAAAAAAAAAATTTAAATGTTTTAAAGAGTGGATAGAAGTTAAATAGACAATGGCATTTTAAAAATACAATGATGGATTTCAAGACATGCATCATTTTGGAATGTACTCAACATTACATTTTATAAGTGATGTTCTTTTAAAAAGCTTGGAATCAGATCATAAAGCATTTCTTCAATAGTTTCTGAATTTTCTCTTTAGAGACAGAGATTATCTTTCAGAGAATCACAGAATATCCAAGTTGGAAGGGACCCACAAGGATCATCAAGTCCAACTCCTGGGTTCCCAAAGGGTCATACAAAAAACGAATAGGTCATGTGTTTGAGGCATGGTGCTGTGACCACTTCCCTGGGGCGTCTGTCCCAGTGCCCGACCACCCGCTTGGTGCAGAACCTTTTGCTAACACCCAGCCTGACCCTCCCTTTTCCCAGCTCCATGCCGTTCCCTCGGGTCCTGTCGCTGTCCCCAGAGAGCAGAGCTCAGCGCCTACCCCTCCACTCCCCTCGTGAGGAAGCTGCAGGCCGCCATGAGGCCTCCCCTCAGTCTCCTCTTCTCTGGGCTGAACAAACTAAATGATTTCATCCACACCTCATATATCTTCCCTTTTGACCCTTTGCCATCTTTGTTCCCCTCCTTTGAATACGCTCTAACAGTTTTATATCTTTCTTGTACTGTGGCACCCAGAACTGAACACAGTGCTCAAGGTGAGGCCTCACCAGTGCAGAGCAGAGTGGGACAGTCTCTTCCCTCGACCAGCTAGCAGTGCCATGTCTGATGCACCCCAGGGTACAGTTGGCTCTCCTGGCTGCCAAGGCAAACTGCTGGCTCATGTTCAGCTTGCTGTTGATCAAAATCCCCAGATCCTTTTCTGTGGGGCTGCTCTGCAGCATCTCGTCCCCCAGTTTGTACATATCGCCAGGGTTGCTCCTTCCCAGGTACAGAATCCGGCACTTGCTCTTGTTAAACTTCATATTGTTGGTGATTGCCCAGCTCTCTAATTTGTCCAGATCTCTCTACAAGGCCTTACCACCCTTGAAGGAGTCAACAGCTCCACCCAATTTGATATCGTCCATGAACTTGCTCAAAAAACCTTCAGGTCCTTCATCCCAATCATTTATGAAAACATTGAAGAGGACTGATCCTAAAATGGAGCCCTGGGGAACCCCACTAGTGACAGGTTGCCAGACTGATGTAATCCCATTTACAAGAACCCTCTGGGCCCAACCCATCAGCCAATCGTTCACCCATCTTATGCTTTTATCTAACTGTATTCTGGTCATTTTGTCCAGAAGGATACTGTGAGGGACAGTATTGAAAGCTCTACTGTAATCCAGAATGATTATATCAATAAGCTTACTTTGGTCAACAAGCTGGGTGATCTCATCATAGAAGGAAGTTAAGTGTTTTAGACATGACCTTCCCCTAGTGATCCCATGTTGGCTCTGACCAATGACTGCATTGTCCTTTAAGTGTTTTTAAATAACTCTCAGAATAATCTTCTCCATAATTTTACCAGGCACTGAAGTGAGACTGATGGGCCTGTAATTGCCAGGATCTTCTTTCTTGCCCTTCTTGAAAATTGGGACCACATTTGCCAGCTTCCAGTCAACTGAGATCTCTTCGGATTCCCAAGACCATTGAAAAATAATTGAGAGAGGTCCTGTGATGACATCAGTCAGATCTCTGACTACTCTGGGATGAATCCCATCAGGGCCCATGGACTTGTATGCATCCAGGTGGAGCAGCAAATCCCACACAAGTTTGGGGTTAACTGGGAGTTTATCATTCCCACGGTCACGGCCCTCCAACTCAGTTCAGCTGGGGTCCCAGAGCCCATCATGTGTTGAAGACAGAAAAAATCTACATTTTTATCTAAAATTTCTAAATATTTGCTGAAGAACATATTACAACAATTTGATTATGACATTTTATCAGCATTATGACAATTTATCAGTGATTTTACCTGAAAATAAAAGCACATTTCTGGTTATTGTGACACAAAAGAAACACACTCTCCCCACCCCCAAAATCAACAGCAGAATGGTTCCTGCTATGGAGAACTTATTGTCTAAAATCCATTTTTCAGGACCATATTCTGACCTAGATTGTTATACCATTAATTGCAAAATATTATTACTATCATTCTGAGGTAATAATTTTGCAAGTACAGTTAGCTAAGGAGTAACTTGTAAAGAAGTGAATTTGATCGAAAAGTCATTGACATTGCAAGGTTTTAGTGGGTCTTTTATAAAGTAAAGAGGATGTCCTTTATGAAGTAAAGAGTAAACGTAGTTTTGCAATTGCAAGAAGCAGGTCACTGGCTTCACAGTATCTTAATATTTAGGTCTCAGGACTTAACTGGAAATATATATATATATATATATATTTTTTAGTAGTGACTGCAGAAACTGCAAAAGACAGGATGGGGCCAGGAGGACTATTTTCTATAATAATGGTTTTTAACATTTTATTTTGCTATAGCTTAATGTCGAGATTGCAATAGCTTGGTTTAACTTTATATGGTAACAAAACTCAGTAAGTGCTATGTAAATGAACAGTGGGCTAAAGACCATGTAAAAACAGTGAAAAATAACTGTGGGAGGACTCTGGATCCTCCAGTATCACGATCACACTTCTTATGAAAAGCCTAGGCAGATGATGACTTTGTTGCGGACTCCCACCTGCTCTGTTCTCCTTGAGTATGATAAGCATCGTTGACCTTACAGTGCAAAGAACCAGAACAGTGATCTAAGAAAAACCACCAAAAATACCCAACAACAACAAATAAAACAGAGAAATAAATCTTAAACTCTCAACTGCATGGTTAATGAGGATTTTTTTTCTAATAATTGGGCAATTTGTGCTATGATTATTAGTATCATTCTAACTGAAATAATAACTCTTTTGTTTAGTTTTGATTAGACTACTAATAAATTTGTGGCCTACTTATGAAGTGTGTTTCTTTGTCCACATAAAGTATATGAGGTGAAAAAAACATAAACTATATGAAATGATTGAAGTCTCTACAGCTTTTACAGCTTTGTGATTTTGATAAAGATAGATGTAACCAAGGCATGGAAAAATCAATGTATGTCTGCCTTGTTCAACATTCACTGAAATTTCTGTAGTTTAATTAAATGGGAGAAAAATAAGGTTTTTTTTTCACTGCAGTCAGTCATGGCCTGAGAGCTGGTAATCAGTACATTTCTCTGTTAAAAAGCTAAATCACCAAGACACGTCAGGAAGTATTGCAAGTAAAGGTGATTTCGATGTGCTGGATGTCCTGGCAGCACTGGCAGTGTGGTACTTTCCCATCATTCAAAGCTCATATAACCACATTCTCGCAAATAACCAAGAATGGCTACAGTGAAATTGTTTTCAGTATGGGATGAAACTATTGCAATTTTTATCAATACATTATAAAATTATTAAATAAAAATATTTTTTCAATTTCACCACACATAAAAAATGTTGGTAGCAAAATATTTTAAATGGCTAGTATACATTATCTCCCACATGGATGGTTCAACTCCCCATTCCTGGAGGTGTTCAAGACCAAGTTGGATGGGTCTTTGAGTAACCTGGTCGAGTGGAAGGTGCCCCTGCCAATGGCAGGGGGGTTGGAATTAGATGATCTTTATGGTCCTGTCCAACCCAAACCATTCTATGGTTCTCTTGGAATTAAGAGGTCAAGTGCAAAGACCAAAGGTACACAGAAGAAACAAATAATGATAGAGATGAGCATGAAGAATTGTCAGTGACTTTGCTCTGTGGAGGCCACTGAGGTAAGTCAGAATACAAGGCTCAAAAGAAAATTGAAATAAAAATTAAAAAAAAAATCCACAGAAAGATGAGCTATGGCTTTAATGACATTAGAGCCTCTTACTCCCCTATGTTCTGTTTTCTTTAGATAATTTCTAAGGCATCTGTTCACGCCTCTAGAGTGCAAGAAAAAAATCACCACCACCACCAACAACAACAAAACACCACATAAACACAGCAGAAAAACATTACTTTAAATTACATTAGCAAATGACCAGCTCTTCATGCCAGTCAAGAACTGGGCAGTTCTTAGCATAATAAAAACTGTTCTAACTTAGATCCAACTCTCTACCCTTCAAAGCTCCAGCAAAAGCATTTTAATCACATCTTATTGACCTCAAGAAACTCCTTTTTGCTACACACTGGAATTGTGCCTGTCATTTTGCTAAGCAATTCCTGGTCAAAGTCTTGAGTTGAAAACTGGAAAGAAAAAGGAAAGCTCACAGAAAAAGAGAAATCACAACAGAGAAGGCAATAGCACGTACCCCGATTTGGGGGACAGTGAGTGAGTATCATATATTTTGCTACAATGTTTTCCTAACATGCAATTTTCTGAAAGAAATTTAATGCAAGTTAAAATCATGCTGTAATGTGCTAAAACAATTTATAGTTCAGAAAATTTCTCAAAGTTACACTATCATTGATATTTTTTTAACTATGTGCAGAAGATTGTATTTAATCAGCAACAAAAATATTAAGTTACCATTAATAGCTATTACGTTTTAAAAACAAATAATTTTTTCAGAGTATATTATATCCTACTAGACTGCTGAAAAGTGGAATTTAATGAAACTGCAAGAGAGAGCATGTACTGTTCCAATACTGGTGAGAAAAAGAAACAGAATTCAATTAGATGTCTTTTGTAGGAGTCTCCAGTGATAAATCAGATTAAGGTTGTGAGCCAAGTCCTGTCTGCAGTATGCTTTTTGGTCTCAGTCCTAGTAAGGCTGTGAGATCTATCAACATGTGCTGTGGTTGCCTCTTGGCCCATATGGTCACATTTCCCTGAATAGGATGAAATGGCATGTGACCATTTCTTGTCCTGAAGAGGAATTTGCAAAAAGGCATGATATAAATCCAGACTTCAGCATTACCCTCAAATTGACAATATAGATATACCTCATAAGATTAATATCCAGACAGCAAACTGCACTTTGGTTAATTCTCTAGATATGGAAGGTTCAAGTTCTAACACCTATATTGTGTGGTTTGGGACAGGTACTTTCATTCCCATCTCTTGGGATGGAAGATGTCACCCTAAGAAGTACAGAAGGTGCCGGAAGATCCTTGTGTCTTAATAAGAAGCTGAGATAAATGACTGAAGAACATGAATTTGAGATAATTACTTAAGATGGATGGAAGTAGTCTGTCAAGAGACATCTGCAGTCTCATTAACAGTAAATAGAGAATTTCCCCATGGAATACAGAATAATGATATTTACAGAATAATATTTAAAAGAAAATGAAGAAACAAGCAATGGAGCCAATGGTTTCAAAATAAACATTTCAATAAGCACATTTATTCTTCAAAGCCATAGGACTGATTTTCCACTTATGCAACGCTCCATGTCAGAGATTCCATCTCTGGATTCCTCAACATCTTCAAAGTAGTTCCCAATTTCCTTCCTCCACTGTTGTCTCAAAATATTATTTCTATGCAAACTTTTATCGCTACATACAATTCAATCATTTTTTTCTCATCTGATGCTCAAGCATCAAGTGGTGCAAACTGCTGGCTAAAATTATTCATGTGTAAGTATGCAATAGGGAGGCAGGAGAATACAGTAGCATACCACTCTAAATAGCTCCTTAAAAAGATACTAAAAGATATACCTTCCAATACTCCTAACATAATGATTGTGAGAGAAGTATGAAATAAATGATTAAAGGCAGAGGCTAGGTTTGACTGCTTGTACCACGTCACTCTGCATGTTTAAAGGAGAATATTGGGTGACATGAATCACCCTGACCCACCTGCTCAGCCTCTGCCAACTCCTGTACTATTCTCAGTGACAGCCTGAGATGTTGCTAGGTAGCCTGACTGTATCAGGCACCATTTAACAATTTGTCAGTTTAGATGAGGAAATTCCAGAATCAAATAAAGTTCCCTGCCTATGTATAATTTATCAGTACACTCATACTTAGAAAACCAGTATTTATGAAGGGAAAAAAATAATTTCATATTTATTTTTCATCACAGTCATTAACTAAAAATTCAACTTTTCTTGATTCCTAATGCAGTTCATGTAGAAGATAACATATTACTTTACAAAGTATTTGCCATGTAAATACTGACTTTCATTATCTAAATGACTTGCTGTCTTTAGACCCACATGCTTTGCTAGTGTACTGTAAATTTGCTCTTCCAAAATTAAGAATATTAATAGTTATCAAAAATGAAACATAACTATTTCAAGATTCATTTCCAGTATAACAGATTAGCAGAAGATATCAGCATATTAACACAAGTAAAGTGGCATTGTTTATCTATATTGATGCTTGATAAAATCTTATTTTGCCTTGTTATTTTTGTAGATTGAAATACCTACACTGACTTTGATTTTGGTAAAAATATTCTTAGTTTATTAAACAAAGAATCTAGTAACAATATAATTAATAACCTTATAATGCACTTGCCTGCAATTTCACTATAATAATTCCCCAAGCTCTTTGATGGAACTGTGCTGTCTCTAACAAACATCTACCCCATTTATAACAAAAATACAATGATACTGCAAGTTTACATAGTCATAATAAACTCCCATCCCATTTCATTGCTCTTAGAAAAGACATACTCCATCAGCCTGAGTAGAATCAGACTGCCAGAAATTTCTTCATGCACATTGGCAACCTTCCTTTGCACATTCTTCTACAAGAGTCCTCTGACACTCATGGAGATTCTATTTGAGTGAAAACCAAATCTAATTTAACATTTTTATTCAGTTTTGTCTGTACTGGTGGGCCAGCTAAGCAAAAAACAAAACCAAAACCAAAAACCTGCCAACAACCCAAACAACACACAAAAGGCCCCCTTAAAACTCTGAGGATATCACAAAGTGTTTTGGCAAACATTAAAAATCTTTCAATCTATTTTAATTAAGAAATAGACCCATCATCCCCCCAATCTCGTACACCTATAGGGAAAGGTAGCATTTTCATTCAGTCTCTCTCATAGTGAAACACTAGATTTGTGTCTATTTATTGCCGTTTGTATGCAATTGCATGCACATGGAGGGTATATTCTCCATAAAGGAGACTCCCACCAAGATGGGTTTACTTTTCAGTGTTGTTAGACAATATAAAGGAAACAAAAAAGCATAATCAAATGGTCTGTGAGACTAAAGGACTCAGAGAAATCCAGTTAGACAGGAGGTAGCCTGGTGAGCACCCATGGAGAGACTATTTGTCCAGGCTGGATTAAAGAACTTGTTTGAGGAGGTCATTAAGTAAGACATCGGTGGTAGACAGAAGTAGAAAACAATGGAAATATCACTGAGACAACATCAGAGTGCAGAGCATTTGAACAGAGAGAATGAAGGCAGAGCAGCAAGCAGGACAACATAATTGTGAGTCCCAAAGGGAACATAGAAAGTTTGAAGACGTCAAATCGTAAGCCAGGAAGCTGGATGGAAGACAGTTATTGTAGGAGTAGGAGAGAAAGTAATTGTTAGTGTGGTGCATTGACATACAGAAGAGAAGGAAGCTGCTCAGAGATAAAGAGTGCCAACGTAAAAAACAGTATGTGCAGGTGGTAGTGCAGGAGGGACAGATGGGGCAGCGCTACCAGCTGCAGTGTGAGATGCAGGGAGACTGGAGCTCCTGTATTTGCCTCAGGGACAGTGTGCTTTTCTGCAGAGGTGAGGTCTCTGTGCATGACACGAGACATCAAGGAAAGGAAAAGTGGATGGAGACAATCAGCCACGGAGCTTCAGCAGAGTCTGAACTGGGGGGCCTTGGTTACGTTCATGCCAAGAAAGGGGCAATGTTAAACAGGAGAAGCAAAAGATAAAAAAAAAAAAAGAGGGAAGCACAAAGGCAAAAATCAAAGTTCATGCAAAAAAATTTATCAAATAAATTTGCTATCAAACTCTTACTGCCTCTGGAAAGTGTATCCCCAGCGTGGTTGTGAGGGGCAACCTACATCAGCTTTGTCTGGCAGACATCTACACCACCTCCACTGGGTCTACACTGGGCCTCCCCAGCCTCTCACCTCTAAAACTGCTCTTGGCCTGGGCAAGGAAAAGCCTCTGCATCCACTAGAAATTCAGTAGTGCCTGCTGCAATACAAAGGTAACCTCTTTTACCTTTGATTTATCCTTTGTGTGTGTGTGTGTGTGTGTGTATGTGAAATCTCTTTTGACATAAAACTGGTATTTAAAAGCAAAATGATAGAATTTCAAAACTCCTGAAAGAGAATTCTATTAAAGCTTCAAGAATAAAAAATATCTGTCCTTCCATGTCTAGTTCCTCTATGAGCCAACTAACTAAAGGTTCAACTTATTTTGGCAAGACACATGACTATGTGGCACCTTTCAAGTAGCTGGGGAGAAAACACAAAGTGCAGTTGTGGAAGAAGAGCAGAATCTTATGGAAATAAATGAAGAAAAGGGAGATTAGATATAATAGGTATAATAGGTAAATCTCATATCTATTCCTAAATTTTAGGTGTTGCTAATTCATCAGGAACAAGGAATGCCTATGGTAGTGTATTGTTCTTTAAGCATATTTTAGTGTGTCTCCCTAGTAGCAAAGGAAGTATTTAACACTATTGATAAGTCAGCAAAGTTGTTTCTTAAACTAAGAAATAGTTTGAGAAACAAAGAAACTATGAAATTTCATTCTACCACCCACTTCCTACTGTCTTTTAATTCCTAAACAATTAAAAAGTTTGGGGGTAAAATAATCACAACAAAGTAAATTCTGGGAGAAAGCAGAAATGTAATGTCAATGTTGTCTGCCTTATGTAAGTTACAGTACATGAAATGAGGAAGAGAGAGCACCAGTTACAGTATCTGGGACATGTGTGATATTTTTATGGCACCAAACAGAAAAAGTGTGCTACTAATGACTATGTAATTATACCAATTTAAGCACCTTACAGTTATTTTGGGGATATAAAGCTTTAATTTGTGAAGGGTCATGCTGTGACAAAGAAATCAAGCTAGCAGCAGGAATGTCATTTTTATGCCAAAGGTACCTAACAGTCACATAATAGATATCTAACAGGTATACACATGTCTACTTTGTCATATTGACTTCAAGCACTCTACAGCTGAACTGTTCTTTTTTTTTTTTTTTCCCTTGTAATTTTGTACTTCTGACAAGCCAGCAGAAGAGAAAAAAGGTTTAAGTAAAGATTCTTGAGTCTGCCTAGATTTTCAATTTCACAGGAAATAGTCTTTATTTGCTAGCCAATTCTTTCACCCTTATTGCTTGTCTGTACCTGAAAAGGAGATATGAATCCTAGTTTAAACAAAGTTTAGTGATTGCAGCATTGGCTGAAGATTTCAAGGCTACTTTACTTTGGCCCCATCACTAGCTGCAAGGATAAAGGGGTGTTCTTCAGAAGTATATAGAAAGGATATGTAGACAGAGATAGAGATGATACAGATATTTTTCCATTATATATATATATATGTTTTATGAAATTTGCTTTTCAGATTATTTTTTTTCCACCAGAGTTAGTCTTCACATTGTACTTTTTTTATGTCTGATGGGGAACTTTGCAGGTTTTAAAACAAGACAGTTATTTAATGAGGAAATAGCTCCTGAGGGCCTGGTTCTGATTTCACATCTGCCTGCATAAATGAGGAGCATCTGCACTGAATCGAGAGTAAAACTAGTGTCAAATTCATCAGCAATGTGCCCTGCAACTTAAATTTCAAAGCCAGTTGTGCCAACAAAGTTGAAGAGCTTTACTTCAGGAAGCAGGGGCAACTTTTTAAATTATATTATCTCACTGACAGGGAATGAAGAATAATTAACAGTATGACCAGAACAATAAAACTTTATTATATAATATAAAATTAATATTTTAATCAATTTATTTTTCAATAAGCGTTATTATTATTATTATTATTAAGCAAATACTCATTTGCAATAGTCTACCCAAGCCACACACCAGAACAAGAGAGATGTAAGACGAAAAAATCCTCTCATCAACATTGCCTAATACAGCCATACTCAGTGACATAATATAAAGTCACCTGCAAAATGTAAAGGCTCTGCTCCTTTCTGTCACGTAGATGTCTAGATTTAGCTTAATTCTTCTGTTGCAGCAGGTCAAATTAAATTAGGTTCTTCAGCTGATCAGTATATTAATTCAGCTATTTATCTGTGCAATTACAGTATATATGCCTTAATTATGCCATATATATAATTAAGGTATATATGCCTTCCTGTGGGGGCTCTTCATGGGCTGCAGCCTCCTCCAGGCCACCTCCACCTGCTCCACCGGGGGCTCCTCCACGGGCTGCAGCGTGGAGATCTGCTCCGTGTGGGACCCATGGGCTGCAGGGGGACAGCCTGCTCCACCAGGGGCCTCTCCACAGGCCGCAGGGGAACTTCTGCTCCGTGCCTGGAGCACCTCCTGCCCTCCTTCTGCACTGACCTTGGGGACTGCAGGACTGGCTCTCTCACCTTTCTCTCTTCCAGCTGCAGTTGTGCAGCAGTTATTTTTCCCCCTCCTTCAATCTGCTCTCCCAGAGGCCCACCCAGCATTGCTCCATGGCTCAGCTGTGGCCATGGTCCCTTTTAAAGCCTTCTGGAGCTGGCTGGAGCTGGCTCTGATCTGACATGGGGCAGCTGCTGCGCTCTGCTCACAGAGGCCACGCCTGCAGCCCCTTGCTACCAAACCATTGCCACATAAACCCACTGCACATGACTAGTCCCATATGCCCTCTACGTTACTAGGTTTCTGTTAACTGACCTTCAGCACCTGAAATGGCTGCTAACACAAGATCAGAACCAGATATTTGTGATTGTGTAGTCCCATGGTCATTCTGCTCTGGGAAGTCCTATTCAACTATTTATTTATTTATTTATTTATTTATTTATTTATTTATTTATTTTTTCCCTCGGTGGGATGTGGAGGGGTCCTAGATGCACCTCTCATCTTCTCATCAGAGAAGAGAAGTCTGAGGAAACTTGAAGGAGAAATGCTGCATGAATTGCAAGGACATAAAAATCAACTGACAAGATGCTGCAGGTAAAACAAATCAAAAGCCCACAGTGCTCAAGAGCATTATGGTAATGACAGTGTCCCCTGTCTGTATTACATTGACCAGGAGGTGATCTGTCCTGGGACACTATCATCAGCTACATCTGACTGCAGGCAGAGGAGAGATCACCAAAATTACTCCAGAAATTAATGTAACTCTATCAAATAGAAGATTTAATATGGAATATGGAACTTGAGGTATCTGAGGTAATTGAAGAAACTTATTTGTCATCAAAGTAACTTTTTTTTTTTTTTTTGGTAGGACTCCAGTATAAAAACATTTTTAAAATATGTCAATGAACTAAACTCTATTATAAACTGCAATAAATTGTATAACTTTCCCTGCCCTTCTTGTCCATTGTCTCAAAGGCGATTTTGTTTGGTTATTTAACCAACTTTGTGGCCTACACTGAGAAAATGTGATAACATCAGTCACTATCCGACAAAAATTAATAAGGAGCATTAAAAATATATCCATAAAAATGTTATGCTCATCCAAAGCACTATCTGATGTTAAAGTATTTCTTATTATAGCAGCTATTCAAATAAAGGTCATGAATAAGAGAAATTCTGGTACTAGAATTCTTATCTAATATTCTTGAAAGACAAAGGTCAAAAATAAATATACTTTGAACAATGACAGATTGTATTTCTATAAATTAAAAAATGACTTGTAGCTGACAAAGTTTAATTTTTCCTATCTATTTTTACTATTATTAGAGAGACGTGATTTGTTACATAGCAACGTGTGAAAAATCTGAGATGGGTTTACACATGATATAAAGCCACCTATATATATTCTCTATTAGCTTTGGTTCTTTACTTACTATTTAAATTTATTTACAGTGGTAGTATATTAATAGGTTGATAGTTAACAATCTTTTCTCAAGCCTGACTAGGTCATTCTTCAACATATGAAGAATGCTGAGAATGAAGATACTGAGAGACTGAGGTGCCTTGCGTCAGCACAAAAGGATAAAATTTCCAGGTGTTACCTACGGCATCTTTATTTTTGAGAGAGACTGGATGGGATAAAAGGGCATGGATCTCCAGCCACGCAATGGATTCAGAAGGTCACCAGACGTAGCAGATCTTATTTTAATTAGCTGAGAGGGTATGAAAGAAGAGGTCAAAAAAGTCACCTCATAAAGGTTCAATTTGCCTGCTCTGTAAGTTATTTTTTACTGAATACTTTGTAATGCCAGCAATCCTGTAGGAAATATCTTACTCTACATAATGAATACCTGTGAATCTCTCAAGACTCCTACAAAGACCATACTTAGGTGTACTCTGTATACACCGTCAGAAATATTTTGAGTTCAGAACACTACCAAATTAGTCATTTACATGCATGTTTTACAGGCTGTAACGGTATAGTCTTCCACAGACGTATCACATGCCTCTGATTCTGAAAGTATAAATTCATTTTAGCATTTGAAAGCAAATACAGTGATCATAATTTCTTCAGTTTGGGAAGACAAATATGTGTGGCACTTAATACAACGGCATCTCATCCATATTATATATTACTTTTCAGAAACAGCACTATGCAGAATCTACTACATGAATGCCGCATAAGCATGTTCTGCTGATGCCAGCTTTCGACACTAAAGATACTGTCACTGTATTACAATCAATATTCTGTAAGGGAGAACAACACACTTGGATTATCCAGAGACTCACAGTATAGTATCAGTCCTAGATGGGAAAACAGGATATTAATAAGTAATTAAAGGGTAGAAGAGATTATATGGAAAATAAAATTTGACAAATAACTCTTACTATGTGGAAAGAGAATTTTAGATTGGCTGACAAAGAAAGTGAAAATTGAGATAAAGACAGTTTATTGAGACAGGAAAATAATAATGATAATAGTACTACTACTAATAATGTGTATGAAACAAGTGATGCACAATGCAATTGCTCACCACCCGTTGACCGATACCCAGCCTATCCCCGAGCAGCCGGCCCCCCACCCCGGCTAGCCACCCCTATATATTGTTTAGCTTGATGTCAGATGGTATGGAATACCCCTTTGGCCAGTTTGGGTCAGCTGTCCTGGGTCTGTCCCCTCCCAGCTCCTGCTGCACCCCTAGCCTGCTCGCTGGCAGGACAGAGCGAGAAGCTGAAAAGTCCTTGGCCTGGTGTAAGCACTGCTCTGCAACAATTAAAACATCAGCATGTTATCAGCGCTCTTCTCATCCTAATCCAAAACATAGCACCCTACCAGCTACTAGGAGGAAAATTAACTCTGTCCTAACTGAAACCAGGACATATATCCACCCCTTATTCCATACCATTTATGTCATGCTCAGGTTACACTCTTTCCAATACATTCTAATTAATCACCATTTACATCTATGGTATATAGCAATCATGGTAGTGATGACATACAGTATTGTATAATAATTAACGTAATACAATTCAACTCATAGGCTATTCTCACCCAGTATCAAATCCCCTTGAGGTACACACCGGACCTCCCCATTCTTTTGCATTACCCACCAAGTGCATCCAGATCCCTGAGCAATTTGGAAATTTGGAAAACAGTGATGTAGTAAAACATGACATCATGATAAAAAAACTGTCATTATATGCTATATTTAAGAATAGGTTATATGATCTCCAAAATAATTGTGAAAGTCACAGTCACATCAATCTCAAAAGGAAGTATTTCAAAAGCACTGTCTGCAGTCTTGAATCTATTCAATACTGTCATCAGTGATATAGAAACTAATATAAAAATTGCTACTGATTTGCAGCAATAAAAACTCCTATAATGATAAAAAATGAATACAAGGCTATTATATTTGTATAAGTACTTTAGAAAAGTGAATTTCTTGGTAAACAGAATTAATTTAAACAGGTATTTTTTAGCATTACTGTCTATGAGTATTTTAGGTACAGGAAAGAAAAAAATGTATGTGCATATACCTGTGTGTACATAGACAGACAGTCATACATACATAAGTGCAGCTTATACCAGAATTCTGTGTCCACCTGTGATTAATTTGAACATATCAGAGTTAGCATTTGAGCTACTCTGACTTTATATAGGAAGAACTTGGTAAGGTTGCTTATGCTCCTTTTAATAAAGTACATACCTTTATTGAGTTTTATACTGATTCATCACTGATTCAGCTACTTTCCTACCCTCAGTTTTTCATTGTTTATGGGTGGCATATGGAAGGGTTCTTTTCAATGATATAGTCTAAACTAGCCACCCACATCATTTTAAGCAGTAAATCAAAACATGATAACGTTAAAAAAATGCATACTGAATTGCTCTTGTAAATGTTATTAGAAGGAAACCTACA
This sequence comes from Anser anser, assembly GCF_964211835.1. NCBI lineage: Eukaryota > Metazoa > Chordata > Aves > Anseriformes > Anatidae > Anser > Anser anser. The sequence goes on from NC_139722.1 coordinate 20,788,261, forward strand.
GAAAAGAAAATGCTGTATTCAGGATCCTCCTCTTAAAATTAAAAAACTAATTATAATAATATAACCCACCTGATGAGGGACCTGACTTGCCACTAGAAGGATATAGAAGGATCTTCTATATCTTAATTTTCATGACTCTCCATAAATTTTAGTAGATAACCTTTTGAAATTTGGACTTCACTTTCTACTAAAAATATGCTACAAAATGCTGATTGGGCACCTTATCTTACTGTAGTAATGTATGTAATTCCTGGCTCATGAATCTTAACTTGGCCTGGACCATGCATGTGAAGGATGGGTTGTCCAAAAATGAAACAAGTGCCATTTCTCTTGTTGTTACAAAATTGCATGTATATATTTGGTACACAAAAAATAATACAGTCAACATAAGCAGTCCAGCTTGAAAGGGTATCACTTGAAAAAACAAACATGAAAAAACTCATGACTGATAAGCTTATTCTTTTATTGTCAAAATATGCAATTTTTCTTTCATTTCATGTTATGAAATATCATCACTGACTGAAAAAAAAAAGGTATATAAGTACATTCCCATCCTCACCACTTGAATTCTTAGGTTGTTAGGTTTGTAGGGCTAGGTATGCTTTAATCTCTTTTAGGCTGATAGTCAAAAAAGAAAAAAAGAAAGAAAAAAAGTCCCCTCCAGCTTGTAAAATAGGTGCCTCCTTTCTGTATACTTCTAATTGTGCAATGACAGATGTATATGGGAAAGCAACCCAAGCCTGGTGTAAGGTCTTGGAAAGCACATTCCTATGTAACAAGCCACAAAAGCCCTGGGGCAGTAATTGTCATTTTTGATACAGTCATGAACCCAAGTCTCCAGCGTAAATCTGAACCTATCTGAGCCTAAAATTGTACAAGACAAAGGAAGCTGTTAGTTTAGGCAGGAGCTATTTAGTGTGATAAATCATGCAGAGTTATTCTTATGCTAACTAAAATCAAGAACCTGCAGTTCCAGTGATTTAAGCAAGATTTTTAGAAAATCGTATATATAGAATATGTCAAAAGGTACAATGACAGATGCGATGCATGTGGTAAATGAATAATCAGGATATTTGTTGGTATATGTGTGTGTTAGCCAAGTAAGGATACTTAGCAAACCATAAAATAATTAGTAAACATACAAAGCAGTGTTTACTTGTAGTATAGAAATTAAGTTTCCGTGAATGACTTTGGAAATCTAACTGATAGAAAGCAGGTGTTGGCTATTACTTGTCTAAACTAATGCAATACTTTGCTGCTGCCAGACTGCCTGGAACTTCCGTTCCCTGGCTTCCTGTATACAAAATTCTGGCGTTCTGTCAAGTTTTTGACTGATGGAAGGGAAAGACTTTGGATGAAAAAACATGTACCCAAGAGCATATGGTAAGGTCAAGTCTGTTTGTACCTTGTGCAAACAATTAAGGGATGTCTACACTTGATTCCAGGCAAATCAGAATCATTCAAAATCTTGATGCTCACGTCTTTTTACAGCACCACGAGCACTGGACTTCTTCAAGAAAAGTCTGCATTTCTTCTAGACATGTTGCACTACTTTCATTCTAGCTTGAGTCAGCACTAGTGCAGGAATCTCTACAACTTCTAAACGTGGTTTAAGTCTGAATTGGAGTAAGGAGGAAGGACAAAAGGGAGACAAGATCTTAACATTTCTTTCGGAACTTTCTATTATTCAGAAAATAAGTTTGTTCTTCTTCTTCTTCTTTGTTTTTTTCGGAGCCACATTAAGTAGTTTCTGATGCACTCGTCTCAGAGGATTCTTTCTTCAGCAGTTTTATTTTCCACAATGTATACACTAAATCCCTGGGATTCCAGTGCATAGAAGTTGTTTTCAGGCAGCATGCTATTGCAAGGTTAGGTGGAGTATTGACTAGTCTTCGAGAATATGGTCCTTAGTGTCTGTGAATCGTTAACTGATGAAATATTTATCCTGATCTGATTACTGAAGAACAAAACAAAAGAAAACAATATACAAACAAAAGAATATGGAGAAAGTCTGCTGTCATGGCACATGCATCATACTTGTCAGTACAAATAAGAGTTTATTTCAGTATCTTAGTCAAACCTATCATCCTCTACACAGACAATTTCAAAGTGAACAGATAGCATCAATACTTTAGATGGAACAGTGTAAGATTCTCTTTCCAAGCACATAAAGCCTGCTTGTTGGGGAGTCCTGGCCCTTGGGCAGAACAGGCCCTGGGGATCTTGGTAAACACAAAGTTGAACATGAACCAACAATACACACTTGTGGAAAAAAAAAAAAGGACATCAGTCTCCTGGGGTATATTAGAAGTGTTGCTAGCAGGTAGATGGAGGTGATCCTTCCTCTCAGCACCAGTAAGACACACCTTGAGAGAACTTGAACTGTGTCCTGTTCTGGGCTACCCATGATGAGGCATGGATATCCGGCTTCAAGTCCAGCAAAGGACTTTGGAGATGTTTAAAGGACTGGAACATCTGACATGTGAACAGAGGCTGAGAGAGCTGGGACAGTTGAGCCTGGATGAAAGAAGGATTGGGGGGGGTGCAGGTCTTATCCATGTGTGTAAATACATGATTGGGGGTGGAGTGGCTTCTTTATTCTTCGCCATGGCATTCAGTGATGGGACAAGAGGGTAAGGACATAAACTGAAATAAGAGAAATTCTCTTTAAACCTAAGAAAAAAATGTTTTCCAGAGAAAGTGGTCAAACATTAGAAAAGGTTGCCCAGAGAGTTGTGGAAGTTCCATCCTTATATTCAAAAGTTGTCTCAATGTGCTCCTGGGCAACCTGCTTTGGCTGACCCTACTTTGAGCAGAATCATAAAATAGAATCATCATTAAGGTTGGAAAAGACATTCAAGATATCTGGTTCCATCATCACCCTACTACCCATGTCACCCACTAAACCATGTCCCTAAGCACCATGTCCAGCCTTTCCTTAAATACCCCCAGGGACGGTGATGCCACCACAAGGATTTGTACCAGATGGTCTCCACAGGGGCCTTCTAGCTTCAATAGTTCTATGAGTCTAAATTTTGCATTATCCATCACAATCATACTCAACATGTATGACTGCAAAATTATCCCTCAGATTTCAATGGAGAGTATAATTTCAAAAACAGACACTCTTGGGGACTGCAGTCTCATCCGTATGAAACCAAAATAACTGAAGATATAATAAAAAGAACCATGGAAAACAATCTACAGACAACTTACATAAACATAGAGGTATGGATAGTCAATGAAGTCACATCACAGTGAAACCACATTAGAGCTTTGTGAGGATCATCAGATGGTAAGACTCAACTACTTCTTTACATTTCAGGAATCAAAA